>NC_045426.1:690448586-690783586 GCF_902635505.1 Sarcophilus harrisii
CTAAAATGGGATTATTTAAGTATTTTATTTTCTCTTTAGTACCCGGGAAATTTATATTTTTGTAAATATCTATCCATTGCACTTAGATGTTGGATTTATTGCCATACAATTGGGCAAAATATCACCTAATTATTGCTTTAATTCTCTCTTCATTGGTAGTAAATTCATCCTTTTCAGTTTTGATAATGATAATTTGGGTTTCTTTGTTTTTTTCTAATCAAATTAATCAAACATTTATCTTTTCCCTCTACAAAACTAATCCTTAGCTTTACTAGTTCAATAGTTTTCTTACTTTCAATTTTATTAATCTCTCCTTTGATTAAAAAAATTAAATTGATACTTTATTGGGAATTTTTAATTTCTTCTTTTTCTAGCTTTTGTTTTTTGCATGCCCAATTAATTGATCTTCTCTTTCTTTATTGTTTTCATATAAGCATTTAAAGATACAAAGTTTTTCCTAAGAACTGCTTTGGCTGCATCCCATAAATTTTGGTATATTGTCTCATTATTGTTACTCTCTTGGATGGAATTATTGAATGTTTCTACAATTTGTTGTTTGACTTATTCATTCTTTAGTATTAGATTATTTCATTTCCAACTAATGTTTGATCTATTTTTCCATGGCCATTTGTTACACATAATTTCTATTACATAATAATCAGAAAATGATGCATTTAATGTTTCTGCCTTTCTGTATTTGATTGTGAGATTTTTATGCCCTCATGTAGGATCAATTTTTGTATAGGTCCCATGTACAGCTGAAGAAATGGGTATATTCCTTTCTATCCTCATTCAATTTTCTCCAGAGATATATCATATCTAACTTGTCTAAAATTCTATTTACCTCCTTAATTTCTCTCTTATTTATTTTGTGATTAGATTTATCTAGTTCTGAAAGTGGGAAGTTGAGGTGCCCCAGTAATATAGTTTTGCTGTTTATTTCTTCCTGTAACTCATTTAACTTCTTCTCTAGGAATCTGAGTACTGTACCACTTGGTGCATATATGTTTAATATTGATATTACTTCATTGTTAGCAAGATGTAGTTTCCTTCCTTATCTTTTTTATACAATTATTTTTATTGGTATATTTTAATTTATTATTATTAATTTTTTTGCTAAGGCAATTGGGGTCAAATGACTTGCTGGAGGTCACACAGCTAGGAAGTTTTAAGTGTCTGAGGCCAGATTTGAACTCAGGTCCTCCTGACTTCAGGGTGGGAGCTCTATCCACCATGCTACCTAGCTGCCCCTCTTCCTTATCATTTAAATTAGATATATTTCTGCTTTTGGTTCATCTGAGATCAGGATTGTTACCCTTACTTTTTTTTTTATTTCAGTTGAAGTATAATATATTCAGCTCCAACTTTTATCTTTATTCTGTGTGAACCTCTCTGCTTCAAATGTGTTTCTTGTAAGCAAGCTATTATGAAATGCTGGCCTTTAATACCCTCTACTATTTACTTTCATTTTGTGGGAGAGTTCAACCCATTCACATTTTCAGTTATGATTACAAACTGTGTATTTTCTTTCATCTAATTTTTCCTTCTCTTCTCTCCTTTTACCCTGTTACTCCTCAGCAGTTTTTGCTTCTGACCCCCCCCTTAATCCACCCTTTCTTCTATTGGGCCCCCCCTTTTTTTCCCCTTTGGTGTTTTTATACCTTCCTCCCTTCTATGTATACTGCAACCCAGTGACACTGACCTCTTTGTTCCTCTTATGAGACAATCTACCTTCCAGCTCCAAGCATTTCCTCCCTCTCTGGACATCTCTTTAACCTTTTGGACTTATTATACATAAAAGAGTCTTGAATCCTGCTTCCTCTGAATACATAGCTTCTACAGATCTAACTGATCTAATTGTCTCCTAGCCTTTCCCACATAAGCCCCATCACTTCTTCTGGATGACTGAAATCATCTTCTATGTGATGTTTCCTTCATCAATCTCTCTCTTTTTCTTTGTGCCATATTCTTCACAAGACTGACAAAAGAGTATAAGATCTATGTTGATTCACTCCACTCCTCTCCTCCAAAACCTTCATTGGCTCCTTCTTTTCCTCCAGGAAAAAGCTCCAGATTCTTCAGTTTTGCATTTAGTGAACTTTAGGCTCGGGTTCCAGATTTAATTCCAGATTCATTCTCTACTGGTTCCCTTCACATGTATGATCCAGACATACTCTTGCCTAGATTCTGTATGACAGCTTCCACTTCTATGCACACAGACCTGAGATCAACAGTACCTTTTAGAGCACCCATCTTCCTTGGGGTGGCTAGATGGCTTGATGGGTATAAGGCTGGGCATGGAGTCAAGAAGACCTGTATTTGACTCTGGCATTAGACACTTACTAGCTGTGTGAACTGTGCAAGTCACTTTTCCTTGTTGTCTCAGTTCCCTCATCTGTAAAATGAGCTGGAGAAGAAAATGGCAAACCACTCCAGTGTCTGTCAAGAAACCCCAAATGAATTAATGGAAGAGTTGGACATGGATGAAAAACAACTAAATAACAATGTCCTTCAGGGCTCCACCTAGCTGCCACCTCTTATCACAGCCTTCTCCAATTAAATTGGATTTTAGCTGTTATCTCTCTCTTCAAGTTACCTTAATTCAATTTGCTTCTACACAGCCTCCTAAGTGGTATGGTATTATGATGGAGAGTCCTTGGATCTGGAGTCAAGAAGACCCGAGTTTAAATCTAGCCTTAGACACTTACCAACTATGGGGCTATATAACTTAGCCTTAGTTTCAGATAAAACAAGGAAATAACAGCAGAGTTCTTATAAAGATTAAATGAGATATTTATAAAGGGCTCAGATACACTATAGATATTTAATACATGCTTATTTTCTTTCCCAACCCCAATATGTTGAATAGAGTGTAAGCTCTTTGAGATCGTTTAGTGTTTGTCTTTGAATCCCTCAGAGTCTAAAAATCTAAGAACCTTTAGTGACATGAACTGTTATTATTTGTTTTCTAGGACAATCAAAGGGAGTTGGGACTCTAGGGCAAGACTACAAACTCTGGTGTGGAACAACCCAAAGACAGCTGGGATAGCTGGTCATTCTTGCCTGGAGGTTCCTCTCATAGGCTGTGTCATGAGTGATGGACAGGGAGGGAGGGATATTTCTGGAGTCAAAAGTCTTCTCTTCCATTGTAGGGTGGATCCTATGGCAGAAACACTGTTCTCAAAGGCCACTCCGACGGCACCATTGTCATCTTCTTCAGTGAACCTTTTGCAGAGGCCGATATGAAGCAGACATTTATAAGGGACTTTAATCTCATAAAAATAATGGGGAAGTTCAAGACAGTAAATGAAAAACTCCAGCTGGAGTTGACAGAGTCTGAGCTAACCATTACCTTTGACATCATTCCTATCTTCAGTACTTTGGGTAAATCCTCCCCGGAGAGGTACCAAGTCAGTAGGTGATATAGGGCATTGACAATAAGAGGGGGACTGAAAGAGTAAAGATGGATCTTTGGTGGAGGATGCCCAAGAAAATCAAGGATCATTCTCCCCATTTTACAGATCAGGAAACTAAAGTTGAGAGGAGTAAAATCACACATTGAGCTATTTGTCAAAACAGTATTAGAACCTTTTTTGTTTCTTATAAGAAAATTTTACACTTATATTTATTATATAAAATGTAATTTTAAGATACGACTACTCAATTTTTAAACCATTTCAATGCAAAGTAACTAAAAGTACCCTAGTGAGTCAATCAGTAAACATTTATTAAGTGCCTACTATGTACCTGGCTAGAGAGGCAAAAGATGATCCCTGCTCACAATTAAGTAGGAGAGACAATAAGCAAACAATGATTTTCAAAAAAAAAAAAAAAACAACTATATTTAGAATAAATAAAAATAATTAACAAAGACCCTAGAATTAAAAGGAGTTGGGAAAGGCTTCTTGTAGAACAGGGCTTCTTAAACTTTTCTTACTTGGGCCCCTTTTTGTCTGAGAAATTTTTACATGACCCCAAGTATATAAGTATATAAAATATAGATTATATAAATAAGCTTTCCAATTAAACATTTACTGACAATAAATCATAATTTCATGACCCCCACATTCAGTTTTGTTACCCACAGTTTAAGAAGTTTTCTAGACGATAGGATTTTAGTTGAAAAGATTCGTTTACTTTCATTTCCTAAATCAAACTGACTTCTGCCTGAATCTCTAGGACCATAGATTTAGAACTAGAAGTGACCTTTGATATCATCTATATTTTACAAATGAGAAAGTTGAGTTGAGAATTACACAATCACACACATAGTCAAGGACAGAAACAAAGTTTAAACCTGTAACTTCCAAGTTCTTACTATTCTACACTTCTGTCTTTCTCTGCTTTAACTTATGATCTGCCTGGTCTGCAGACTGCTCAAAAGATAGACATAATGCCTCATTTCCCTTCTTTCTGCCTGCTTCTATCTTTCTCCCTGAGTAATGACTATTTCCCATATAGCCTGAGGCTTCTCTACTTTCTGACATCTCTGGAATAGTCTCTAAGGAAAAAAAAAACATAGAGTAAGCTACTGCTCTTAGATGACCATTTAAATTTATTTATAATTTGGAACACAAGGTTTTGCAAGGGAAAATAGTGAAAACTATCTTTGTATATATTTTGAAAATAAAAATTTATTACTTAAAAAAAATTAAATATACTATAAAATTTTAAAAATACATTTATTTATAGTTAGTGGAGCTCACCTTTCCAAAACAGAAAAAACAGAGCTTAAAGTTGGTCGTTTATATTAACAAAATTTATTCTTGGCTCAGAGTTCTAGATATGTGCTTATCAATCCTTGGGGCAGCCCTTGAGATATCATTCATTCTCTGGTTCTTTAGGATGAAACTCAAATTTCACTCTGGGAAAGTTGGGAATAGTTTGTGTCTTGGTCTTCCCAGGACATGGATTTAAAAAAAAGTGGAGGAAGGGGCCCCAGATCCTATACAGTCATTCAAGGTAAAATGCAAGAGTCAAAATTATAAGGAATTCACGCAGAAATGAAGATTTTAGAAAATTTTAGAATTTTACAAATTTTACAACATTTTGCAATTTTAGAAAATACTTCCTAACAATGAGAATTTCCTAATAATATCCAAAAGTAGAATGGTTAGGGAGAGAATGAGTTCCCCATTATTCTTCACCGGAAAGCTGGATTTTATAAAGGGACTTCTGCCCAGTATAAGCTATCTTCTGAGATCCCTTCCAACATCGAGAGCCTATGATTTTGTGTAAGTGTAAATATTTAGTTCTTCAAGTGTTAGTTGTTTTTATATAGATAAACTCTATCCTAACTGCTCTGATGCTCAGCTGATATACTTTTTTAGATCTTAGATTTCCTATCCATCCCTCAAGGTAACTTCTAAATTTTCTTGTGATAATTATCATCACTTGATGCTTTGAGTTTACAAGACTAGATAGACCCTTGTTTAGGATCTATCAAAAGACCCTTTAAAGAGCCTTGTTTCTTCTTGACTTCTGTGTTTACATTTTGGGTAGATATCACAAGGTGAAGAGCAGTGTCAAGCTAGAACTCTGTGACCTTTAATATCGTACTTCCACAGATCTGGTTAAAAACACAGTGTAGCACATAATTCTATTTCATCCTGTTATTAAAAAAATCAAACTGCTAAAATCACAAAGTTCACCAATACACTAATTTAATTATTAACTATATATATACATATACATATATATATATATATATATATATACTAATTATATTATAGCAATTAAACTGGTTGGTTGTTGTCTTTCATTCTCAAAGAAGACCAAAATGATATGATTATGTTAGAATCAAGTTTCAAGGTGTCCAACTGGCTGGTCAGACCAATATGAGCTTGGAATGGCTACACATTGAGGACAAATAGGCCATTTGGGGTGGATTTTCTAAATTCGTATTCGAGATACATTTTGTATTTCTTTTGGGCAACTTCAGTTCTGCTCTGCTCATAGAACACAGCATCTGCTCTGACCATGCATGCCATGTTGGCAGTCCCTTGTCAGCATCTCCTATATGATGAAATCAATTCCAAAGTTCTTCAGAGAGACCTTGAGAGTGTCCTTGTAACACTTCTTCTGACCACCATATGTGAGTTTTCCATAAAATAATTTTTAGGCAGACATACATTTGGCATTTAAAATAATGTGGCCATCCCATCAGAGGGAGAAATCAAGAGAGGGAATTAAGATGGCTAAAACAGAATTAGCAGGATTAAGGGCAGCTAGATGGCACAAAGGATAGAGCACTAACCCTGGAGTCAGGAAGACTCATCTTTCTGAGTTCAAAATGGCCTCAGATACTTTCTAGCTGTATGATCCTGGGCAAGTAATTCCATTCTCTTTGCCTCAATTTACTCATCTATAAAATGAGCTGGAGAAGGAGATGGCAAATCACTCCAGTATCTTGACCAAGAAAATCTCAACTGGGTTCATGAAGAATCAAACATGATTGAGATAACTGAACTGAATTTTGGGACTCATCCTCCTGAATTAAATCCAGTCTCAAATGCTTACTAGCTGTGTAATCCTGGGCAGGTGATTTTACCCTGTTGGCCTCAGTTTTTTTCATCTATAAAATGAGCTGGAGAAGGAGTTTGCAAACCACTTAAGTATCTCTGCCAAGAAATCCCTAAATAGGGTCATGAAGAATTTGATAGAACTGACACTACCAAGCAAAGTATTTCTCACACTTTAAGGTTTGCAAAGAACCTTAAAAATATCTGATTTTACCCACACATTAACCTAGGGAGGGAAGTGCTATTATTATTCTCATTTTATAGCTTAGGGCCATGCAATGAGTAAGTGTGTAAGGCTGAATTTGAATTCTGGTCTTTCTGATTTAAGATTCAGAGCTGTATCTACCATACTACCTACCTGGCTTCCACCTGCTTTTTCAGAGTTATTTCACATTATTCTCCTTTATAAACTTGACATTCTGGCCAGTTTAGACTAATAGTTACTCCCCAAATTCAGCATGCTTTCTCCCATCTCCTTGCTTTTGTACTGATTCTTAAAGGCCTTTAAATGCTAGATTGAGGAATCTATATTTTATCTGGGGAGAACAGGGAGCCACTGAAGTTTGCTCTGCTGGAGGTTTGTCTTGGTGGAACGGCCTGAGATTTCATGTATTCTCTCCTATCTAGTTGAACCAAGTGGATGGCAGACCTCAAGGGATAATAAACCAAGCATCAACACTTACCAGAAATGGATCCATTCAAAGAAATTTGCTTTTGAATCACCATTCTGTTTCACAGAACTGCAAAGGAAATTTTTCAGCAATCTCCCCCCAAAACTGAAGGACCTAATTCTCTTGGTGAAGCACTGGTATCAGCAGGTACGATCCATGCTGGACTCTGCAGGTTTTTAAAGCTCAAGTGGATCTGCTTTTAATTCCTTGTAATCAGAGCTGAGAACAGTTTCCTTAAAATGTGATGGTGAAATAACAAACATCCACAAGCCTTACAAAAATGTCTAATTTGGCTCAAATAATAACAAGGTTTACTTGGACCTTACTGTTTTGAATAGGGTGTTAGCCTACTGAAGCTCAATATGGGCAACAGAGTAATACAGCAATCAATAAATAGTTGAATCGAGTCTATATTAGAAGAAGCATATTGTCCAGGAATAAAGCAGGGATAGCCAGCTGTATTCTGCCATCATTAAACCATACATGAAGAGTTCGGTTATTTATTTTCTTATTTTTCTATTTATTATTTATTTTATTAATTTATTATATTTTAGAAAGGACACGAAGAAACCATTTTTTTTTTGTATTCTCAGACCTGTGTCCGATACACAGTATGTACCTAATAAGTACTTTTGTTGATTTGGCTTGAGAGTAACGAAGATAATAAGGGATCTCAAGTTCATGTTGTAAAAGAAGAAATAAATGAGAATAGTTGCTCTTTTTAAGTATTTGAAGACCTGTCATTTAGAAAGTTAGCCAGTTCTGGCCACCAGAGGGCCAAACTGAGAGCCATGGGTTAGATTGGTTGAGCTAATTAGGACTGAAGGAAAAAGAAATTTTCCTAAAAATTAGATCCATCCAGAATGGTAATAGGATTCTCTCCTCATTTAAGGTTTTCAAGCAATTCAAATCTGTTTAGTTCAATTCAATGAATAGCTAACCTTCATATAACTACAGTTTACAAAAGACTTAAAATACATCTCTTCATTTGATGATCTTTTACTGATTTGATGATCTGCTCTGGGAGGGAGGTGCTGTTATTTTCCTCATTTTACAACTGAAGTTGAGAGACACTAAGCCTATTGCCCAGGGTGACATAACTAATAAATGCCTGAGATCACACCTGATTTCAGATCTTTCTGACGCTATCCATTGCACCATCCAGCAGCAGTTTCTTAAATATTTACTAGCTGTCGAACAGTTAGGCATGGAGGATATAAAGGCAGAAATTATAACTATGTTAAGTCTCAGAAGTTTCCAGTCTATGAGGGAGACAGCAAACTCATAGACACACAAATTCTAAGTCATTTTGGGGAGGAAAAAGAATTGACATCTGGGGGCATTGGAAGAGTTCGATGTCTCTTTATCAGGTATCAGGACTAATGCAGATGTGGACAGTTCTATGATGACACCATTTTACTCATGTGAGAGCTTATGAAGTCTCACTGACCAGAGCTCAAAGAATTCAACTCAGGGAAAAGTTGAGAGCCCCTGCTCAGAACCCATGCCCTTGTCTGTAACTGAAGGAAATGGAGTCCCTGAAAGTCTGTCCCACCCAACGGAAATGGCTGGCTACCAAACCAGGTGTAGATGTCTGACCTCTCCGCTGTTCTGAGAGTGTTACCTTCAGGAGGGGAATATACTCTCCTAGTGATAGCCCCGGGTGATTGCAGGTAGTCTGACATAAGGACTTGGAGGTGGGGAAGGGCCCTCTAGTTTCTCACTGATTGTCTTCATATCCCCCTTCCGCAGTGTCAAAAGCAGCTGAAGCAAGACTCCTTTCCCCTACAATATGCTCTGGAACTGCTGACAGTCTATGCTTGGGAACAGGGAAGTGGAGAAGACGATTTCAACATAGATGAAGGCATCCTAACAGTCCTGGAACTGATCACAAAGTACAAGGAGCTCTGTATCTACTGGACGGTCAATTATGACTTTGAGGATGAGACCATTAGGAATTACTTGCAGTCCCAACTCCGAAAAGACAGGTACTAATCTCTTCACCATCCTGCTTCCCTTGATTTGTGAAAAAGGATAAAAAAAATTTCTGAGGGCAGCTCACTGGTGCAGTGGGTAGAGCACCAGCCCTGAAGTCAGGAGGATCTGAGTTCAAATCTGCCCTCAGTCATTTAACACTTTCTAGTTGTGTGACCCTGGACAAGTCACTTGATTCCAATTGCCTCAGAAAGAAAAAAAAAATTCTGAGCAGATACCTAATCCACTGAAGACTTTCCATGACCCCATCTAGAATTAGGAGACTCTGGTTATTGTAGGAACAAATCAAAATCAGACCCTCAGAATTTCAGAACCAGAAAAAGTCTCACAATATAATAATGCTAATAGTCCTATGGCAACTTAAGACCTCCAAAGGGCTTTGCCTACATTACCTTAGTAAATACTCATGAAGCAGACCCTGATTTGAGAGTAATAGACCACAGGTATCAGAAAAGGCTGTTTTGGGTAATAACTAGGATGCTCGTGTAAGGATCAGGAGAGAATTAGATTCCAACCTCTAGCAACCTATTTCTTCCTCTACAAAATGAAGACAATAGCATCTACCGCACAGGATTGTTGTAAAGCTCCAGAGAAATAATGTTTGGAAAACACGTTGCAAATGATAAAATGCTATATAAAAATAAAAAGTGCATTATGCCATTTATTATTATGCTATTTTAGAGATGAGGAAATTGAGGCTCGGAAACCTAAGTGAATTGTTCAAGATCACAGTGCTAATCAGTATCAAAGGCAGGATTAGAATCCATTTCTCTCTAATTCCAATTAGAGCACACTCATTTCTATTATACTATGATGCCTCTTAGAGATCAGTTAGAGTAGCCCCTCATTTTAGAGAGAAGGCAATTGAATTGGAAAGAACTTACCTAAGGTCACATAGCATGACATCTCTAGGACTAGAATCTAGATGTCTCAGTTCCTGATAATTTGGGGGGGGGGAGAAGTAGTGGAAGGAAAGAAAAAAGACAACATTGTATTTTACACAGGATAGTAGACCTAGGATTGGGAAGAATCTCAGAAGCTACCTAGTCCAACTTGCTAATTTTCTAGATGAACAAGCTGAGGCACAAGGTCGCACA
This sequence comes from Sarcophilus harrisii, assembly GCF_902635505.1. Lineage (NCBI taxonomy): Eukaryota > Metazoa > Chordata > Mammalia > Dasyuromorphia > Dasyuridae > Sarcophilus > Sarcophilus harrisii. Next base: position 690,458,871 of record NC_045426.1, read on the forward strand.
GATAGTGTTAGAGATGGAATCTGAACCTAGATTTTCACATAGATTAGCCAGTCAGAGCCACACTAGAACTTATATCTCCTGAAACCCAGACAAGAGCCTTCCTCTGTTCTCCTCCAATCCTAGCACACTTCAAGGATCACCACATCTCCTGAGAAAGTTCATCTCTGATTCTTTTGCATGATTTCTAGGCCAATCATCCTAGATCCAGCAGACCCAAAGAGAAATGTCGGTGGAAATGATCCTAACCTCTGGCAACAGCTGGCCAAAGAAGCGAAAACCTGGTCAACTTCCTCAGCTTTTAAGAAAGAGAATTCTTCATCTTGGAAGCCCTGGGATGTACTGGTGTGTGTGTGTGTGTGTGTGTGTGTGTGTGTGTGTGTGTGTGAGAGAGAGAGAGAGAGAGAGAGAGAGACAGACAGACAGACAGACAGACAGAAACAGAGACAGAGAGTGACACACAGAAACAGAGAGAGAAAAAGAGATGGAGGGGGAGAGAAACAGACAGAGAGACAGAGAGAGACAGAGGCAGAGAGAGATGGAGGAAGGAGAGCAAGAGACAAATAGAATCAGAAATAGAGACATACAGAGAGAGACAGAAAGACAGAGAAATAAGACATACAGAGAAAGACAGAGACAAAAAAACACACACAGAGACAGAGGGAGACACAGATAGAGGCAGAGAGAAGAGAGAGTGGGGAAAGGGAGAGAATCAGAGAGACAAAGACAGAGTGAGAGACAGATAGAGGGACAGAGAGAGAGGGAGGGAGAGAGAGAGAGAGAGAGAGAGAGAGAGAGAGAGCATTCTAAATAGGTCTTAACATTTGTTCACACCAATAACCTAATCCCCTTTTTGACATATTTGGCAGATTACTGACTTCTGTCACAGGACCTAGCCATGAGCTTCTTGCTCTCTCTCTCTCAGTCATATCTCTTGGTCTCTTTCTCCTAATTCAGACTTCCTCTGGTATTCCTAACCCTTACCCTCCCAACTACTTCAAAAAACTTTACCTTAATGTCTTTGATTGATCTAATCATGCTTTTGTCCCAGAAATCGAATTCAATTTTCTTTGCAAATGGATTGCTCTTTCTAGTTTATGATCTATCATTCATGCTAATCCACATCCCTACCACTCTGTTGCAAACCTTGACTTGGATGGTTGATGCTACCAAGGGAAAAAATCACTTTGTCTCTATTTTCTTTAAATTTTCTATTTATTTTCTATAGTGTGTGTTTTAAAGACTGGGTTTGGGGCTTTGAAGGCAAAAGCTATTTTGGTCATTCTATTTTTTGTAAGTATGGAGTTGGAGTTGGAGAAATGAGTCCTTTTATCTCATAAACCCAATGCTTAGCACATTGTCCAGCACATAGTAGGAATTAATCTATCAAGAGGCATTTATCAAATACCTATCATGTGCTAGGAACTGTCCTAGGTGCTAGAAATATAAGTTCTTCGAAGGACTTTAATATTTATATTTTGGAAATAGGAGATAATTTAATTCAGATTTCATGAAATTAAGGCAAACCTTAATTCCTCTAGCAAACCTTCCCTAACTAGCCAGTCTAACTCTTAATCCTATAAACACTTTTAAAAGCCTCCTACAATTCTTATTTTTCCTTCCTAAGATGACTTGATACTTGAAAGTGAGGAGGGATATGTCACAATATTGCATAGGATTTTGGGTTTCCCTTATTGGTGTCTATATGCATTCATTCATCATGTTTCCTCCATCAGAATGTAAATTCCCCAAGAATAGAAACTATTCCTCCAAATTTTTTAGGTCAGAGAGGTTATCAGATAACAGTGGATTATTTAATCTATCTGTCTCTTCCCCAGCCAGCATCTCTTTATGTAACTCAAGGCCATATGCTTGATAAATTCATCTATGATTTTCTCCAACCTGAACAAGAATCCCTGGAACAGATTAAAAATGTTGTGAACACCATCTTCAAGTTCCTGACAGAAAAATGCTTCAAAGATTCAACCATGACTGTTAAGAAAGTTGTGAAGGTGAGCCTTGTTCTCCTAGTCCCACTCTTTAGGAAATGGTTCATTCTTTATTTTTCTGCCTTTCCTTTCATATGTTCAGAGAGACTCACCTCCCACACACAACCCCAAATTACTGTCTTTTCTTTCCACTGTTATATGTACCTCCACTCATGCCCCTCAACATTCTGGTTCTGGAGATAGAATTAGAATATATATTTTTCTCCTCATTACCACTCTCATCCTTTGTTTCCATTACTTAGCAACCTCTCTTCCTCTGAAGGTCCTCCTATTAAAAGTTTCTACCCAATCCAGATCTTCGTTGATATTGTATCTTGTTATCCTGATACTGTATCCTTTTCCAAGGAAGTTAGCACCCAACTTCTCCTTAGCTTCTTATCTACTACTCATCTATTCTGTTAATGTAAGCTTCTTGAAAATAGGGATTCATTTTTTTTTTGCATTTATAACCCCAGAGGCCAGCACAATGACTGGCACATAGTTGTTTTAATTTACATTTTAAAAACTAATCAAGTATATATTAGGCAGCTATCATGTACTTGGGACGATGCTAGGCTCTGGAAAGTAGAGGTACAAATGAAATCATCTCTACTAAAAGGGAATCTATATTCTAATTAAAGAAACAAGCACACATATATATATGTACAGGGTAAATATAGTTAATAAATGTACATATATTTATGCATTCAAAGTTAACCAAATGGCAAGTAGTTTGAGAAGGAAGGCACTACCAATTAGAAGTCTTCATGCAAAAAAAAAAAATTAGAGCTCTATAAATGGTGTCTGGGGAGCTAATCCAGAAGTGCATGGGATGATTAGGAGGCTAATGGAAACTTAGATTGCATGGAGAGATGCACAGTGTTCATTATCAGGACAATGACAATCCCCGTGGGATTTTTTCCTAGTTAGGTCACAATTTGGACCATTAGGCCATATCTGACCATTTATCAGATGTACTATAGAACAGAATTCTTGTTCAGGTATGGTTGGACAGAAAGACCTTTACAGGTCAGTCTTAGGATACTGATTTAAAAGGAATCTACCATTAGAAGGAACCAACCTGCTTATTTTACAGTTCAGGAAACTGAAGCCCAGAAATATTAAGGGACTTGCCTGAGGTCACATAGGAAATAGGAAATAGAATGCCTTTCAATTCTGGATCACGAAGAAAGATGATCTATTACTTTTCTTTCCCATTAGGCTGGATCTATTGCCAAAGGCACAGCCCTGAAAAGCATCTCGGACCCTGAATGGAACCTGAATCCAAGAGGCTCTGATGTAGACTTGGTTGTCTTTTTCAACTGCTTCCAAAACTATAATGATCAAATTGCGAGTAGGGCCACGATCATCAAAGAAATTCAAAAGCAGCTAGAATACTGTCCTCTGAAAGATTTTGAAATAGAGTTTGCGGATACAAAATGGAAGAACCCACGAGTGCTGAGCTTCACCCTGAAATCTAAACTTCTTAACCGGTGCCAAGAATTTGATTTGCTGCCAGCCTTTGATGCCTTGGGTAAGACCTTCCTTCCCTGGCCTTAGCTTGTAGGAAAGAAAGATAGGATTACTGGGAGGAGTGGAAGAGACAGAGACATAGAGCGATAGAGATAGAGAGACAAGAGAGATACAGAGATACAGAGAGAGATGGAGAAAGATGGGGAGAGACTGAAACCGAGACTGAGACCGAGAGAGAGAGAGAGAGAGAGAGAGAGATCACAATGCTTTTAACAGTATGTTTTCCTTTAAGGCCAAAGTGAAGATAGTACTTATGGGGTGATTTTACTAATGATAACTTCATACTTAGTATTATAAAAAACTCTAGAAATTCATATATATATATATATATATATATATACATACATATAATAGTAAATAATGTTTGCTAATTCCAAGACTTCTTTTTAATTGTCTTACCCTTAATAAAATTTTCCTCTAAAATCTGTGTCCTTTCAAGAAACTCTGGAGTTCTTTCAGAGTTTCTTCAGGAAGCTCTGATATACTATGTTCTAGAATGCTTGAGTTTTCCAGATTTACCAGGTTAGGGCAAGAGCCAAGAAAATTAGAAAATGTCCCCAAAGTATTCCTTATCCCTTAAGGTTATGTTCCATAAACATTAGACATCCAACCTACAGATCATCAGGAAGATCTAGACTAGCTTCTTAAACTGTGGATCTTGATCTTTTTATGGGGCCTTAAAACTGAATGTGGTAGCTGCAAAATTATGATTCATTATCAGTAAATATTTGATTTGTATACCTATTTTACATACCTATATGCCCAAGGTCACATAAAAATTACTTGAGCAAAATGGGGAAATTTAAAATGTGAAAATTTAAAAAGTCCTGATCTAGACTATCAATATTTTGTCCCCCAAAAGGCTCTATGAGCTCTTCCAGGGCAGGAACCCCTTCTTAGAGTTGGGCACTAGGAGTATCAAACAAAACATTGGCCACCCAGAGAGCTCAATAAATAACTGATGATTTCCCTTTCCATTCCCTCCCTTCCCCACTTCTTTCCTTCCCTTCTCTTCCTCTTTCCTCTCTTTCTCTTCCCTTTCTCTCCTATTTTCTTTCCCTTCCTTTTCTCTCCTACTTCCCTTCCATATCTTTCTTGATAACTGTATTAACTTCCATGGACTTAATTATTATTTCTCAGGTTGCTCCCATTCTAAAGAAGTAGATAACTATATAAAAACATGATATATAATTGGAGATAATCAAAAGAGGGAGCAAATAAGACTTTAAAGAAGTCAAGAAAATTAAGAGGTAGAGATGAGAGCAAGAATTCCAGGCAAGAATTAAGAGACAAAGTATCTTATTCAAGGAATAGCTTGAAAGCCATCGTCACTGTATCACACAGTACATTTGGGGATGATGGGTTGTTATTAATAACAGCACCTATATTTGCATAGTCTTCCATTAAAGGCTACTCCATTAAAGGCTTCAATATGGGTTAGAGATGACCCTCTATTGGAGCACTGGGCTGTTATTTGAAGAAAGCTATAGTTCTCAAATAGATAACATCAGCTCTGACAATTTTAAGCAAGATGGAAAATCCTTAATTGTGGGCTATATTTTGTACAAATTAGCTCATTTAGGCCTAGAGAAACTTGATCCCAGATGAGCTACAACGTGTTGAAATTTTCAACCACAGCAATTCTCAAAGATCACCTACCAAATTGTATAGGGGTTGCACCCTCCATCATTGGAGGAGATATGCACACTAATGAAATGACTACTTCTTAAAGTATATTTACGTGGAATTCATACTTTTCAAATTATTTTTATATGTATTCTCTCATAACTTAGAAAAAATCATTATTTATATATATAAAATCTTGGTGATTTTACTTACTAAACAAAATACATATTCTTGTCTTCCAGAGCATCTTAAAGCTAAGATTAAGTCTATGAGGTTTTGGCTACCGTGTCTAATACTGATTCAAAATCTGTAGTACTAGAATGTTATGCAAAAATTCTTTGAAAACTATACAATAAGTTTTATTATCATTTTCCCCATGATAGGTCCACAGGTTTCAAAGTTTAAACCAGACCCTGAGACTTATATCAAACTCATCGAATCATCCAAATGCAACAGTGGGAGTGAATTCTCTACCTGTTTCACAGAGTTGCAAAGAGACTTCATCAGAACTCGTACTACCAAGCTTAAGAGTCTTATACGCCTGATGAAGCACTGGTACAAACAGGTACATTTCTTAAACTAGCTCTTATCGTTTTCATGTTATGGTACCAATGAGATTCATCATTTACTGTTGATGATGTATTTTTAGATTGTGTTTACAATTTAAAAGAGCTCTTTTTTACAGCAACCTTGTGGGACAAATAATACAAACATTATGACCTCCATTTTTTAGACTAAGGACACTGAGGATCATGGAGATGAAATGAGTTATCTACAGTTTGTGTCAGAAGTTGATTCAAACTCAGATATCTTGGATCCAAGTCTATTAATCTTTCCGCTTCAGCACAAAAGTACCTGCTTGTTAATCGGTGCCACCAGGTGCCACAGGCTCTTTCAACATGTGGCTGTAGAGAAAAAACAAAGCAGTCACTTTGGGAGTACTCAGGTGCTTTTGCCCTATATTTTTACCTCCAAGCATCTTTAAAGGATCCCAGAGGTGTAAGTCACATCTAAAATTTGGTTCTACCATTTTTCTGACACCTAATTTATTTCAATGAATTTATCAAGCTCTTACTATGTAGAAGGTCTTGTGCTATAAATAAGACAATCCTTGATCTCAAGATGACTAGGTTCTACTGGTACTGATGGTGATAAAGTCATACAATGTGAACATGATTAAGCAAACACAAAATAGCAAGAAATCATTTCAAGCGGTTAAGAGGGATCATCCCTAGGCCTCTTAAGACAATGGGCTATGGTTTTATAAGGTTCAGTATAGAAGAAAGAGCATTCTGACCTAACATGAGCAATGGCCTGGAAAAAGACAGAGAGGTGGGTAGTGTGAGGACCAAATAATCCCATTTGACTAGACTGGAGAGTTCATCAAAATAGCAATTATATATAAGGTGTATATAAGGAAAGAAGGTGAAATCCTGATTGTGTTTTCTCAAAAGGAAAAAATTTGCATTAAACATTTCCATTCTTCAATTGAACCCCAAAGGTGCCAGAAGAAAGGGAAACTCAGTCTTGTTTTGAAAATAAGTATGAGGTCCTAAAAGAAATGTTCCCAAACTTCCCAAGTCCATAGTCACAATGATATTAGGAAGTTAACTTTTCCCAAAGCAAGTCAAATAAGTATGAAATAATCCCTTTTAAAGGTGATTTGGGGAGTCAAGATGGTAGAGTGAAAAATTACCACTGCCAAATATCCCCAAACACTTACAAAGTGACCACAAAAAACACAAAACACAATTCTCAGTGGGAAAGCCAACAAAAAGTCACAGTAAGTAATGTTTCTAGTCCAGGATAGCTTGGGAAAGTAAAAAAAAAAAAAAAAAGAGGTCTACAAAAACTGGGGTAAGGGGATGACCAGGAAGATGACATGATGAAAGTGGAATGGATCATAGGCTTTGGAGCCAAGGTATATTAAGGAGACTGACCACCTGGTCATCAAAAGATTCTAAGGGACCCCTGTGCTAAAACTAATAGCAGAGGAAGGTACCATTTGGCAGCTCTGTCAACTATTATCCAGTTCCAGGTCTCAGTTCTAAAGTAGAGAGGAATAATTACAGTAATGAGAAAATAGAGGCCATACATATGTGACCAAAATATAAACCAGAAGAGCAGTGGCCAGATCTCTCTCTGGATCATACAATATTTGAAGAATCAAAACCCTACAGGTCTTCAGATCAAGTTGCAAAAGCAGCAGAAAGAAAAAAATACAAATTCTGGTTGGTAATTTTCCTCATCCCACCTCAGCAGAGCCCAACTCTAACATAAGATCAAAGTTAAGAAAAGAATGAACTAACAGTGAATCTGACCATAAAAAACTATAGTGGTGACAGAGAAACTCAAGATACAAATTCAGAAAAGAACAGTAATTTGAAAATATCTATAAGCAAAGCCTCAAAGAAAAATAAGATTGAACACAAGGCCAACAAGAATTCCTAAAAGAGCTAAAGAAAGCAAAAAAAGATTTTTTTTTAGAAATCAAATAAGAGGGATAGAGGAAAAATGAAGGAAAATGAAAGCATTGCAATAAAATTATGAAAAGGGTAAAAAAGAGAAGGTAAATACCAAAAAATAGAACTGAGGAAAATGAACAGCAATCATTACTGTGAATGTGAATGGAATGATCTCATTCACAAAATGGAAGAGGATAGAATGGATTAGAAACTAGAATCCAATGATATGTTGTTTACAGGAGAAACAGTTGTTAGAGGAGAATCTTATTATGCTTCATTTGATTTTTTTAAAGGCAGGTGTAACAATAATTTTCCCAGACAAAGCAAAAGCAAAAATCAACTTAATTAAAAGACATAATCAGAAAAATTACATTTTTCTAAAAAAAAGTATCATAAATTATTAATGACTATCAATAGTCATCATATATTCACCAAATAGCAAGGCAGCCAAATTCTTGAAGGAAAAGTTAAAGAAGTTACAGGAAGAAATGGATAGTAAATCTTTACTAGTAGGGAACTCAAATTATCTCTTGTCAGAGCTCAGATAAATTCAATCATAAAATAAATAAGAAAAAAGTTAAGGACATGAATAGAATTTTAGTAAAGTTGGATATGGTAGACTTCTGGAAAATATTGACTGGGAATAGAAAGCATCATATCTATTTCACAGTTACGTATGACATCTTCACAAAAACTGACCATGTATTAGAGAATAAAAACTTCAAAAACAAATTTAAAAAGCAGAAATATTAAATCCGTACATTTTAGATCGCAATGAAATAAAGATTCAATAAAGGACCTTTAAAGTACAAGCTAAGAATTAATAGGAAACTATGAGATCTAATCCTAAGAACAAATGGGTCTAAGAACAAATATAAGCAATTGATAATTTCATTAAAGATAATGACAATGAAACAACATATCCAAATTTGTAAGATTCAGCCAAAACAATACTTTGGGGAAATTTTGCAACTTGAAACATACATCAATAAAAAAGAGAGAGAGAGATAAAGAGCAGATCAGTCAATTGAGATGCAACTAAAAAGAGCCTAGAAAAACAAAACAAAATTAAATTCCCATTTACACAACAAAATAGAAATACTAAAAACTAAATAATAATAATAAATTCAATAATAAAATTGAAAGTTAAGAAATCTCTAATTAATAAATAAAACTAGAAACTGGTTTTATGGGGAAAAGAGAACAAGACAGATAAACTATGGCTAATTTGATTTATAAAAATAAAAAAGAAAGCCAAATTGTCAATATCAAAAATGAAAAGAGTGAAGACACAGCTAATAACAATGAAATTAAAGCAATTGTTGAAAGCTATTTTGTTCAACTTCACTCAAGTTTTTCCATATTTTTCCAAATCCACCAACTCATCATTTCCTACACCACAGCAATATTCCAACCTTGTACTGTCTAGTTACTTTAAATATTCTAGAACAATATTGATTACCAATATGGCTTACATATAGTGTAGTTTCCCTATTTTTTCCTTTGATTAAATTTATTTTAGCTGAGATAAATAACCACCCCTACTTTTTTTCCTAATAAATTTTACTCCTGATCATTGTAATTATGTTTTTGTGTATCTTTTATTTCTTATCTCTGATGCCTTCTTTGCTTTATTTGTACCCACTACTCTGCCTTTCTATTACTTAACCTATGCCCAAGAATCTTTCCCCTATCCTCTTCCTCGCTATCCCCTCCCTCTTTATCACATTCTTATTAATCTATACACATTCTTCTGTACCTTCCTATTCCCTACCACTCATTTCTTTATAAGTTTAGAAGATATAGATAGATAGAGATGTATTGTTTCCTCTTTTAACCCATTCCAGCCACATTTCTGATGTGAGTAGGATTCCAGAACTACCAGCCCTCCTCTCCTACCCAATTCCTCTTTTTTCAGTTCTTGCTCTCAAAATTCCTTTGTACAGCATAATTATTCTTTGTACTTTTTCCCACACAGTTTTGCTTTTTAGAATCACATCACACTTAGTGCTACTCCGATCTTTATTTCAAACTATGCAATTACTAATGACAATCTTAGGCAAATGACTTGAATTTCTACGTACAAAATATAAACAGTTTGTCCTTATTGAGTCCCTCGTAATTAGTCTTTGATATTTACTTTTTATTTCTCTTGAATCTTATACATTGAATTTTTTATTAAATCTGGGGGAGGTTTGCAACAAAATTCTGAAAGTCAGACCTTTTATTGATTAGCCATTTTTTCATTCAAGATTATGCTTCAATTTGCTGGGTATGATATTTTTTACCAAGATCTGCAGTCTTTTAATGTAGCCACTGCTGGATCTTTTGTGATTCTAATTGTGGTTTCATTGTATTTGAATTGATTTTTTCTTGTTCTTCATAATATTTCCTCCTTCATCTAGGGCTTTCCTGTAGGACATTCCTGTAGATTTTCTTCATAAGATCTCTATCAGGTGATGATCTGTGGAATTTTTTCTATTTCTACTCTTGTTTGTTTGTTTTTTTTTTTTCTGAGGCAATTGGGGTTAAGTGGCTTGCCCAGGATCACACAGTTAGGAAATATTAAGTGTCTGAGATCAGATTTGAACCCAGATCCTCTTGATTTCAGGGCTGGTGTGCACCACCTAACTGCTTCTCTACTCTTGTTCTAACATTTCAAGACAATTTTCTTTTTTTTTTCATGTATTACTGTATCAAGATTCTTTTTTTGATCATAGCTTTCAGGCAGATCAATATTCTTATATTTTCTCCTCTTGATCTCTTTTCAAGATCTGTTGTTTTCTTATAAGTTATCTCAAATTCTATTCTATTTTCCTATTCTTCATATGTTGTTTCATTAGTTCCAACTCTCATAACTTCACTGCCTTCCCTGTTCCCAATTTTAGTTTTTAAGGAGTCTGAACAAAATCTATTTAAAAAAAGAAAAAGAAAAAGAAAAATTAAGCATTATTCCCCAACTAATGAATAGTCAAAGGATATGAACAGACAGTTTTTTGAAGAAGAAATCAAAGCTATCAATAATCATGAGGAAAAAATGCTCTAACTAGTACTCAGACAAATACACATTAAAATAACTCTGAGGTGCCACTTCATATCCATCAGACTGACTAAGAAAAGGAAAATGACAAATGCTAGAGGGCATGTGGGAAAATAAGTACATCAGTGCTTTGTTGGTGGGGCTGTGAACTAATCAACTCATTCTGGATTTGGAACTATGCCCATAGTGCTATAAAACTGTGCATACTCTTTGCCCCTGCAATACCTCTAAAAGGTCCACACCCCAAAGAGATCAAAGGAAAATGAAAAGAGCAGATATGTACAAAACTATTTATGATAGTTCTTTTATGGAGGCAAAAAATTAGAAAACGAAATGATATCCATCAATTGGGGAAAGGTTAAACAAATAATGATATATGACTGTGATGGAATTCTGTTGGGCCATAAGAAATGATGAAGAAGATGGTTTCAGAAAAATTTGGAGATATTTATATGAGCTTATGCAAAATGAAGTGAGCAGAACTAGAAGAACAATGTATACGGTAACAGCAATATTGTAATAACCAACTGTGAACTGGTCAAATATAATGATCCATGACAATTCCAAAGAACTCAGAATGAAAAACACTATCCATAGCCATAGACTCTGAGTGTAATTTGTAATATATATTTTTATCTTTATTTTTATTTTTTTCATAATATGACTAACATGGCAATGTTTTCATGACTTTGTGTTCATATAATGAATATTGTATTTCCTGCTTTATTAATTAGGAAGAGGGGGTAGAGGGAAGGAGGTAATCTGAAACTGAAAGTAAAAATGAAAAAAAATTTAATTGAAAAGGAGTTTGGGGTATACTGGGGAAGTCCTAAGATAGGGCATAGAAGGGAAGAGTATAACATGGGGCATTAGAAGAAATGGAGACAAAAATCTAATGCAGAGCTTTGCATTTGATATCCAGCATACTATCCCCAAACTTCTCATAGCTTTCAGTTATGCTCTCCTCTTTTGTTCCAGGCCTAAGTGAAGAGATGGCCATTCTCCTTGTAAAGGATGGCCATCTCTTCACCTTGTAAAGGCCACCTCTCCTTGTAAAGGATAATCCTTTCCACCTGTGTCCTTGATTTGATCCTCTCCCTTCTCCTCTTTTTTCTTTCAACCCTCTCTCTTCTGTCTATCTGTCTTTCGGTCTGTCTCACTTCCCCTCATTTCTCTTTATCTCCTCTCTCTTCTCCTTTTTTTCTTTCTTCCTTCTCTAATGTATACAAATATTTCCATGTTCCTCTTTACCTTGCCATCCTCTCATGCTATAGTTCTCTACCCTTCCCTAGTCATTTCACGGCTCAACTCCTGGAAAAAGTCATTATTACTTGCTTATCACTCGTCAATCCATTGGAATCAGACTTCTCATACCATTATTCTACTGAAAATATTCTTAAAACTCACCAAAGATGTTTTATTGTTAAAATCGTCATCCTTTTCTTGTTCTTCATACTTTTGACATTTTCCAATTTTGTATACCTCTTGTACATTCTTCCCTGCATGGACTTCCATGATACTGTTCCCTCCTGATTTTCCTCCAATCTGCCCAATTATTCCTTCTTAATCTCCATTGATCATTTATCATCCTCTTCCTGTTCCCTAAATATGTGCCATCCTCCATACTGTGTCCTATACCTTCTCTTCTTCTTCACTCTATAAGTTCAGTTATCATCTCTCTACAAATGACTCTTACCTAAATGTCAATACTATCTCCAATCACCTTGAAATCATCTATATGTTTCACTAAAACCTCAATCTCAATACATCCCAAAATAAATTTATCATCTTCCCCATTACCACCTCAATATTTCGTTGATGACCCCATTATCTTCCTGACCATCCAGATTTCATAGTTCAGAACAAATCAACCAAACTTTTTCTTCTCCTTCATGAAATTTCTATGAAATTTCTCTAATCTATTCCCTTCTCTCTATTCACATAGCCACTGTGCTCATTCTGTTTTCATCACCTCTTGGCAATACAATTATAATAGCCTCCTAATGGGTTTTCTGACTCCTTTCCCCATTATAATTCATTCATCTTCACCTGTCAAAATAATCTCACTGATGTATATGTCCACATTATTCCTCTGATCAAAAACCTATCATAGCTCCACATTTCTGACACATTATAATATATAAATTTCTCTTGCTACTGAAGATTCTCTTCAATCCGATTCTAATCTAGTTTAGCAATCTAAGTTTATATTACTCTTCTTGCATTCCTCCTGTAAAACTGGCATTTGACAAATTAAGCAACCCTGAGGTACCACTACACAATTCTTATGTTGACTAAGATGACAGGAAAAAATAATGATAAATGTTGGAGGGGAGGTGGGAAAACTGGGGCACTAGTACATTATTGGTGGAGTTGTGAATTGATTCAACCATTCTGGAGAACAATTTGGAACTATACTCAAAGGACTATCAAACTGGACATACCCTTTGATTCAGCAGTGTCTCTACTGGGTCCATATCGCAAAGAAATCATAAAAAAGGGGAAAGGATATACATGTGCAAAAATGTTTGTAGCAACCCTTTTTGTAGTGGCAAGGAACTGGAAACTGAGTGGATGCCCATCAGCTGGAGAATGGCTGAATAAGTTATGATATATGTATGTTATAAAATATTATTATTCTATATGAAACAATCAGCAGTATGATTTTGGAAAGGCCTGGAGAAACTTACATTAAATAATACTAAGTAAAGTGAATAGAGCCAAGAGGAAAACATTGTCCATAGCAACAATAAGATTATGTGATGATCAACTATGATACACTTGGCTCTTTTCAACAGTGAGATGATTCAGGCCAGTTCCTTGTGATGAAGAGAGCTATCTGTACCCAGAGAGAGGATTGTGGGGACTGAGTGTAGATCACAACATAGTATTTTCACTTTTTGTTGTTTTCTTACATTTTGTTTTCTTTCTCGTTTTTTTTCCTTTTTGATTTGATTTTTCTTGTGTAGCATGATAATTATAGAAATATGTGTAGAAGAATTGCACATGTTTAACATATATTGTATTATTTGCTATCTAGGGAAGGGAAGGAGGGGAAGGGAGGGGAAAATTTGGAAGATGTTGCTTGGGTGGATGTTGAAAATTATCTATGTATATATTTTGATAATAAAAAGCTTTAACAAAAAAATTAAACTGGTCTTTGAGCTGAGTCTTAAAGGAAGCCAGAAGGCTGAGATAAGAAGGGAGAGCATTCTAGCACTCTCTGTATAAATACAGCTATAAATAGATTGATAGGAATACATATTTAGTTTATGTGCAGAAGAAGGTTTGGGAGAAATATGGACGTTAGCCTATCTTACTGTTAGTTTCCCCCTAGAGATTAGCATTGCATCCAGCTGGTTCTCAAATGTTTTTGTTAGAACATCCAGATCCCCATCAACTGGGAAAAAGCTGAACAAGGTGTGGTATATGAATGCAATGGAATATTATGATGAGTGAATGAAATCAGAAAAACCTAGGAAGACTTAAATAAACTGATGCTGAATGAAGTGAGCAGTCACAAGAAAACATTGTACACAGTAACACTGTGTGATCATCAGCTATGATTGACTTACCTCTTCTCAGCAATACAATGGTGCAAACAATCCCAAGAGATTTATGATGGAAAATTTTATCCATATCCAGAGAAAGAACTGATGGAGTCTGAATGGAAATCAAAGCATACTGTTTTTACTTTTTTGTTTTCTTTTCATTGTTTTTCCCTTTTGTCTTATTTATTCTCTCACAATATGATTAATGTGGAAGTATGTTTTACATGATTATATTTGTATAACCTAAATCAGATTGCTTGCTGTTTTGGGAATGGTGAGGGAAATGAGGGAAGGCCAAAAATTGGAATTCAAAATCTTTTAAAAACTGAATGTTGAAAATTGTCTCTACATATAAATGGGAAAAAAATGAAATACTGTTAATTTTTTTTAAAGAAAGAACATCCAGCATAGCACCACTTTTTCCCTAGAGAGCTCCTCTGGATCCTGCTTAATTAACATGAGAGACCAAATATCAATTTCTTTGCTTATCTTATCCCAGGTTGTACAGAGGAACACATCTGTACTTCCTGTTAGCAGCTGAATATCTGGAAATACACACTTCTCAAGCAGAAGAGAAGACAACCATCCCTCAAAGCTGGATCTTGTATTTTAGTATATGGGTTGGCCTTCTGTACCCTAATTCTGCCAGACATAGCTTGAGCTGTTAAATCACAATGACAGGATTGAGTGAGTTTTGTTATTTCTTTTCTATTGTTTCTATTTTCTTTCTTGGCCCACAGTGTCACAGGAAATTGAAAAAGAAAGGGTCTCTCCCTCCAAAGTATGCTGTGGAACTTCTGACAGTCTATGCCTGGGAGCAAGGTAGTGGGGTGCATGATTTTGACACAGCTGAAGGCTTCCTGACAGTTCTGAAATTAATCATGCGATACAAAGAGCTCTGTATCTATTGGACAATCAACTATGATTTTCAGAATGAAATCATCAGGGATTTCCTATTGTCTCAACTCACTAATTCCAGGTACCCATTACAAAGAAACCCATTTTTCTTCCCTGATCCCTAAACCTAATGTCAGTAACTCAGACTCCCAAGCCCTTTGAGGTGATGACGGCCATGTGAGGTTGGAAAAAAAAATAGGAGTAATCCAGATAAGGGGAAGCCAATACAACCTCAGAAAGGCAGGGTCCAGGAATATTCAGTATGGATGATACAGAATAAAATCAGCATAGTGTAAACAAGGGAATTAGACAGATAAGGGGGAACCTGGTATTCTCTACCCATCTCTCTGGGCCAGAAATAACACCAAGTTTAGATTCAGAGGAGACCTAAGGGATCTCAGGCCACAAGGAGGAAAACTGAAGACCTATCTTCTAAGAACCAGCATTTTGTAGGTGCTACAAAATTATTCAGATTAACCTCTTTATTCCACAGTTCTACCTTTCTTTCCATCCGAGTAAAAGGAAATAGAGTAGAATAAGATGGGAATTAAGAGATGAAAAAGGAATGGAGAAGACCAAAAATGCCACTGATTTCCCACTCCCACATTCTGAGCATTAATATATTGAGTTTATTTAGATTTCTCCAAATTTTATCAACATTTATTACTTTTCATTAATTTTTATTGCATTAATATTATTTTTAGAAATATGTACTTCTTCTTACCTTCAAACCCTTTCAACTTCTCTATTTCTGTTTAAGGTGTTGCTGTCCTTCCTGTCCACCAGGGTCATAATCTCAGCCTTATCATGGATTCCTCTCACATACCTCCAATCTGTTGCCAAATTTTGCATTTTCTCTCTCTCTACGACATCTCTCATGTCTAATTCCTCTTCTCTCCTCACATAGCTACTACTTCATTGGCTTTCACCTGGTTTATTTCAAGAGCCTCCAAATTGGTTTCCCTGACAGGGAGTCCATCTCTATGCTGCTACTGGAGTGATTTTCTTAACTCCAGATTGGATGGTGTTACAATCCAACTCATGAAACTTTTCTAAAGCCATAGTCTCACCATGTCATTTCTCCACTCCATAAATTATTATTAACTTTAGGATTAAATACAAACTTCTTTGTGTGACATTTAAAGTCCTTTGCGATCTAACTTGAGCCTATATTTCTAGCTTTACTATATATTTTTCCCTTTCATGACCTAAGCAGATAAAATGAAACTTTTTCCATGTGATCATAGCCTTTCAGTTACATAGTAGGTACTTAACAAATGATTGCTGATTGATTAATTTATTGGCTGTTTAGGCCTGTGATCCTGGATCCAGCCGACCCCACTGGAGATGTTGGTGGAGGAGATCGCTGGTGCTGGCACCTCTTAGCCAGTGAAGCTGAAATTTGGTTATCTTCTCTCTGCTTCAAGAGAGGGAACTTTAATCCTGTAAGACCCTGGCAAGTGCCGGTGAGAACTTTTGCCTAGCTGAGAAAGTGCGCCAGTAATATCATGTATTACTATCAGGTTTGTGATACTCCTTATACACCCAACCACACAATTCAGACAGGCAAAGACTGAAGGTATAACTGTTATTTCCATTTTTAATAGATAGAAAAAAAGCAGCCAAGAAGTAGAATAACCTGCTCATGGCCACACAAGTATGTGTCAAAGGCAGAATTAGAATCCATATATCTCCTGCCCCCATATCTAGAGCTTTTTATTATAGTACATTTGTCTTTGACCAGGGGTCTCTGCATATTTGTCATTCAAAGCTCTTTATAAACATTTTTGGCCCATTTCCCAGATTCCTCCACCTTCCTTCATATTGAGTACTCTTCCATCCAATGACACTGACCTCCTGGCTGTTCTGTAAACAAGACACTCCATCTCTCACCTCCAGTATTGCATCTGGCTGCCCCCCAAGTCTGGAACACTTTCCCTCTTTATTTCTACCTACTGACCTCCTTGTCTTTCTTTCTTTCTTTTTTGCTGAGCCAATTGGGGTTAAATGACTTGCCCAGGATCGATCACACAACTAGGAAGTGTTAAGTGTCTGAGATAAGATTTGAACTCAGGTCTTCCTGACATCAGGGCTGGTGCTCTATCCACTGTGCCACCTAGCTGGCCCCTTGGCTTTCTTTAAGATCCAATTAAACCTCCTATAGGAAGGCTTTCCTGGCCTCCCTTAATTCCAATGGCTTCCCTTTGTTAGTGATTTCTTTTCTATCGTGGATATAATTAACTTTATATATATTTGTATGCATATCATCTTTCCCATTAGATTCTAAGTTCCTTGTCTCTTGTTTCTATTTAGCTCAGTGCCTAGCACATTGCAAGTGCATAATAAATGTTTATTGAATTAAATTGAATTGATTTTCAGGAACGCATTTTATCTCTTCGAAGTTATTCTTGGGCTAGCTAGATGTTGCAATGAATAGGGCACTGGTCCTGGATTCAGGAGAACCTGAGTTCAAATTTAACTTCAGACACTTAATACTTACTAGCTATATGTTCCTGGGCAAGTCACTTAACCCAATTGCCTTACAAAAATAAAACAAAACAACAACAAAAAAAAACCCTGATGTTATTCTTTTTTTAGAGTTTAACTTCCATCCCTTTCAAGGAAGATCTGTTTATTTAACCAGCTGCTCAGATGAGACACTATAACTATCCATAAGCCAAAAAGACCTTCTCTGATCTAGTGTAATTATCTCCATTTTCCATTGGTCTTGGGAAATCTCTACCCCTTCTAAATAGTGGTGTTTACCTGACACAAAATTTACCACATTCTAAAATGGAAAATGCCTTAGATCTATATTTGAGGACATCTATTGAAACATGGTTGGTTTAAATGTCAGCAAATCTTGGGGACTTAGTTTCCTCTTTTATAAAATAATGGGGCCAAATTGGTTTGTCCTTTTCATCGCTCTCTATGATTCTAATTCTAAGACAAGTATCTGCTTTTTTCTAGACGGTCCAGACTCTAGGAAGCAGTGGGCTTAGATTTTTTCCCATTATAAAGCCAATATTCAACAGTACATGAAGAACATGAAGTACATATTAACGCTGAAGCCACTTTGAAGAAGATCAGATGTCATCTAGAGCTTGTCCCTCACCACTTAATTTTCAAAAAAATCTAAGGATACTTTATCTAATATCTCATGATACCTTATCAAATCAAATGTACTCATTTTCGATCCTCGTAGTATGAGACAGTAATCAACAACTACTACTCAAAATTCGCCTTCCATGGCTTTGGTGATTTTCCTTATTCTCCATTTATTTCTCTCATTATTCATATCACCTTTATAGACCTTTTTCTTCCTCCTTTCTTCCTTCCTTCCACTTTATTGGTGAGGATCTTCCTCAAGACACTGTCCTTCATCATCTGGTATTTACTCTTGACACTGAAAGCCTTTCCTAAGTATATCATCTATCCATGGTAGCCTCTACACTCTTTGCTTTTGCTCCTGCTGTTTTATTTGCTAGTAGGGGATAGGATGGGATGGGATAAGATGGAATGGATGGGATAGAATAGGATAAGATGAGGTAGGACGGTGTGGGATAGCATGAGATAAGATGAGATGACCATTTTAAGTAACTAAAAGGATATAATCACATGGAAGGAGGATGGAAGTTTATTTGTTTGGGCCATGAAGGAAGGACTAGGCCAAATGGGTGGAAATTGCAAGAGGCAAATGGACATTATGGTGTAAACAGAACCCATACAATCAAAATTACAAGGAAAATAGAAAACCAGGGAAAATTTTTGCAACAAATATCTCTTATAAAGACCTCAAATTTCTCAAATATGTAAAGAATTGAGTTAAATTTGTAAAAATACAAGTCGGTCCCCAATTGATAAATGGTCAAAGGATATCAACAGTCAGTTGTCAGACAAAGAATTCCAAGCTATCTATAGTCATATGAAAATGCTCTAAATCACAGTTGATTAGAGAAATGCAAATTAAAACAACTCTAAAGTACCATCTCACATCTATAAGATTCACTAATATGATTTTTAAAAAGCATGTTGGATATTGGAGAAAATGTACTTAAATTGGGACATGAATGTATTGTTGGTGAAGTTGTGAATTGATCCAAACATTCTGAACAGTTATTTGGAACTATGCCTAAAAGGCTACAAAAATGTACATACCCTTTGATACAGTCATAGCACTGCTAAATCTATATCTCAGAGACATTCCCTTCCTCCCCTGCCCAAAAAAGGGAAAAGGACTTATTAATACAAAAAGATTTATAACTGTTCTTTTTTTTGTGGTGACAGAATTGGAAATCAAAGGGATGTCCATCCATTGGGGAATGGCTAAACAAACTGTGATATGTGATTACAATAGAATATTATTGTGCTATAAAAAATGACAAGCAGAATGAGTTCAGAAAAATCCAAAAAGATTTACATGAACTAATAGGTAGTGAAATGAACAGAACCAGGAAAATGTTGTACACAGGAACAGCAATATTGTTCAATAAAAGGTCTAAATGACTTATATTCTCAACAATATAATGATCCAAGACAACCCTAAAGTACAAATGATAAAGCATACTATCTGCCTCCAGAGAAATGTTATATTAATTATAGACTAAAAGCACTCTATTTCTTACTTTCTTCCCTTTTGAGTCTTCTTGTATAAAATGACTAATAGGGAAATATTTTACAAAATTGAACATGTATAACCTTTATATGATTATTCACTCTCTCGGGCTGGAGGATGTACGAAGGGAGGAAGAGATGGAATTTGGAGCTTGGAACTTTCAATAAAATTGTTTTTAAAAAAGAAAAAAAATAGAAAATCTTAATTAGCTTGCTTGTTCATTATTTTAATGCAAATTTTGCTGATCAGTTTCATAACTAATATTAAGTAAACTACAAATCTCCTTTTTTTTATGAGTCCCTCAATATCTTTGACTCTTGGGTTTCTTCATCTGTAAAATGGGGATAATAGCACCTATCTCAAGGGGCTTTTGCAAAGATCAAAGGAAATGATATATGTAAAGCAATTTGTATGCTTTAAAACACTATACTGGTACTATGATGATGATGATGATGATGACGCAGCAGCAGCAGCAGCAGCAGCAGCAGCAGAAAGTTTTGGTCCAGGGCTTAGAGTACTGAACTTGGAATCCGGAATACCTGCATTCAAATCTGACTTCAAATGCATACTAGTTATGTGAACCTAGGCAAGTCAGTTAATCTCACTTTGTGTGCCTCAGTTTCCTCCTCTGTAAAATGGGGTTAATAGTAGCACCTGTCTTCCAGGGTTACTGTGATGGTCAAAGGAGGTAATATTTATAAAGTACTTTGCAATCTTAATATGCTCTGTGAATGTAGTTACTATTAGCAACAACTGCATTATGTGATGGGGCCATTAGGTGGTGCCATAGTGGATAGAGCACTGGACTGAGAATCAGGAAAACTAATCTTCATGAGTTCAAATCCAGCCCCAGATACTTACTAGATGTGTGACTCTGGGAAAGTCATTTCATTTTGTTTACCTCAGTTTCCTCATCTGTAAAGTGAGCTGGAGAAGAAAATAGCAAAGGGCATTAGTATCTTTGCCAAGAAAACCCCAAATGGTCATGAAGAGCCAGACGATATTGAAGAAAAATTATATGACAGGGTTTTACCAAGGTTCTGCATGGCAAAACTCTTCCACATGTTTCCTGTGCTCTCAGGACCTCAATGTGATAACAACCCATTCTCAACCAGAAAGGACCAAGTCCAGGGAAGACTAACAAGAGTTCAACTACCTACTGCATTTCGCAAAATACTTTCATCATGAAGTAGTATGCTCATTATCATATCCACTTATGGATGAGAAAACCATTGTCAAAGAGGCTGAGTGACCTGTAATCACTGCCTCTATTGAGGCAGTATTGAGTCTCCCAGCTCTAAATCTCATATTCTTTCTGTAATGCTTCTCACAGGCAACAGCCAATTTTCACAAGGAAAATATCAGACTCATACCCTTTGACCGAATGATTTCACTGATGCCCTCAGGTTATTAATAAAGCTTGGAATAAAAACCCATCTGGACAAAAAATATACATGACAGCTTTATCTGTAATAATAAAAAACTGGAAGCAACCCATGTACATACAAAGATTTGGAAATGAATCAATATGTTATTCTTTGTCATTGTAGAGAGGTAGCATGGGGTAATGGTTGGGAAGACCTAGATAAATGTCCTGCCTCTTCTATATACTCTTGGAGCCACAAGAAACTTAGGTTCAAATCTTAATTCCATCCCCTATTGGCTAAATGCAAATGGGCAAATTTCTTAATTCCTCTAAATCCCAGTTTTAGATAGTCAAGGTAACAAGCATTGAAAACTTTAAAATATTGTAGTTGTAGGGGTGTGTTCCATTTAGAGTTCAGCAAAATTGAAGTTTATAAGGAACAAGGAGAAAGACAATTGATTATAGTGAAGAGAAAAGACCTTTCATATAGGATGGAATCATTCTATACTTTGTAAAGGATTTGAAGCTTTTAGTATGAAAGAGAAATAAGAAAAAGCCAATAGAAACAATGAACTACACCCCACTCCAGATTGCCTGGTACTTTCCCCAGGCATCTGCTTAACATAAACCAAGAAAAGAACTTTATTTAGCGTAGAGTAACCTGAACCTCAAAAGTATTTAGCGATTGTTGGGCAAATAACCACTGCCTGGGTTATGGTCCAGTGAGATTAATATTTGGGAAATGTTCTGGATTCTAGGTTAGGGTAAAGTCTGACTCCGAGTGAACAATCTCTGAACCAGGAAGATTGTCAGTCGTCTTGGAGTCTTTGTAGAGATGCATTGGAGACACATCTTCTAATATGAGGCAAAGGGTTGCTGCTATACTTTCTGAAAGCTTACAGTAGCACCAAGGTAATCCTGGGTCCAGATGTTGTGAGACTATAGTTGCTCACTAAAGAGTAAGCCCAAGCAGATACATCACATACTATGTCCTTAAATGAACTTCAGAAAAACCCTCCCAGAACACAAAGGACACAAAGGATGTCACACTTGTGAAGTGCTTTGGCCATATGAGTGCTCTGCTACTATGTACTTTAAGATTGTGCCCACTCAAATGGAATAGGGGAAGGGGAAGGGTGATAAAAGAGGAAGTGGTCAGTAATGAAACACTTTTGAGGCTGGACAGAGTAAAAGGAGAGAGAGAGAGAGAGAATAGAATAGAATAAATGGGGGAAATAGAGTTAGCGATAATAACAGTAAAAAGAATTTTGAAGAAAGTTTCTCTGATAAGACCTCATTTCTCAAACACAGAGGAAACTGAGTCAAATTTATAAAAAATAATAAGCCATGTCCCAATTCATAAATGATCAAAAGATATGATCTATGCCCAAAGAGGTATACATTCATGCATATACAATACCACTACTAGGCATGTATCCCAAAAGAGATTTTCAAAAAGGAAAATGACCTATATGTACAAATTTATTTATAGCAGCTCTCTTCTCAGGGCAAAAACAATCCAAAATCGAGGGGATGCCCATCTATTGGGGAATGGCTGAATAAATTGTAGTATGTGATTATGATAGAATGTTACTGTTCTATGGGAAATGATGAGCAGGATGCACTCAGAAAAAAAAAACTGGAAAGTCCTCCGTCAAGCAAAGTGAAATATACTGTGTACAAAATAACAAGAATGTTCTGGGATGATATTCTGTAAATGATCTTGCTATTCTCAACAGTTCAATCATCCACAGGAACACTGAAGGACTTATGATGAAAAAGCCTATCCATACTCAGAAAAGGAACTGGTTGTGTCTGAATACAGATTCTTTCTCTCTCTCTCTCTCTCTCTCTCTCTCTCTCTCTCTCTCTCTCTCTCCCTCCCTCCCTCCGCCTTTCTCTGTCTATCTCTGTCTCTCTCCCTCCTCTCTTTTACTTTATTTTTCTCAAGGATTTTGTTAGGGTGGGAGAGCTATGTTTTCTTTCACAACTTGACTTTTATGGAAATGTTTCACATAATTTCACATGTCCTTTCTTAATGGGGGCTGGGAGTGGGGATAAGGGAAAGAATCTGGAAAATCAAAAGTTTTAAATACAATTGAAGAAAAATTGTTTCAAATATAAGTGAAGCTTATTTATTAATTAAATTAGATTAAAAGCTAAATTACTGATATAAAAAAAGATTATGGTACTCCTTCCTCCCCCTTCTCTGAGGGTGTTTGTGGAAGGATTTAGGGAGGCATAGTTGTAACTACTGTTTTTTCTATGCCATTTGAGTAAATGCCTTTGCTAAGAATTGGGTCTAATGACTGATTATTAATGGGAATCATACTAATGAAGGCTCATGAACAACAGTATTTAAAATATAGCCACATCTACACCCAGAGAGAGGACTGTGGGAACTGAGTGTGGATCACAACATAGCATTTTCACTCTTTTTGGTATTGTTTGCTTGCATTTTATTTTCTTTCTCATTTTTTATTTGATTTTTCTTGTGCAGCAAGATAATTGTATAAATATATATGTATATATTGAATTTAACATATATATTTTACCAT
The DNA here is from genome assembly GCF_902635505.1 of Sarcophilus harrisii. Taxonomy (NCBI): domain Eukaryota; kingdom Metazoa; phylum Chordata; class Mammalia; order Dasyuromorphia; family Dasyuridae; genus Sarcophilus; species Sarcophilus harrisii. The sequence continues at coordinate 690,482,507 of NC_045426.1, forward strand.
GTTTAACATATATTGTATTATTTGCCATCTAGGGGAAGGGGTGAAGGGAAGGGGGCATTGGAACACAAGGTTTTGCAAGAATTAATGTTGAAAAATTATCTATGCATATCTTTTGAAAATAAAAAGTTTTAATAAAAAAAGAAAGAAAATATAGCCACCCACAATGTTACCCCTAGAACTCAAGGTAGCAGTCCTTCTGGAAACCCAACATGCAAGTGTAAAGTTGAATGAATGAGGGGGTGGAGTTGGTACAATGGTAGTGAGGTACAAGTGTAAGAAACACATGTGACCAAGGCAGTTCATACCTCCAGCACTGCAGGTCCCTTTGATGGTCTCTTTTTTCTTTTCTTTTTTTTTTATTATAGCTTTTTATTGACAAAACATATGCAGAGATAATTTTTCAACACTGACCCTTGCAAACACTTTTGTTCCAACTTTTCCCTTCCTTCCTTCTACCCCCTCCCCTAGATGGCAGGCAGTCTCATACATGTTAAACATGTTGAAGTATATCTTAAATATAACATACATAAAGATATTTATACAGTTCTCTTGTTGCACAAGAAAAATTGGATTTAGAAAGGTGAAAATAACCTAGGAAGAAAAACAAAAATGCAAGCAAACAACAACCGAAAGAATGGAAATACTATGTTGTGGTCCACACTAATTTCCCAGTGTTCTTTCGCTGGGTTCTGTTCATCACTGATCAATTGGAAGTGAATTGGATCCTCTCATTGATGGCCTCTTTTTTCAAATGAACGCCTCAAGTTATTCCCTACTGGATGTAGCATCTCTGCTGGTCAAGTAACTAAGCTGTCCCTCTGGGTCTGCTCCTCTCTGTAGCTCAACTTTGAATTGGTAAGGAAGGTTCTTTCTTAAATCTATAGTCAACACTTTTCTTTTTGCCGTTGCCCAAGGTCTCACTCCTTACTTCCTGCCTCAAATCTTGACTATCCTTCTGTGCCTATGTCTCTCTAGAAAGTGTGTGTGTGTGTGTGTGTGTGTGTGTGTGTGTAATTATGTGTGTGTTTTCTAGAAGCTGAATGTCAGTTCTCCTATTGCCACTAAACCCTATGAGTGATGGCAAGGGGAGAGAGGGAAAAAAATCCATCATTCCCTTTCTGGTAGAGATGCAGTTGCCAGCCTTCCCAAGACTATTTCCTTCCTAGAAAATTGGCAAGCCAGCTTTTAAAGGACAATCACAGGGGTGATTAACATTCAACCAATCAATAGCATTTGACCCTTCAAGAATCTTTTTCACCCTTCATAAAATAATGAAGTGTGTGTATATATATATATATATGCCTTATATTCTGTGATTATATTCTGGAGTGGGAGTTTACTCAGGTAAAAACTATTCTTCACTTCCCTACCCCATCCAATCCCCTAACAAATAAACAGCAAATTTTCATTTAATGAAGACAAAACTGGTCACTAGTCTTATCAAATCCACAATAAGGAGTAGCCTCTAAATTATGTGCTCTATCTAATAGCAGAGAGCCCTTAAGAAAACACCATTCTTTTTGTAGATCTCAAAAAACTAAAAATGGATTCTTATGGTGAGGAATATGACTAGAATTGGATCCTAACTCTGCTACTTATTATGTGACCTTAAGGAAGTTTCTTATCCTCTCTAATCTTCAGGGTCCTTATTTATAAAATGAGAAGTGTGGGACTAGATCAGCATCCCCTAAAGTGAAATGCACACACTTCAGGGAATGAACAAGATAAAATGGGGGGGTAAAGCAAAAAATCTAAACTTTTGTATATAATTATTTTTCATCAAAAAATTTAAAAAGCTTTAGTATTTTTAATTATATTGAAGGACAATTGTTTCATATGCCAGACAGGGCTCTGTCACACACAATACATAAGATATCTCAAAGGAAACATTAGCATTCCATGAGGCAAAGGGTTGATGGTGAGTGATGCTCCTTCATTCACTTTTGATGTATGTCAACATATTATGGCTTTATGTGTGTCTGGTATCTGTATCATTAACAAAATAAAATCATAAAATTAATAAATCATTAATATAATAAGTAATATAAGATTAATAAGATAAAAATGAAAGCAAATTTAGATATTATATTTTATGTAGTTTTAACTAAACTAACCTCCACAAAATCTACAAGTGACTTAAAAAGAAATCTACAAGAAAATCTCAGACTGAAGATACTAGTACTAATTTGAGCACAGCAAACTAGAAAATAGCAAGACTAATATATGTATTCCTTATATAAGCATTTAATCAGCCACATTATAAGGTAAAACTAATATTTTGATCAAATACAATATGAAATCAACCAGAAAAAATGCAAGATGATCAAAATGATTGGAAATACAAATTTATATGCATGATTATTTAACAATGAACTGCTCACCTTTAATTTATATTGTGGCTTGAGATATTGACTAATAATGGTAATAGAAAATCATTTGAAAACTAAGAATCCAGAACATGAAAACAAACCTCTATGTTTTTTCAACCAAAGTCCTTTACTTTGCCAAATTTCTATAGACTTAAAAGATGTGAGAGATGATTCATTTTTGACCCGTACTCAACTCAAATCAGTATTAACATTTTAGTACGATTCCATAAGGGGTAATGATTGTTAGCAATTATGTTACTATATTCATCTAGTAATACATTTAGTTAATCAGCTAATATTAGGTGTAAGAAAAAAAACAGTTTATCAACCCATATTTTATATAAATCACATAGGAATAACTAGATAGAATAGGTTCTTATGGAAGAGCCCCTATAACAGGCCTAAAACTTTAATGAAATGTTCACTGTTTGTTAATTAGTTAAGAAGCTCACTTGTACAATCACAATAATGCTGACAAAGATATCTCCATCCTTTTACTCAGATTCCATAGCCAAACCCAGCATAGATGAGATGTCATGCTTCTTTGGGAAATCCCCCAACTTATTTTTGTACCTCCAGACCACTCCCTCTTATCCAACATGAGCAGGTAATCTTCTTATCATCACTTAATAGTGGAGATGCCCCATGCTTCACCCAACCTGTCATACACACACACACACACACACACACACACACACACACACACCATATCTCATTTTTTGCCTCTCAAGAGCAAGATCTATCAACCAACAAAATCTGCATTTTCCCATGCCTCTTTTGCATATTTGGGTATCGAACTCTATAAAAACAAGGTCCTGGGGACCAAGAGCCTCTCAGATGATGAGGAAGATCTGAAGTCTATGTCATTGGAGGGGAACATGGGCCTTTTTATAAAGTGCCATTGACTTAGAGCTCTGCCTCAGTGTTTTTTTCCTTGCAGATTGGGCAATAATAATTCCCACTATACTTAAAAGCCTCTTAGATTTCCCACTGAATGACAAAAAGACAAAAAACTACAAATCATCAGAAAATGCTTCTTTTTCTTAATATAATAAAAATGGCTGCTGAAATAATACACAGAACACAATAGGGAAACACAAATGTATTCCTTTGTCAGCAAATACTATTGGAAGAACAGAATTCCTTTTCCTTCTCCTTCTTCTCCCCAGTTCTTATCTTAACACATAATAGATATTTAATAAATGTTTGTTCATTACTAACCAAATATTCCAGGGCAGTGTGATGGCACAGTGCATAGAGTACCAGGCCTAGAGTCAGGAAGATATCTTCCTGAGTTCAAATACAGTTTCAGACACTTACTAGTTGTGTGATTTTGGGCAAGTCACTTTATCTGTTTGCCTCAGTTTCCTCATCTGTAAAATGAGCTGGAGTAGGAAATGGCAAATCACTCCAGTATCTTTGCCAAGAAAACCCCAATTGGGGTCATGAAGCATCAGACACAACTGAAAAAATAAGACTGAACACATGAGATGGAGTTGAGGAGAGAATGCATTCCAGGTATCTGGGAGGGCCAGTACAAAGCCACAGAAAGGGGAAACTGAGTGTTGTTTGTTAGGGACAAAAAGAAATCCATTTGTCTATATCACAGAATGCAAGAGCAAGAGTACTACTTCAATGAAGTCTCCAACATAGATTGGGGACAGATTATGAGGGAATTTAAAAGCTAAAGGGAGGAGTTTGTATTTAATTCTAGAGGCAACAGAAAATCATTGAAATTTATTGAGAAGAGGTCAGATCTTCATTAGGGAAAAATCACTTTGTCAGCTGTGTGAAGGATAGATTAGAATAGGGAAAGACTTGAGGAAGGGAGACCAATCAGGAAACAGTTAAGTCATTTAGACAAGAGAGGAGGAGGGTAAGGTAACTATGTGAAGAGAGAGTAGGGCCAGATTTAAGAAATGCAATTGAAGTGAAATAAAAGCCAGATTTGGGAACTGACTGGACATTGGGGATGAGGAGAGTAAGGAGTCCTATCACATCAAGGTTAAGACTTTAGAAAATGGACTAATGATGGTGCCTTTAACTGGAATTACACAGCTCATAAATGGCAAGGGTAAAAATTCATTAGTTCATTCAATCATAGATCTAGTTCAAATTTGTCTATTTTAAGGACCTAATTTTACAGAAATAGAAACTGAGATCTATGGAAGTGAAGTGACTCAATGTCACATAGTAGTCTTTGGATCTTGTTGTTCTGGTTGGCAACTGCCTTTTTTCATGAAAGCCCAGACTACCATGTTTCACTTCAATCTCTGGACTTCTCTACTACAGCTTCCCCAGTGATCTTTCTGCCACATAAGTACCCTTTGCCCTCCTTAAAATCTGGAACTATAAACCATGATCAGATAAATGTAAGTCCTTTGCACAGTGCATAGTACACAATAGGTATTTTATAAATGTTTAAGTAGATAGTTAAGTAGGTGGACATGGGCTCAGGAAGACCCAACCTCCTGAGTTCAAATTCAGCCTCACCACTTCCTAGTTGTGTGACTGTTAAGTCACTTAACCCTGTTTGTCTCAGTTCCTCATTTGTAAAATGAGCTGGAGAAAGAAATGGCAACCCACTTTGGTAATGGTAAACTTTCTTTGCCAAAAAATCCCAAATGGGATCACAAAGAGTTAGATGAATAACAAGAAATGCTTAATCTCTTCCCCTCTTTCTTTTCCCCTTCCCTTCTCTTCTTTTCTCCTTCCCAGTCAAGGTTCCTGTACTGGATGTGTCAACCAATCCCTTTATGACCCCGCTCCCAATCCTGTTAACTTCCTACATCCCAAAGTTCCCCTCCCTGTATGAATTATCTACTTCCCTTGGAATTTAAACTCCCTAAAGGTAAGGACTATATTTACCTTTGTATTTCTATCCCCAATACTTGGTATAGTTTTTGACACTATTAATTAATTGCTTTGTCATTCATTTACTCAAATCAGAGGTGAAAACCCCGCTATCTCAATATTCTAATTCCAATTGTTTTCCCACTACACCATGATCTAAATACTCATGGTTTGCATTTTCATTCTGCCTTAAGTAAAAATAACTAAATAGAAGCTGGGTTACAATAGAAAGTTCATTGACTTTCTACTTCCATTTCTGTGGGAGAAGATTGTGGGAAAACGAGGAGAAAAGAGAAGGACCTGTGCCAGTTAAGAAGGGAAATTAAAAATCCTACCTATTATTTGGAGTTTAGACTAGTGAATTTCAGCAGGAAAATTTTAGAGAAATTTCCTAGAAATTGAAGAAAATTTGAAGAAAAATCAAGAGGAACAGAATCTAAAATAGCTAAGATAAGCATAAAACATTCACTATAGATTCAGAAGTAGAATCTGAAGAGAAACACTTTAGGAGGAAAAGGAGAAGGTAGCTAACAAGACCAAACAAAGCAATGTATGGAATGGAAAGATGAAATGAAGAACTTAGTGGGATGTGAATGCTTTTTCTTTATTTTATTTTCATTGCTTCTGTATCTCCCTATGACCTATGCGTAGGCCTCTATTTACTTAAACCTAGGCCAGTTACAGACATATTTACTTAACCTAAACTGGTGGCATTTATCAGTGTTTGACTTTATTTAGCCTATTAGTTTAAACACTGTCAGCTTAGTTATCTGCTGATTTGTGGTTTCCTAAAAAGCAAGTAATTTCAGGGAAACTGAAATATTCTATTGCCATCTTTTTTTTTTTTTTTTTTTTTTTTGGCAGTGATATCCAATTAGGAGGCCCCATGCTTCTTACTGTTTTCTCATTGGTGGTGTAATCTTGTAACAAAAACCTACAAAAATGGTATGTATATATCTACTAACCCCTTGGGCCATCCTGCTGTGGGTCCCTTTGTCTCTCGTGGCCAGACTGCCCCAGCACTGCTATAATAAACAACCTTTTCTGCTTTCTACTTGGAGTGAATTCTGAGTAGTCATTGTGGGTAGGGGTCTTTTGTGTCTCACCCAGTAAGAAAAGGTGATTGGAACAATCAGAGGGTAAATTCTGCTAGAATGGATTGGTGGGTAGGGCAAATGAAAGAAGTAGGAGATTGAAACAAGTAGGAGGAAAGGTAGAATATGGCTGTGGAGTTGTCCAGATTAATGAAAGGAAGTTGACTGGTTGTCAAGTTATCAAGAGTTGATAATTGACTGGAGAAGTGTTAACCAAGTATAAAGAATTGAGGTGTATAGGAAAGTAATTCCCCTCTTCCAAAAAGAGGCTGGGAAAATCTCAACTGGAATGAAAACTAGGGGAAATTGTGCTATCTTGCATACAAATTCCCATGTTTCTATTTCTGTCACAGTCTAGTGATGCTTCTCTATGTTCCAAGGATAGTCCAATTTCCATGCTGAAGGAGAGGGTGAAGGGACTGAAGAATACCTCTCCACTCTCTGAGCTGTGCAAGATAACACAATGTTCCCCCAAGGAAGGAGACAACAGTGACTTCTAACACAACGTTCTCCAAAGAGGGAAACAATAGATACTTCTGACACGATATTCCCGATAGAATGAAACAATATGCACTTTGATGACAAAAAGCTGAGGGAGAGAGATCTGAGGAGGATAATAGGACAATTGACTTTCCTCAGGATGTTGGCAAGTTGAACAATGTTAGAGAGGAGAAAGGGAAGAAAAAGAACATCTAAATCTTTTCCTGAAAAGTTGGGAGTTAGGTGCTCTGCTTCTCCTCCATGGTGGCTTCAGAAGCAGACGGGTGAAAGGCCATCTATAAGGGTCAGTAGAATAATGAAAGTGGAGCAGGAGGAGGAGGAGGTAGCATTCATATGATGCTGCAAAGGTTTATGAAGCACTTAGCTTGTAAATGAAAAAAAAACTCTGACCTCCCATTCAAAGACTTAATTCCAGTCAGTCAAAAAATCATGTCAAGAAGCATTTATCAAAGACTTACTATATGAGTCAGGCACTGAGCTAAGCACTAGGGATACAAATACAAGCAGAAAAATAGTTCCTGCCCTCAAGGAGCTTATATTCCAAGGAAGGAAAACAACATATAAAAGGAAATTGAAGGGGGTTGAAAGTGGGGGAGGGGGAAGAAGATGTCATTTTGCAGGATAATAGAGAAAGCCCAGAAAAATCAAGAGAGAAATGAAGACATAGATGGTTATCCTGGGAAGGGGGAAGAGTTGGGGAAGAAGACCTTCTTGAATGGAAAGAATGGAAGGTTTTAGAAGGAATCAGCCAAAAAGAAGGAGAGGCCATTGGGTTAGATAGTGTGAGTACTTCTAATGTGAAGATTTGTAATGTGAGAAGTCCCAGTGGTATATTGGGTTTTCTGGGTATAGAGACTGCTATAGCATGGTAGAGAAAAATCCAAATGGTCAAGAGTGCAGCTGAGAAAGGAAGGAATAGCTTTTCACATTCATTTCCTGTCTTCTCACTTTGAGAACTACAAATCCCAGGATTCTGTGGCCAATCCCTTACCAGAGGTTTGTTTTGTATGTGTGGGTGTGGCAACTGGGGTGGAATGATTTGCCCAGGATCACACAGGTAGTGTTAAGTATCTGAGGTTGGATTTGAACTCCTCTTATTCACTGAGCCATTTAGCTGCTCCTCAAGAGGTTGTTACAAACACAATTACCAATCATGATTTCATAGAACTCATGATTAAGCATGCTACCCATCCTGAAAGAGAAGTGATGAATTCAAAGTGCACATTAAGACATATGGGTTTTATGTATTGGTCTACCTGCCATCTAGGGGAGGGGGTGGGGGGAAGGAGGGGAAAAGTTGGAACAGAAGGTTTTGCAAGGGTCAGTGTTGAAAAATTACCCATGCATATGTCTTGTAAATAAAAAGGTATAATAATATAAAAAAGAAGAAAAGACATTTGCGTTTTTCTTTTTTTAAACAAAGGCAATAGGATTTGTTTTGTTTAATTATACTTTATAACAAGGGTTTTGCTTTTCTTTCTTGAACTGGAGGTCATGGGAGAGTGGGGGGGAGAGATTAAAATAAAATTTAATTTAAAAAAGAATGTATTTATGGGTATCTTGTAGATAAACAAATCAATCAAAAACCATAAAATTAAATTTTTTGTGTCAGTTGCTAAACACTGAGGACACAAAAACAAAAAAAAAATGAAGTTGATCTTCAGAAGTCATTACTCATCAGTGGTTTCATAAGGGTGGGGTCAGCAAGTAAGCAGGAGTCCAGAGATAAAGCAAAAAGGTCTCTAGTTGGCTAGCCAGATAGACACTCTTATATACCATCTCTACCAATCATAGGGGAAATGCTTTTTTATATATACTCCACTTTTAGGCAACATTATACAGACTAAGCAAGAATCATTTAAACTAATCTCAATAAAGGTCAACTTTAACATGTCAGCTGGATGTCAGAATGGGGTAGACACAGTTTATCTTGGGGACATTTTTCCAGAACATCAAAAGAACAGGATGTATATCTTTTTCAGCTTATGGAATATAAAACAATAAGTCATATCCACAGTTGTGATCTATAATCAAATTTTACTATATCCCTGACCATAAGGATCTTTCATTCAAATAAGGGAGAGAGTATTACATAAATAAATCATATACAATATACATACAGAATATGAAAGGAAAACTTAGAGAGGAAAAACACTAGCAGAGAAGATGTGGGAGTGGAAGGGAAGGAGTAGGAAAGGTCTTCAGAAGATGACATTTCAACAGAATTATGATGGAAACCAAGGAAGGATACTAAGATGTGGAGAGGAGAAGGGAGAGAATTCTAGGACTGGACAGGCAGATTTTTTTTTCCTGAGGCAATTGGGGTTAAGTAATTTTCCCAGGGTCACACAGCTAGGAAGTGTTAAGTGTCTGAGGCCAGATTTGAACTCGGGGCCTCCTGACTTCAGGGATGGCGCCATTTGGGTTATTCTTGGAAAATGTAATTCATGACAGAGTCTAGGACTGGCTATAGAGATTGGGGAAACACATCTATAAAGATGATCATTGAATCAATGGGAGCTGATAAGATCACAAGTCAGAGGTCATAGGGAAACATGGAGAAAGATCCAGCAAAGTAGTCAAATTGGGAGGAGAATAAGGAAAGAATAAAATCCAGAAAGTAGAGAGTAACCAGGAGGAAAAGATGGGGTCAATAGTATCAAGTGCTACAGAGAAGTCAAGATGGATGAGGATTAGGAAAAGGCTGTTCAATTTGGCAGTGAGAGATAACTGGGAATTTTGATAAGAGCTGTTTCATTTGAATAATGTCAGAAACTGAGTTGAAAAAGATTTGGAAAACAGAAAGAAGAATGGAAGCTCCATATATAAATGGTTTTTTCATAGGGTTAAGCTGAGAAAGGAAGGCAAGATTTAAGATGATAGTTATAATGAGGACAATAACATTTGAAGATAATGAGATATAATGAAAAATATTGAATCAAATGGGAACATTTAGGATAGGGGAAATTTGTTTGATGGAAGAGATTGGAATGGTATGTCTTTTTCTTCCTGTTGAAAACAGTTTGGAATTATTTTGGATTTCTTGGAATTAATTAGGAATTCTTGAATAGAATTTATTTATAAATTTCTGTGGTCTTCATCTCTCTCCCAGGCTGCATTGCTGACTCACCTGCATACGTCTTTGACTACCATGCCATAGAAATGTCTTCATTCTAGAAATTCACTCTTCTCCCTCCTTCCTCTTGAGGCTAACAACATCTTCATTCTTCTGGATTTTTTCTATCCTCCAATTATCCCTTTCAGCTTCATTTTACCTGTAGTCTTCCCTCTTTAGAGTGTAAACCCTTTCTGCTTAACGATTGTATTCCCAGGACTTAAGACAGTAAATGATTGTTGGTTGACGGATCTTGCATTATTTTTTTTTTCCTTTGGGAGTTCATTTAGTACTCATTCAATTTATTTTTCTGATATTAGGGTTATTTAAGTATCCAGAGTCATTAAGTTTATACTTTTGGTAAGTATTCATTTCTCCTCTAAGTTACAAGTTTCGTTAGCATACAGTTGAACAAATTAATTTCTAACGATTTCCTCTTTTCTTCAATTGTTGAATGTTTCTTTTTTATGTCAACAAAATGGTTTTCTCTTTTTAAAAATCAGTGACTAATTTTATTATTTCATCTTTTCCCTCCAAATTTCACTTCTAGTTTTATTTATCAATTGAGTGGTTTTTTGCATTCAAATTTGAAAAACTCATATGAGTAAAGTAAGAAGGACCAGGACCATACTTTTTTTAATATTAAGATTGTAAACGTAAACAACTTGGATCAATATATAATGTGAAGACAAAAGGTCACCCCATCACACAAAATTTCCTGCCTTTATGGGAAAGAGAGAAACAGGGGTTTTGCTAACTTACCTGAACATATTCTTCAATGATTAACAAAACCCCAGCCCATTACATACTCCTCATCCCTATGATTTTGAATTCTTCTATTGTCTTCATTCTCCTTTAATTTCTAATCTCAGTTTTGAGGCAAGGCACAAAACCTCTTTGAAGTTCCATTTCCTCATCTATAAAATAGGTCACAGAATGAGCAGAACCAGGAGATAATTGTACACAGCAAAAACAAGGTTGTACGACGATCAATTCTGATGGACGAGGCTCTCTTCAACAATGAGACAATTCAGACCAGTTCCAATAATCTTGTGATGATGAGAGCCATCTACACCAGAGAGAGACCTGTGGGAACCAAGTGTGGATCACAACATAGCATTTTCACTCTTTTTGTTGTTGTTTGCTTGCATTTTATTTTCTCATTTTTTCCTATTTGATTTGATTTTTCTTGTGTAGCAAGATAATTGTATAAAATATGTATGCATATGTTGGGTTCAACATATATTTCTACCATGTTTAACATATATTGGATTACTTGACAACTAGGGAAAGGGTGGGGAATGAGGGGGAATAATTGGAACCCAAGGTCTTGCAAGGATTAATGTTGAAAAATTATCCAGACATATGTTTTGAAAATAAAAAAGTGTTAATAAAATATTAAATGGGTCACAGATTTAGAGCCAGAAGGACCTGGAGTGATCATTACATCTTTCACTAGTTCAGATTTGCCTTTTTTTCAACTGGCTCAAATTTGTGAAATGTTTGATGATGTTTGAAGCTACCCTCCCCAAGAGGCAGTCACTCCTTTAACACTCAAACATCTCAAAATACTTTGGTTTTTTTTCCAACTTTTTACTGTACTTATCATTTGACCAATCAACAAATATTTATTAATAACTAAGAGAGCCAGTCTTAGAGTCCAGAAGACCTGGGTACCTTTCTGACTCTGCCACACACTGGTTTTATGACCTTGGGTGGCTCATTTAATCTTTTGAAAAGGTGCTGATTGGTATTACTGGAGAGAATTCCTCTTCAGAAGTTCCCTTTAATGTTGAAATCTTAGGTCTGAGTCTTCACACCAAAAAAATTCTTAGGTACTATTGATAATAGAATAATTTCAGCCAGAGTCTTCCTCTAATGCCACCTTGAGGCCTGGAAGTGACCCTAGGGACCTAGAAGGCTGTGGAAACAGATCACAAGTTCTAACAGTTCTTGGCAGACTAGAGTTCAAGTACAGCCTTGATGATAGCACATCTCTGATCCAAAGATTAGACTTAACTAGGTCCATACAGGCATATCACCATAAGGATGCAGTGGTTCACTTGTGTCTGACTCTTATGACCCCATCCCAGGTTTTTTTTTTTTTTTTTTTTTTTTTTTTTTGGTAAAGCTACTGGAATGGTCTGACATTTCCTTCTCTACTTCATTTTACAAACAAGGAAACTGAGGCAAACATGGTTACATGACTTGCCCAGAGTCACATAGTAAGTATCCAGTCTAGTATCTGAGACTGGATTTGACCTCAAGAAGATGAGTCCTAAATAAATCAATATAATAAACCTTAGTGTAGGACTAAGATGAGATTCCAAGCATAGCACTCTGTCCACTGCACTACCTAGCTACCCCACCATAAGGTTAACCTCAGTTAATGTAGTGTTTTGTGGTTGGGGGGAAGAATGAAAGTGGAGATAGAGTGGAGTTGACCATGACAACTTCATGACACTGTCTACTAAAGAACAGGGAATTTTATGATCTTATTGGGTAGCCCAGTATTTACACCCAAGGAATCATGGATCCTTGAGATACTGAGGCAAATTATCAGGTTATAGCTCTAGAGTCAGAAAGGAATTTGGATTCTCCTAGGTTCACCTCCCTCATTTTATAGTTCAAACCATTGCATGACTTTAGGCATCAGTTTGACTATCTAATGCCAAAGACTCCAGAATGAATCAGAGAACAGATTTTACACACATTCCACCCACAGGTGATGAGAATATTTGTCTTTCACGGTTTAACTAGTTGATTTATATATTACATGAATCAAAGAAAAAAATATGGCTGCTCATTATATAAAGAATAAAGGATTCTTATTAAAGAGAATGTTTCTCATTAACTTTAAGATTTAGATAAGGGATGTATCCTTTAGTATAGCTTATTTTACTCAATCAAAAATACCTGACAGACTAAATGAGGGAGGGAGATATTCCGGACACCGAAACCTTCCGTTTCTAGCAATTGAGTCTTTCTTGTACTATAGCAAGGCTATCCTCCATATATAACATGAGGACGTTTTTGAATGGGTCGGAGGCAGAATAGACATTTCTAACCTGTACTATCCTTCAAACCACCTTTCTCTAAGAGATTTTATTCCCTGTCAGAAGGAGAAAACAGGAGGTTGGAGTCAGAATGTTAACTATTTGGATCTCCTCAGAGAGAGGGGGTACTAGGCAAGAATTATATCTCTCTGTCTCCTTTAATATTTTTAATCTGGGGGTATGGTTTGCAGCATCAAATTAAATCTCTGATGGCTGTTCATTATTCAGAAAAGGAAGATATAAGCTTCATATAAGAGGCTTGGCTCCTTTCCACCAAGTATCACTTCCATGATGAATGCATATCATGTGGTGGTGGTGGTTATGTCATTTTTCAGTCATTCTCCCTCTTTGTGACTCCATTTAGGGTTTTCTTGGCAAAGATAGTGAAGTAGTTTACCATTTTCTTCTCCAGCTCATTTGACAGAAGAAACTGAGGTAAATGGGGGTAAGTGACTTTGCTCAGAGTTACACAGCTACCAAGTGTCTGAGGCCACATTTGAACTCAGGAAGATGAGTCTTCTTGGCTCCAAGCATGGGATTCTATCCAACACACCATCTTGCTGCCCAAAACACATATGCCAAGTAGCAAAGAAACCCATTTATTCAAGACAATGGCAAAACACAAATCAGAGAAAGTATACCCAGGAGGATATCAGACAATGCAGAGTGAAGGAGCTTTCCTATTGAAGCAAAATAACTCATTTCAACCAAGAGAGAGAGTCCTAGATCTCACCCTAGAGAGAATCCCCCCAAAATCTCTAGCATAGCAAGCTGGGATAGTGAGATGATGAAGACTGCTAGTTCTTCTCAGGAGGATCTCTTCCCAGAATCTTATTTTCCCTTCTGCAGACTGAAGGGGTTAGTATCATTCATCTTCTCTCTCAAAGATAGAAATCATAAGTACTTGAATCCACTGCTAGGTCAAAAGAGATCCAAGATCTTGAAGAGTCAAAAGACATTTGAAATAAGCAAATAAATGAATCTTCTCTTTCTCTCCAATTCCATCATACCCCTCACATAACCACCACTAACCTATGTCAAAGAGAGACTCTCATAACAATAGACTCTGGGTTTTAAATTATAATAACCAATTAAAGGAAAATAACCAACTAAAGAAAGACTGAAGAAAACCAGCTATTATCAGTAGTTCTAAAGTTTGTACATGGGTCATATACAACAAAATGGAGAATACAAAATAAAATGGAGTCAGTTATATTCTCTTAGAAATTCACTTTAAACAAAAATTAAGCCCCAAAATCTCTCACACCAGGGGTAGATTCCTCTTCTTTAGATGTCTTCAATAAGAAGATAAATAATCATTTGTCAGGTACCTCATAACAGAGATTTGACATGAATTGGACTGGATGGCCTTTGAGGTCCCTTCCAGTCCTCAGATTCCAGTGCTTCTAAGATTCTGTGGCTTAGATCATAGAATCAAAGATTAAGAGTTGGAATGGATCTTTTAGTCCAGAGTTATCACACTCACATCCCTAACCAGATTAAACACTAATTGGAATGTGCTTAACGAAATAAATAAAAACGTAATACAATAATGTGAATATGAGGCTCACCAGGATCTCACTGATCTAGACCTATCCCTTCTTTCAACAAAGGAAAAAACTACAGCTCAGAGACATTCAGTGTCTTGTCCATGTCAGAGATGGCACTAAGAGCTAGAAATAGGTAAAAAATAATCCCTGTCCTCCAGGAACTTATTGGAATGGAGGAATAAGTGGTCAGTAGTTAGATTAAAATTGTAGTCTTATAATTCTAAGTTCAAAGATCTTTTCCATGAACTCTCCCAATGTTTTTAATTTTTTTTCTAATTTAAATTTTTGTTTTCTATTCCAAATTCTCTTCATTTCTTCACCCCTCCCCAACAACTGAGGAGGCAAGAAATAGACCCATTATACACGATGTCATTAAAAAAACATATTTTTACATTAGCCATATTCTTAAAAAAAAAAAAAAAGAAAGAAAAGAAAGAAAAAAGTAAGAAAAAATATGTCTCAAAATGCACTCTGAGTCTGGCAGTTCTATATCTGGAGGTGGATAACATTTTTCATCGTGAGTCCTTTGAAACTGTTATGGATCATTTTCCTGATCAGAGTTGCTAAGTCTTTCACAGTTACTTATCTTTACAATATTGCTATTACTGTCTCCCTTGCTCTCCTAGTTCAGATAAGTTTATAAAAGTTTTTGCAGGTTTTTCTGAAACCATCCCCTTCATCACTTCTTAGAGCAAATAATAATGGAATGTCATAGTCCTATATCATAACTCGTTCAGTCATTCCCCAATAGAACAACATCTCCTCAATTTCCAATGCTTTGCTACTGCAAAAAGAGTTGCTATAAATATTTTTGGACATCTGAGTTCTTTTCCTTTGATCTCTTTGGGATACTGATCTTGTAGTGGTTATCAGCTGGTCAAAGGGTAAGTACAGTTTTAAAGCTCTCTGAGCATAACTCCAAATTTTTCACCAGAATGGTTGAACCAGTTCACAGCTCCACCAATAGCTCCACTATCCCCTCGAACATTTGTCATTTTCATTTTCTGTTAATCTGATGGGTATTCGATAATGTCTCAATGTTATTTTAGTTTGTATTTCTTTGATTATTAGTGACTCAGAACATTTTTCTTTCTTTGAAAACAGGACTATTCATATTCTTTAACCACTTATCATTGGAGAATGGCTATTCTTTTAATAAACTTGGTTCGGTCTATATATATGAAAAATGAGACTTGTCAGAAGAATTACAATAAAAAAGTTTCCCTCTTCCTGCTTTTCTTCTAATTTTGGATGCATTGGATTTATTTGTGTAAAAACTTTAATTTTATGTAATTAAATTACCTGTTTTACCTCCTGTGGCCCTCTCTGTCTCTTATTTGTTCGTGATTTTTTCTTCTATTCACAGGTTTGACAAATAATTTTTTTTCTGTGCTTCCCTAAGTTGCTTATAATATCATCCTTTGTGTTAATTCATGTACCCCATTTTAAGCTTATCTTAGTATATGATGCCAGCTGTTGGTCCATGCCTACTTTCTATCAAACTACTTTCCAGTTTTTTCAGCAGGTTTTTTTTTTTGGTCACATAGTGAGTTCTTGTCCCAACAGCATGGATCTTTGGAGTAATCAAAATTAGGTTATTGTGGGGGCAGCTAGTTGGGGCAGTGGATAAAGCAGCAGTCCTACAGTCAGGAGGACCTGAGTTCAAATCTGGTCTGAGACACTTAGCATTTCCTAGCTATGTGACCCTGGGCAAGTCATTTAACCCCAATTGCCTCAGCAAAAAATAAATAATAAATAAAATTGTTTTTTTTTAAAAAATTAGGTTATTGTGCTCATTTGCTTCTATATATCGTATAATTTATTTTATTAGTCAACCATTCTTTTTCTGAAATGTTACCAAGCTATTTTGATTATTATTGCTTTGTTCTATAGTTTTATATAATGTACTGCCCCAAATGCTTTTGATGATCCTCCCCCATGCCCAAAGCATCTCTGTGAAACAAAGGTTCAATTCATTCATATCAATATTCTTCCAATGATACTGTTTGTTATATCATGACGGGGTAGCTAGGTGGTGCAGTGTTTAGAGTACCAGCCCTGAAGTCAGGAAAACCTGAGTTCAAATCTAATCTCAGACACTTAACACTTCCTAGCTGTGTGACCCTGGGCAAGTCACTTAACCCCAATTGCCTCAGCAAAAAAAAAAATACTATAAAAGTTAGTTATTAAATATATCTAAAAACAAGTTGATAGGCTCCAGCTTAAGAAGTCCTAATATGGATAAAAATCTGAAATGTTTTGAGTAGAACCTTGATGTATTTAATGGGAAACATGGATCAGAATTACACAGTATCAGAAGACATGAAGTCAGAAGAAATATGAGATTTATCATAAGTATCATCATTGTGATTCATTCCTTGTAACTAAATGGACAGGGCAACACCTTTCAGTTGCTCCAGTGCTCCAGTGGATAGAGCACCAGCCCTAAAGTCAGGAGGACCTAAATTCAAATCTAGCCTCAGACACTTAATACTGCCTAGCTGTGTGACTCTGGGCAAGTCACTTAACCCCAATTACCTCAGCAAATAATAATAATAAAATAATGCTATTAGAAGAGGAAAGGAGAAAAACAAAATATTGTGCAGTACTTAAGAATTGTAACAGAACCTCAGAAGTCACCTATTTAACCCCCTCATTTGACAAGAAATTGGGTCCAGAGAAAAATGACTTGTCCAAGATCATAAAGGGAAAATATCCCCTAAACAAATAAGTAAATATGAAATATGTACAAAGGCATATGAACTATCTTTGAGGACTGAGAGAACATTAATGAAATCAAGTGAAATAAATTAGGATGATCTGAAAAACTTGAAGTGCTATGTAAAGGTGACAGGTTGCTTCCATTGCTGTGTGACATCACTGTCACTATGACATTTTTATCATCCTTGTAGTACAATATTGTCATAATGATGGTGATGATCTTCATCGTGCTGAGAATCATTGTCACTGAGCTGTCATCATTCTGTCATTTTGCTGTTGTGTAGTCACCATCCCTTGGACTTTGAAGGGCAGCTAGATGGCACAGTGCACAGAGTCCTAGGCTTAGAATCAGGAAGACTCATCTTCATGAATTCAAATATACTCTCGGGCACTCACTAGTTTGTGACCCTGGGTAAGTCACTTAACCCTGTTCGCCACAGTTCCTCAGCTATAAAATGAGCTTGAGAAGAAAATAGTAAATCACTTCAGGATTTCTGCCAAGAAAACCCCAAATGGGGTCACAGAGAGTCTGAAATGACTGAACAATAACAATAGTCATCATCGCTTCCTCCTCCTGGATCACTGCCTTGTCCTGGCTCATTGAAACTCTGAGCTATGTCATGCAGGTACCCAAGACAGAGAGAGACCTGACCAAAGTTCTGACAAAAGATGATCTGCAAGAAAGGAAATAACAGATAATTCCTGCATTCTTGCCAAGAAAATCTAATGGAAGATGATCCTGAAATGCTCCATGTGGGTCATGAAGAGAAGGAACGTGACTGACAAATCATCATCATGGTGTTTGTTATCATTGAGTTATTATTTATGTTGTTAAAGAAGACGCCAGAGATCCCCGAGGGGAGAGCTCCTCCAGCATCAGAGGAACTAGGTTTGAATTACATGCTACTGGTAAGATTTTGAGCATCTAAAAGGATGTTCAGAGCAGAGAGTATTCATGGTTCAGTGCAGTCCATCCTCTTGTCAGCAGGATAACCCCAAAACTTAACCTATTGCTCGGTGGTTGGG
The DNA here is from genome assembly GCF_902635505.1 of Sarcophilus harrisii. NCBI lineage: Eukaryota > Metazoa > Chordata > Mammalia > Dasyuromorphia > Dasyuridae > Sarcophilus > Sarcophilus harrisii. Next base: position 690,500,792 of record NC_045426.1, read on the forward strand.
GACATCAATGATATCACTGAGGGATGGCACCTTTTCCTAAGCCTACAACCACCAATGAGAAGCTCCTTGAAAGATTCAAGGAGCAAACACTGGCAGAAATCCCATCTTTCCTAAAAACTGTGAAAGAAGAAGGAAGTCTAGAACCCAGGGACAAAACAGAAATAGCCTCCTCACGGTAGGGCTGAGTAAAATCCCAACACATTTTCTTTCATTTTCTGGAATAAGGATATGGCTTCTGCATGTGAGGACTGCCCCCCTGGCCAGCTGCCTGGGGAAATCTCACACGCAGTGTTCTCTTTCTCTGACGCCATCTCCATTCCCTCTTGGTGCCACAGGTAAGGCAGATGGTTTTCCTGATGTTCTCAGCCAAGGCTACAAGTTCTAGGGGGAAAATCATTCTAAGAATTTTAAAAAAGGAAAAAATTTTCACCTAGTCATGACTTTCCTGCTAGCTCTCACAGGAGTCCGAGTCTATCGCTCCCATCTAATATCTGCCCTCCTATGCCTGGAGGGAATCATGTTATCCCTCTTCAACCTTATAACCCTCCTAATAGGTGTAAGAGGGGAATTAGGGCTTGAAAGAAACTACTTCCCCTCCCCCCTGCTCCCTACACACACACACACACACACCTGTTGTCAGAACTGACTTAGGCTGGAGCTCTCAGATACTCTGTTCAAATAGATAGGTTAGAATATAAGGAAACTCTATGACAGGTTCTGCTTTAATAGACAGGGAGGCCTCCAGATTTCACAGAATTCCTTGCTTTATGCAGTAGGCAAATTCCCAGAAAGCTGAGATATGAATATTAGTCTTATGAGCTGGCCCGTTTCAGGCAAGTAATCTCCCTCTTTCTGGGGACTAGTTTTCTTTTTCTGTAAAATAAGAGGCTTGGACTAGATTGTCTGAAGGAACAAAGAAGGCTAAATTAAGTCAAAAGACCCAGTTCTGGAGCTACCTAGCTAATAAGTTATTTTTTTCCCTCCCTCTGCCTTTGTTTTCTCATCTATTAAATAAAAGGATTGATCTAGATAGTCTCTAAGATTCATTTCAGCCCTGACATCCCCTGTTCTAAGACCCCTCCCAGGCCTGACATTCTCTGTTTCAAGGTCCTCCCAGCTCTGACATTCCCAGTTCTAAGGCTCCTCTCACCCCTGATAATCCATGTTCCAAAGTTCCTCCCACATCTGACGTTCCTTGTTCTAAGGCCCCTCCAAGCCTTGACATTCCCTGTTCTGAGCCTTCTCCCATCTCTGATGTCCCCTATTTTAAGGCACTTCCCCAGCTCCGATATCTCCTGTTCTAAGACCCCCTCCCAGTCCATATCCTAAGACCCATCCCAGCTCTAAAGCTCTATAACCTCTGCCCACCATTACTAAAAACAACTACAGCAAAACAAAGAATGGCCACCAGAGGGAGCTATGTCTTTGGTTCCTTTTGATTCTCCAGCTCCCAGCTGAGAACTGTCATTTTCCTTGGAGGGGCGAAAGCAGGACCATCCCAGAGAAGGAGGTTGCCTGGGTTCCCTGTCTCCAGCCAACCCAGTTTTCCCCAGCACCCTGCAGTTCATAGTGAGGCCCAAAAAAGACCTTTTTAAAACCTCTTCCTCCTCCTGTTCCCTCCTTCCCCATCATCTCTTCCCCCCCCCCCAGTCTCTCCCTACCACCCCCTCCTTCCCAGTCACTTGAAAAGTAGAAGATTCCAAGAGAATAATCCTAACAAACAGCTCACTTTGGTTTCAAAAACAACCATTTGTCCGCCTGCTCCTCCTCCTGCTCTCCCTAGTTCTGTTCCTACCAGCACTGATTCACCTCATTCCCTCTCATTGCAGCCTTGGTTTATCTCTGCCTTTTCCCTCTGGTCAGTTACTGCCCCCAGGATTGCTGGCATCTACATATCCCTGTCTGGAAGTCCCGTCTGCCATCACCCTGTGCCGTCTCATTCCCACCTGCCCAGACTATTGCACCAGCTTCTTTCTCTTCTCCCTCTAATCCTTCCCCTTCTCAACCAGCCCATTAGACTAAAAGCTCTTTGAGGTCGAGAAGTACTTTTTTGTGTGTGTATGGCCCCAACAATGAGCACAGTGCCTGGCACATAGTAGGTCCTTAATCAATGCTGATCCATAGATTGACTAATGGATAGTAGAACGGCCTTCATTATACAAAGAGCCAGCTTTCCATTCCTCTGCTGGACATTCAAGCCCCCCAGCCATAATACCCTATATGCCAGCCGAAGTAGACTACGCTCTGCCTCTCTCGGTGTGCTTTGTGCTTTCCTTCCTCCACATACATAGCTCAAGCAGTCCCCTATGCCTGGAATGCCTTCCCTGCCCTTCCTTCCCTGTTGAATTTTAAAGCCTTTAAAGCCCACCTGAAATGCTCCTCCAAGAAATACTCTCCAGCTGCTCTCTTAGAGACCCTCAAATTTCACAAACCTCCTCAATCATTTATTCAGTTAATCAAGACATGTTTGCTAAAAGGTAACATAGGGTCATGGATAGAGAGTGGCCAAAGTCAGATGATCTGGGGTCAAGTCCCACATCTGACACCCAAAGGCTTGTGATTCTGTGAAAGTCACTTATGCCCTTAGGTACCTCTGTAAGATTGAAAAGTATAAAGCAGGCGGCCAGTTAAATGCACTTTGTGCCCATTCTGCATAGACATAGGCATGTGGCCTTCCTCAAAAGAGAAAAGCTCCCTGGGGGCCATTTCAGTCTTTGTTTGCTCAGTATACGGCACAATGTCTAGCAACTAGGGGGAGAGAGAGAAAGAGAAAGAGAGACAGACAGACAGAGAAAGACAGAGAAACAGAAACAGACAGCCACAGAGAAAGGAAGAAGAAGGAAGAAGGAAGAAGAAAGAAGAAGAAGAAGGAAGAAGAAAGAAGAAGAAGAAGAAGAAGAAGAAGAAGAAGAAGAAGAAGAAGAAGAAGAAGAAGAAGAAGAAGAAGAAGAAGAAGAAGAAGAAGAAGAAGAAGAAGAAGAAGAAGAAGAAGAAAGAAGAAGAGGAGGAGGAGGAGGAAGAAGAAGAGGGGGAAGAAAAGAGGAACAGCAAGTAAGGAAAGGGATGTGAGGGAAGGGAAGGAGTTAGAAGAGAAGGGGAGGGCAGGGAAGTGAAGGGGAAAAAAGAGAAGGAGAGGACAGCAAAGGGGAAAGGAGAGGAAGGAAAGGGGCATATGGAAATAGAGACAAAGAAAGAGAGAAACAAAAAGAGAGGGGAGAAAGAGAAATTAAGGGAAAGGGAGAGAGATATAGAGAAAAAGACAGACAGAGACAGAAAGACAGACAGAGACAGACAGACAGACAGACAGAGACAGACAGAGAGAGCGGGGCAGGCAGAATACTCTCAAGTTTATTAAGGTAAATGCTAAGAACATAAATTCAAGTAAGCAAGGCAGTGCTTATTCCCTATAAGAGCCTACATTGTAAGGGGGGAATACAACATAAGATGAGAATATGGAAAAGGACTGAAAAGAGGGTACCTGAATAGGAGGTGGGAGATTGGCAGAAGAAGTCTGATCAGAGAGTGTCTTCTAGGCAGCTAAAGCATGGCTAGAGCCCTTTGCAAAATAATGGTTTAGATAAGTGAGTCACCAATCAGAAGATTGGGGTCTTGGAGGAAGGCTTCTCCAGAACAGAAATTAATTAGTAAATGCTTTGCAGATTGAATGACTGTTTGGTAGAGGAAGTCTCCTCACCAGGAGTTACTCAGGACAACTAGGTGACACAGCAGTAGATAGAGGGCTGTGACTGGAGTCAGGAAGACATCTTCTGAGTTCAAATCTGGTCTCAGATACTTACTAGCTGTGTAGCCCTGGTCAAGTTGCTTTACCCTATTTGCCTCAGTTTCCTCACCTGTAAAATTATTTGGAGAAGGAAATGGGAGACCACTCCAGTACCTTTGCCAAAAAAACATCCTAAATACGGTCAGAAAGAGTTAGATGCTAGAGAAATAATTGAATAAGTCATTGTCTATAACCCATTTGCAAAAATAAAGGGTTTGGACTATATCAAAGCTTCTTAAAGTGTGGATCACAATCCCATCTGGAGTCATGTAACTGAATGTGGGGATTGTGAAGTTATGATTTATTATCAGTAAAGTTTGATTTGTATACCTATTTATTTTATATACCTATTATATCCAGGGTAGCATAAAAATTTCTCAGGAGAAAAGGGACAATGAATGGAAAAAGTCTAAGCCCTAGACTAAGAAGAAAAGAGCTGGTCTTGTTACTCAGGACAAGGATCTCACTCATGATCAAGAGTTGGTCAATGAATGATACCTCCCTGCCTCACCCCCAGCCATCAGTTTCCCCAATAGGCTTAGAAAGCAGCAGGAAGGAAAACATTGCCATTGGAAATAGTGTTTATCCTGAAACTCACAGACTGTGGCCCTTTGGAAGACCTAAAGTGATATAACAATGTAAAAACACACGAGGGCACTCTATTCAACCAGCCATAAAGGGAAAAGTTCCTACTATTAATTAGGTTTTCACATTTTGTAGGGAAAGAGGAGCTTTATTCACTTTTTGTTTATGGTGGTGAATGCGGACTCCTGCTTCTAGGGATATTGGTCACTCTGGGCCCCTATCATTAGGTAAGTCATTAAGCATTTATTAAATACTTACTGCATGCTTGGAAACTTAATAAATGCTAGTTGATTGGTTGATTTGCTGGCACTGTGCTAAAAGCTGGGGACAGAAAGACAAAAGTGAGACAGTCTATGCCCTTCAGAAGGAACATCCAAGAAAGCCCTTCAGAACAGCTGTATTATAGCAGAAAGAACCTAGTTTTGGATTCAAATCCTGCCTCTGACTTTTAGGCAGAATTTGAGCTGGGTCTTTCTGGAAGGGTTGGAGTTAAATAAAAGGATTAACTAAGAGTTTGACAGAGAAATGGGGAAGAATGTTATAAAGTCTGGAGACACATGGATTCGAGTCCTGCCTTGTTCAGTGAGTGACCTCAGCTCTGAGCATCAGTTTCCTTTTGTAAAATGGGGTTAATAATCCCTATGGCACTTGTGAGAACTGAGATAATAGGGGTAAAACGTCTGGTAGAACAGCATGCGAGCTAAGTTTCAGCTGTGTTTGTAATTACCTCTGTGATTCTGGGAGTGTCAGTTAAGGCTGGATAGTAAATTTCTCCTCTGTAAAATTCATGGTAGATTAAATGATTTCTAAGTCCCTTCCCAGTTCTGACATTCCCTGTTCTAAGACTCTTCCCAGTACTGACATTTCCTGTTCTAAGACTCTTCCCAGTACTGACATTTCCTGTTCTAAGGTCCTCCTAAGGCTCTGACATTTTATGTATTAAGGCCCCTGGCACCCCTATATTTCAGGATCCTTTGGAATACTTGAGGCTCCCAGCCTCCCCAGGGTTCAGGCACTTAGTGTCTAACAGGGGCAGGAACTGTGGTCAAAGGCAGCAAGATGCCATCTTCCACTGGCCCAGCCTTCTGCCAGAGCCAGGTGACTTCCACTGACTTCTCAGGGAAATCAGAAGCAGATTTATTGGCTCTCTATTCCTTCTCCCAATCACATGGGAAATAACCTCCTTAAAGTCCCTATAAATTTGAGGTCATTTTTCTCAGTCACAAGGTTTTTACCAAGGGTGTGGTCAGTGTGACCAGGGCTAAGTACCAAGTAGGAGAGGAAAGAAAGGGGGTTTTAAAGGCCTGTTTGAGTCTTTTAGGCTCTAGGTTTGAGGAAAAAAGCCAAATTGGGACAATGCCTTCTTACTGAAGCCTCAGAAACCACAGGATTATGTTCCCAGGCTCCTAGGCCTTTCCTTCAGAGGATTTAACACTGACAAGACCCCAAGATTTCATATAATCCAACCTTTTTTTGTTACATCTTCAGTCAGCTACCCGCATGGTACCTAGGACAGGGCTTTGCACATTAGGGGTAATTCTTCTGTGATCTGAACAGTGTGGGGGAAAAGGGGGTTTCTAGAGCATTTAATTACAATTTACTCGGGGGTGAAAAGCTATTTACACTGGAGCCAGGTCCCTGAGAGCTTTCAGCCTAAGACAGATGGAAAAGTAGGCAGGTCCATGAGATCCTCGCAGCAAAAAAAAAAAAAAAAAGAAATATCAGCTCAATTCAATGATCATTGATTAAATGCCTGCTGAGTCCAAGGCAGAGAAAACAGCATGGAAAAGGTGGGTGACAGGGCAGGCTATGCAGACAGGAAGGCCTGGAGCTTCAAATCCCACCCCTAATACACATTCACTATGGGGCTCCAAGCAAATGACTTCATCTCTCATTGTCCTAGCCAACTCTAAGATTATTAAACTGCAGAGCAGGTGCAAGTCAGCATAGGTGGAAGATTTTTTTCTCCTTGGAAAGCACAGGTACGGTTAAGAAAAATGTTGGCCAACAGGAAGACAAAAACAAAAACTAGCACCTGCCCTCAGTGAGCTTATTTTCTTTCTACAAGGGGAATTGAATAGTGCCCCAGAAAGATTACTTGTGCTAAACTGCAGGGGTTGGTTAGAATTCCTGTCCTGCTACTTAAAAAGTGTGACCTTTCATCTTTCAGGACCTGACTCTCATCTGTAAAACGAGGAGGTTAGACCGGATGTTCTCTGAAAAAAGCCCTTTCAGCTCTACATCCCAAAGCTTTAATGAGTTGTGTGTATAGGAAGGATTCAAAGCTTCCAACCTCTTATTTTAACAGATGAGGCTGAGGAGGAATGGTCCTGACAAAACTCTGTGTTCCTCCCAGACTGGCTTTCTTGCTCTTCCCTGAATAGGACATTCCCACCTTGGAATCTTTGCTCAGACTCTCCTCCTTTGCCTGGATTGTTCTCCTTTGTCACAGATCTGCCTTTTGGAACCCCTTGGGCTGCACCTCAGCAGGAAGGCTACGTAAAGGAGTCCTTTCCTGAAGTGCTGTATCAGCTTTGTATCTATCACCTGTAAGCTTTATATGTATCGACTTGGAAGATTCTCTCTGCACTATACTAATTTTATATGTAAGACCCTCTGCACTGTACTAACTTTATATGTATCGACTTGTAAGACCCTCTCTGCATTATATCAGCTTTGTATCTATTGACTTGTAAGCTTTAAATGTATCAACTTGGAAGACTTTCTCTGCACTATACTAGCTTTGCACGTATCGACTTGTAAGACCCTCTCTGCACTATATCAGCTTTGTATCTAGACTTGTAAGCTTTATATGTATCGACTTGGAAGACCCTCTCTGCTAAACCAGCTTTGTATGTAACAACTTGTAAGACCCTCTCTGTACTATATCAGCTTTGTATCTATTGACTTGTAAGTTTTGTTTCGACTTGTAAGACCCTCTCTGGACTATGCTAGCTTTGTATGTATGGACTTTTAAGACCCTCTGGGCACTGTGCCTCACCAATCTCAGCATCATCCTCATCTCCTTCCTCTACAATCTTAGACCCCACTCATGGATCAATAAGCACCGAGAGGGAGCTCTTTCCTGCAGGGAAACTGCACCTTTATTCCCATGTTCATCTCCTCCCATTCTGTGGCATTGGTTTTCCTTCAAGAATTTTTTTTGTTCATTCCCTTATTAGAAGTAAGCTTCTGGAAGGCAGGGACCATTTTATTTGTTCCTATTTGTACCTCTGGTGCTATGCCTGACACATAGTAAAGAATAAATGCTCTATTTACCTATAGGGTATTTCTCCCACTTACTAGTGTGCCAGGCATTGGGCTACATGCATTACAACAACCCTTCAAGTCAAATGCGTTATTATGCCCATTTTATAGTGGAGATAACTGAGTCAGAGATGAAAATATCTTGCCCAAGATCACCCAGCTAGTGTCTGAGGCTGCATTTAAAGTCAAATCTTCTTCGCTACAAGCTCAATGCACTGGAAAACCAAGCTGCTGCTAGCAGGATTTGGAATTTCTGATTAGCAGTGGGGAGCACTCTCCACCACAACCCAATGGGTTAAAGCCATTTCCTGATCAGGAAGGACTGGTTTGGTAGATGAGGTAGGGCCAAAAGTGGCCCCAGCCTTCTTTGTTCCTACATTAATGTCAGAACCAGTCCCCTACTCCCTTTCACTGAAATCCTAGTGGCCGTGAGGCCTTGTGGGCATGGGGGGGGGGGGGAAGGGGGGAAGGGAGGGCTGGGATTTTTGCAATCCTATACTCTGGGGAACACATTGGGAAGTCCCCTGACCTCCCGCCTTGCCGGTCAGTTGGATGGCTCCTTCTGCCTAGAATAAACACAAGGCTCAAGGTGGTCCTGTCATTTTCCCAGCTGCTCTGTGTTATTTCCCCCTCTGCTCTTGCTTTCTTGAGGCACCCAGCCAGCGCCAGACCAGCAGGGGAAGGGACAAGTCTTTGTGAAATGGGAGTGGATTGGGGGATGCCAAGAGTGCCTCGGCGGCTCCCATCCTGCCCAACAGACAAAGCAGATATAATCCAGCCCCCACTCCATCCCACCTAAAGCCGTGAGATTTGAGTCCTCCTCTGACTGGGAATTAGGGCTCCTGACTTCCTTTCCCTAGGAGCTGGACACTGGGAGGGGAAGGGTGGTGGAAAGGCACCTTCCAGTTATCCTGGAGAAAAACAAGGAGACAAGGCATCTCCTAGACCCCTCTAAGCCACAGAGGCTAGGGAAGGGTAATTGTGCCCTTCGAGGGCTTTAATGTCTCCTTCCCAGGCCCCCAGGGGGCTGGAGCTCTCCCCGCCCTAGTAGACCCTCGGGGACCTCGGCTCTGTATTGACAGTGAAAGCCTGATTGAGGGTTTGGGGGGATGGTCCTCCCCATTCCAGGCCCGGCCTGAGGAGCCGGGGTTCGCCAGGACAAGGGGTGTGCGCTATCTCCTCCCCTTTCTCCTCCTCCGCTGGCCCCCTCCCCTTCCTCCTCCTATCCCCTCCCCTGCCCAGAGCAGCCGCTGTTGCCTTCCAGCGGGAGGATCCGGGTGTCAGTCCGTCCTGGGAGAAACGATCTCGGCTGCGGGTTTGGCAGAGGGAAGAGCCCGCCCTCGGGATCAGCACCCCTGCTCCCCGACCCCGGGCTCCGGGGCGTCCAGGAGCCCCGGGACAGGGTCTCCAACCCCGGGGGCCAACTGCCTCAGTCATCGGTGGAGAAAGCGGAGAGAGGAGAGGGAGAGCCGGAGCGAGGAGGTGGAGAAGGAGGAGGAGGAGGAGGAAAGAGAGAGGGAAAGGGAGAAGAGGAGCGGCCGCGGCCAAGAGCGGGGAGGACAGGAGCGGAGTGGATCTGGCGGTAAGGAGAACGCTCCGGCTGGGAAGGGAAAGGAGGGAGCCCACAGGGAGAGCGGCTGCCCCGAGACTTCGCCCTCAGCCCCGGGCCCGTGCCCAGCTCCTCCTCGCACACCGTGGAAGGGCCGGAGGGAACGGAACCCACCCTGTCTGGGAGAGGGAGGGGATGCCCCCCACCAAAGCAACAGACTACGTCTGCGCCCAGAGGCAGCGGCTCCCAATCCCCCGGGACCGCCGGGGCGCAGCCGGTTCTCCCTAGGGCGAGCTCTCCCCCCCCCCCCCCGAGCTTCCACCCACTTAACCCTCCTCCAGACGGGCAGGAGGTCCGGCCCGGAGGGGCTCGGAGACCCCTGGGCTGCGGCGGGGGCGGGGGAGCTCAGCGGGGAGGGAGCCCGGGAAGCCCTCCGGCCCATTTTGGCCAGCGTCAGGTCCCCCCCTTGGGCCTGGAGCACCAGCCTCCAGGTGCTATCCCCCCCCCCCAGCTGTTGTTAAGCGCCCTCTCCTGCGGGCACCCTCCCCTGGGGCTCCCCATTGTTCTCTGCCGCTATCTCTCTGGGGAAGAGGGTCGGGAGAGACGCGTTCTTAAAGAGCCCTCTCCCTTTCTTGTCTCCCCCGCAGGTCTCGATCGCAAGTGGGCTGGGGAATCGCCGCTGCTCCTCTGTGGTGTCAGGACCCGGCTGGGCCAGGTGGGGGAGGCCAAGGCACCGCCTTCAGTGACCTCAAGAGCCTCCTTATCAAGGGAGGTCACTGGGTGGGGCCGGCGGTGGGGGGTGGGAGGCGGCAGAGGGTCCGTTCTGCGGCTCCTTGACCAAGTCCAGCAGAGCGGGCGGCTTCCTGACCCTCCCCTCTTCTGGGGAGGGGGGCGGGGACACCCCCTGCAGCATGAGCTGGGAGCCAGGCCTGGGACAGGGCCGTCGGGGGGGCGGCCCCACAACCGGGTGATCCGCCTCCCCTAGGCAGACAGAGGCGGCGACAGGGCCGCTGCCGCTGCTGCCGCTTCGGGCAATGGCTGAAGCTGGTACCGGGAGGGACGCAGACTTGGTGCCTTCCAGGCCCCGGGCCCGCCTGGGCTGATGACCGGGGGAGGTTGAGGCTTAGTCCACTGATGTGAAGAGAGGACGCCGGAGAGGGAGAAAGAAGAAGAGGAAGGAGGAAGGGGCCAGACAGGATCGCAGGGGCGTGACCCCACCCTCCTTTGCCAGGATTTTGCCCGAGATTGCTGCCTTCCAGGATCGCGGGACCCAGGAGTCCGGGGCCCAGTCCCTCCAGGTGGAGGCAGGAAAGCCAGATTGAGGGGGCTGGCTGCTGGCCCCTCTTGTAGCATCAGGCCCTTGGAGGCCTGAACTGGACCATTCACTGACTCATGGACATCAGCTGCTGCAGGGTACCTCAGCAGAAGGTGGTTTAGCTGGGGTCAGGGAGGCCTCTCTTGCTTCCTGACCCCTTCCCCTTTGAGAGGAAGGAGAAGGGAACCATTGGACTTTCTCAGCCCTCCACTCCCCCTCTCCTGGGGACCCTCAGGTGTGGTTGCACCATGTCCAGGCCAGGCCCAGGGGCGCTGATCTCTATGAACGGTCTGGGTTTCCCACCCCAAAACCTGGCGAGGGTGGTGGTATGGGAATGGCTGAACGAATACAGCCGCTGGCGTCCCTACACGGCCACCGTGTGCCACCACATCGAGAATGTGCTCAAGGAGGACGCCAGGGGCAGCGTGGTCCTCGGACAGGTGGACGCCCAGCTGGTGCCCTACATCATCGACCTGCAGTCCATGCACCAGTTTCGCCAGGACACAGGTAAGCTTTCCCCCTGGGGAGCCCAACCATAGGATCGTAAAGTTCCCATTGAATTCTGGGACTTCTGTTCGCTTTTGTACAGAAGGTCAAGAAATTTGCCCCATGTCCAACAGGTAGTAACCGGCAAGCTTCCGATTCAAGCCCAGAGTCATTGACTGAGATCCTAGGTGCTTTCTCTTTATATCACATAATGCTCTCACTGCCCTCTGAAGGGGAAGCTGACCTCCACTCTCACCCCTATGCCCAGAGTTCAGTGTCAGGGACAGGCTTAGATTAGATAGTGGGTCTACAGGACCCAATCCCCAAAATGTCCAAAAAGAGGAGTCCGGTAAGCTAGAACTGCCAGTCTTAGGTCTCTCCTGTTTGAGGCTGGCCAAGGGGCAGGTAGGTAGATGGTCTGGTGGATCCACTAGCTGAGTGATTCTGGGAAATTCGTTTAAACCCTCTCAGACTCAATTTCCTCCTCTGTAAAAGGACAAAAAGTGGCTAATAATAACATCTACCACAAAAGGGGGTTAGAAGGAGAATCAAATGAGCTAACATTGATAAATGCTTTGTAAACTTTAAGGTATTGTATAAATAAATGGTTACCCTTACTATTATTAAATCACTATTATTAATACATGAGAGCCAAATGAGTTGTAGGGTTGAAGAGGAGCCCTCTTGCCCCTAATGTCACTTGTCAGGTCATCATTCTAGAGCTACAAAGGAACTTAGAGGTCACTGAGTCCAATTCTTGCATTTCACAAATTGGGAAACCGAGGCCAGAAATTATTTGTCTGAGGTAGTAAGTGACAGACTGCCATTCAGACTCACATTTCCTGACTACAAGTTCAAGAATCTTCCTCCCCCTGCTACTCTGCCTCTCTCCTTTACTAGCCAGGAGATCTTAGGCAAGTTATATCTGGTCTCAGTTTCCCAATCTGTAAAATGGAAATCTAAATACCTGAAATCTTTCCCATATAGTAGCATTATAATTAACCTACAAAAGTGGATGTTGTTTGTTTTTTGTTTTGTTTTGAGGGGAGGAGCTTTTTTGTGAGTCAAGGCTAGGTCACTTGCCCAGTATCACATAGCTATTAAGTATTACATATCCGAGGACACATTTGAACCACGTCCTTTTGACTCCAAGGCCAGTGCTAAAATATTATCAATACTTGATACTTAAATAGCAGTGTTTAAAATTAAATGTGAAATGAAAATCAAATGTTATCAGTACTTGAGGGTTGTACATGTTTCTAGTTTGTACATAAACTCATGTCCTTTTGAGTCCAAGACCAGTGTTCTATTCCAAAGATTCATTATAAACCATAAATTTTTACCTTTCAGATTTACTTGTGTAACATTTAAACCTTTGCAAATTGTGAGACAGATGTAATCCTTAATATTATCAATACTTGATGCTTAATTGTTAATTATCAGTAAATCTTATCAGTACTTGATGCTTAACTCTCCATATTTAAAATTAAATTTAAAATGAAAATTTAAATATTATCAATACTTGAGGGTTTCTAGTTTATACATTATTCTTTGTGGGGCAGAACCTGGGAGCCAATTTCTAAGTTTCCCTGGGCCCTGGGTTTGTTTCATTGAGCTGGGGTCAGAATAGAGGTAGCAGATCACCCCCAAAGAGAGGATTACAGCCAGTCCCCAACCTTGAGACTGCCCAGGATTGTCAGACTAGAGTGTGTCTCCACGGGGCGGATGATGGTGAAAAGCTGTTTTAGGACTGGGCAGATATCCAACCTGTTCTCTGTCTTTCTCCTTCTCCCCCTGGTGTCTGCCGGCCCTATTTTCTGTAGCTTTCCCGGGAGGAGAGTGACCCTCTGGGATTCTAGTGTACTCCACTCTGGGGAGGTTGAGTCTGGGGCTCCCTGGATTATAAATGGGATTGTGGGGGAGGGAAAAGAGGGAAAAGAGACAGACAGAACAGAGGTGTTAGACTCCAAATGCTTAACAAAGACACAAGTGGAATTCCCACTCAGAATATTAACGTATGCCGGGCTGAGCCCTGCAGCCTGGGAGATATGGAGAATTAGGAGATTTGGAGCTCAGAAGGGATATGTGAGACATGGTGCCAATCATCCTTTACCTTTTTGTACCTGTCCTGTACCCCTTTGTCATCTTATGCCCTTTCTATCGGGTCACTTAGGTGGTGCAATGGAGAGAGTGCCAAGCCTGGGGAAACCTATGGATGCCTTCTGAGAAGCATATTGTTGAATGTATACAATGAAATACAGGGGGTGACAATTAGAATGAAATATGGCTTTCAAAATAGTTTCTTTTAAATTCAGCGACCCTAGGTTAAGCCCCCTTGGATCTAATATGGCCTTCTTGGGTTAAAGATGAGGGTTAGAGAAGTTACTAATCCAAAATCACACATAAAGCAGCATCTATTGCCAAATTCAGCTCCTTTCACATAATTGGGCTCAAAAAAACATATTTGGGGTATGGAGGCAGCCACATGAGGGGAGTGGCCTGGATCCTGAGGACCTGGATCAGACTCAATCGTTCTCTATTGATATTATTTCGGGATAAGCCATTTAACTCCTTCTGGCCTCAGTTTCATCCTCTGTAAAAATGAGCATTTCAGGATGGAAAGTCTCCGTGGTCTCTTCTGCTCTAATCAGAGATTTATGAGGATGGACTGAAAATGTGTGGGCTCTGCTGCCAGGAAGAATGAAGGCTAAGAGGGTCCAGTATGGAACCCCGAAATCTGTGAGGGGCAGCATAGAGAAAGGAAATGTGGCTCTGGTGTTGGTTCGAGTAGGTTATGTTGTTTTGTAGGATGATGGAGGAGGGAGTGGTGTTAGGGCAAGTCAACAGATGTCCTATTTTACATAGCAGGGAGGAAACATGTAGAACCTTTGACCCTTGGTTATTGTTGTTTTTCAGTCATTTCTGACTCTTCTTGATTGCATCTGGGGTTTTTTGGCAATGGAGTGGTTCACAATTTCCTTCTCCAACTCATTTTACAGATGAGTAAATTGAGGCAAACATATGATTTGCCTAGAATCACACAGCCAGTTAATGTGTGAGGCTATATTTGAACTCAGGTGTTCCAGACTCCAGGCTTGGCACTCAATCCACTGCACCACCTAACTGACCTGATAGGGAGGTCATAAGATGAGCTTGAGACATCAATTGGCTGGGTTGCCTGTGGATGAATATGTGTATATATCTAAGCAAACATGTGTCAACGAGGGCTTCTATACATATTCTGGCACCTTATTGAGGAAGGCAGGAGTTGCACACTTCCTTGCCTCCTCTAAGACATCCCTTGCTGCCCTTGGCAAACCCAGACGGGTGACATTGCAGATGGACAGAGATGGGCAAAGAACACCACCTCCCAGAGTCATTATCCTGCCCTATCTCAGAAGGGGAGCTGAGGCTCTGACCGAGAGCTCTAATCCCCATGTGTGTTTGGGATATGGGCACACCCCGTGTGCAGGGGGGACAAATTTTCTCCTGAGGATCACGGAGAGTGGAAACTTAGATATTTTGTTAGGGCTGGTTGAGTCTCAATTTATGGCTCTCAGGATCCATAAACCCAGAATGATAGAGCAAAGTTCTCAGTGTGTCTCTGATGTCTCCTCCATGCTACCATCCCCTATGATTGCTCAGAGTTTCTCCTTCTCATTCCAGATCATTTTCTGTCCATCTCTCCGTCCCAATTCCCTCCCCCCCATAAGACTGATAAACTACTCCCTGCATAAAGTGTTTTAAAAGTGATTTGGGGTAGTTAGGTGGTGCAGTGGTTAGAGCACCAAACCTGAAGTCAGGAGGACCTGAGCTCAAATCTAGCCTCAGATACTTAACACTTCCTGGCTGTGTGACCCTGGGCAAGTCACTTAACCCCAATTGCCTAAGCAAAAAAAAAAGTTTAATTCACCCCCTTTTCAAGAGAGGACACCTTTACTTAGAGAGCCATAGATCCTAAAGACTCAAGAATTATTCTCTGATGATAAATTTTCAGTTACTGCACGAGGCATCAAGGGGAACGTCTGGGGACAAGAGATCCTCATATCAGGATGCCACTTTTTTCTACACATAAAGCCAGTCCATATAGAAACCCCTTAGACCTTAGGCTTTGTGTCTGTTCCCAGGGGTGGGGAAGGTAGAAGAGAGAGGAGGAAGATTCTTATGGGTATTAGCTAGACAGAAAGTCCCTTCTTTTCCTACTTTCTAGCCCCGTGCTTGTGGTTTTTTGAAAATCTCCTGATCCTTATCCAACCTTTTCTTCCCCTTCTAGAGCAGGCTGTTCACACAACATCTACTATCTGTTTTCAGGAAAAGAGGGACACACACACACACACACACACTCCCATCCCAGGTCTGCTGGGACCCCGCCAAGCTTCCCAATAAGGGAGGCCTGGAAACCTACCCGGCTTGGCGGGGGGTCCAGGGAGGGATCCAGGGGCCTAGAACGGAAGCCTTCATAACTTCCGGTTCACATCCTCTCCCATCAAGCAAAAATGTCAGGAAGTGGACCCCTTTCCTCTTTGTCAAGGGCGAGGGAAAGAGGCCTGGAGGTCTGAATTCTAATCCTGGCTCTTGCCACTCAGGCGCACCTCAGCCAAGTGAACTCTCCCAGAGCCTCTTTTTGCCTCTGACATGAGATACCTCTAAGGCCTATTGGAGCCTCTAATCCATAGGGGGGATCTCTCAGGTCCTACTCTCCTAGAATAGACAATCCTATAAAAACAAAGCAATATGGAAACCTAGAAACACCCTCCTTCTGTGCCTTCCCCCACTTAGATTTGCTGTCTATCAGAAAGCATGGTCTGTCAGGGAAAGACCATGTGGCTCCACCATCTCATTTTACAAATGAGAGAACCCCAGATCCAGGGAGTGAAAGGAACCATCCCCCTGGGTTAGGATATGGGTCCTACACGTTCTGCAGCCATGTTGCAACCCAAGCCTTCTCAATCCCAAAGGAAAGGCTCTTTCCACTGCACCACACTGCCTGCCAGGATGGTAAAGGGAGCCTCGGCTTCCTTGTGCTCCCTGTACACATGTGTGTTGAATTATAAACTAAGGCAGACACTCCTAGGTGTGTGGCCTGTGATCCATATTCACACATGTGCCAATAATTCTGAGTACTTTTTACGGCCAGCTCTCCTCACAAGGCTCAAAAGGCCTGGCCAATACACTGGGGATATCCTAGTGTATTTTTTTTTCTGGGGGGGGGGGAGAATGGATCTTTGGTTTTACGGGCGTGGAGACCTCCCATTGAGGATAGTCCCTCCACCAGTGCAAGCCTGCATTTTTTTTTTTTTTTTTTTTTTTGGCAACTTAAAAGTCTTGGAGACTTGTGCAGATCAATGAGCAGCTCAACGGCCTGCCCAGGGTCACACGGCATGAAGGAGATGGAGTACTTTAGCCGCAGTCTTGCTGACTTTCTTCTGGCTGAATAAATGGAAGCTAATAGCCGGGCCCAAGATCGTCCAGCTCCCCCAAATGCTTGGTTACACATAGATTCACCTCAAAGGACACCAGCATGTGGAACAGGGGCCAGTATACCAGGGCAACTCATGATCTATCCATAAACATGGCCATCTGTCAAACAACCCGGGCTGGGGGGGGGGGAGGGAGGGTGGACAGGGCCCTAAAGCACAGAGCCGGCAGGGGGGGGGTTGAGCTACCCCCCCCCCAGGCCCCTTTGGGTCAGGGTGTTTGTTCAGCTGGTGGCCCCAGGCCCTGGGGGGGGGGGGGTGCTCATCTATCTGCCCCACCCACAGCTTGTTTTCACTGCTCCCACAGGAAGATGGGTTTTGCTTTGAAATATTTCCCCAGGTCCTGGGTCAGGACCTGGGAACCCAGTCTGGAAACAGCTTTCCCACATGGAGGGAGAAAGAGGGGTGGGAGAAGAGTTTTCTGACTCGGGTCAGGGGATGGAAATGAGAGCTGAAGGTGGAAAGGGGCTGTGTATAGGAATAGAGGGGCCCAGATCCGGGGCTAAGGGAGAAGAGGGCCCTTCCTTAATCTCGGTGGTTGGTATTGTCATACTGTTGTTACGCCGTAGATAGTTGTGATATTGTTAATAATAACAAAACATTTTAAATAGCTGTATTTCTGAGATTTCTGAGACTTCACTGTGTCCCTTCCCTCCCTTCCCTCCCCTACTGGGGCAGGGTCTTCTTCATTGTCAGGCTATGGAAGCCGAGTCTTCACTGTCAGTGTTTTGATTTTCCCACTTGTGGAAACAAGGACTTCGCATGTGGCTTTATTGCATCGATCCTGGGGAGCAGAGTAAACATGCATGGGTGGAGGAAGTTGATCCCAAGGGAGAACTCAGTAATTGGATGCCTCCCTGATTTCCCCCCAGGAGTAGGACAAACATACCCAGTCTCTTCCCAGTTGGACTTTCTTGTTATTTTTCCCCACCTGGCAGAGCATTTTTCAGTCTAGTGTTCTAAACTTTTCTGAGCCTTTGGCTTCTCATCTGTCAAATGGGATTAATGTAGAACCCCTAGCTCACAAGATTGTTGTTAAGAATAAGATGAGCTCCTACAGATGTGACAGAAGTTGTAGAAAGGAGAAGTAGCCCGAGCCGCTAGGCAAAATTGATCAACCAGTCAACAAATGGCGGTTAGCCTCCCAAAGGATTTCAACCACTTTTCTGGGCCTTATCTTCATACCAAGGGTACCCAAGCCATCTACTAAAAATACTTTAAAAAAAAAAAAGAGGAAAAAAAAGCTAACCCACACACTCAAAAAACCCAACCAGGTGCTTATTTGCATAGTATTAGTTTATGAAAGAGGTCTTACTCATTCCCTACAAAGCCTCCCACTCCTGCCTCTCAGCTTTGGTGGGGTCAGTTTGGAAAAAAGAAATAAAAGCAACAATTAATTGGGTTCGAGCCAGTGTTGACGCCAGCCCTGAAGAATTGTCCAGGGGCCATACATGGAAGACAATCAGTGGAGAATAAGGAAGGGATGAACTGAATGCCTGTTTAGGGCCTTTGGGAATGAGGGTGAGGCACTCAGTATCCTCTCCTTCACTACAAATCAGCCCCTCGCCCCGACTCAGACTGGGAGAGGAAGAAAAATTAATGGGAGAACATCCTGAGAACATTAGAATTCAAGAGCTGGGAAGGCTCTTAGAACAGGGAATGTCAGATATGGGAGAGGGCTTAGAACAAGGAATGGCAGAGATAGGAGGGACCTTAGAACCAAGGATGCCAGAGCTGGGAGAGGCTTTAGAACAGGGAATGGCAGAGTTGATAGAGGGCTTAGAATAGGGAATGGCAGAGACAGATGGGAATCCTTAGAAATCTGTGTTTCAGGGATTGTTGAGTGCTTGAAGACCACTCGGTCCAAACCTCTTATTGTTCAGAAATAGATACAAAGGGTTATTGCTCTGTGAATGAAGGACACAGCTGGTCTCAATATTCCTAATCCTGATAAGGTGAGGTTAGAATAATCCTAACCTTCTTATTAGGTTAATAATAATTATTATTATTTGATTTTCCCAGTTGTGGAAACAAGGACTTCACATGTGGCTTCAGAGAAGGACAATGACAGCAAACAAATGAACCAAAGAGTTGAATCAGTAATGGAGAGTCAGTCAGTAATCAGGGCAGGGACCAAGATGGCCCTAATAAACTATGGAGTTTTGGAGGGAAAGCCAACACAGTTACAGGAGATCCCTTTCCCTCAGCAGGTTCTAGAGCTCAAGGCCATTTCCAGGGATGTGATTCCAGATAAGGCAAGTCCAACTCAATACATTAAGACTGAGATGCAATGGGATAAAACAGTTTGGGAAGACTGGAGTTAGGGCTGATGAGGGGAATGATGGTCGGGTATCTGCTGGAAATACCTCTCATGTTAGGTGCTAGATGGCACAGTGTTTAGAGTGCTGGGGTGGAATTAAAAACAGCTGGATTCAAATTCAGGCTCAGATACTTACTAGCTACAAAATCTTGAATAAGGGATTAAACTTCTGTTTGCCAAAGTTTCCTCAGCTATAAGATAATGCGAATAATAGCATCTACCTCTCAGACTTGTGAGATGATATTTTAAAAGTGCTTAGCACATAGTAGGTGCTTGATAAATACCTCTTTCCTTCCTTTAAGAAATTGAAGTTCTGCTATTTGTGATTTGTTCCTTTGGATTTTTCTGCCAATAAGAGTTTCCCTGTTCAAATAAACATGCTCTAGCAGGGATCACCCCACATTCAATCACTAGCTACTCACAATTTACTGGAGATTAGTTGGCTGGGAGTTGAAAGCAAGGCCTTGTAGGAGGACCAGAATAGGTCACTGGCGGGGGGGGGACAGAAAGGGATAGTCTTGGGATTAAGAACTGGAAGTGACCTTAGAGATGATCACAGCTAATCTCTGAACTTTACAGATGTGAGAAACTGAGATCCAGAGAGGCCAGATAATTTGACCAATGTCCCACAGATTACTAATAATAGATTCAGGATTGGAACCCATGCCTACAAATCAGTTCACTTTCCAACACCTTGAAGAGAGAAAAGAGCTTGGGATGTGAGGGGGAAAAAAAAGCCAGATTTTAGAATTCACTCTACTAGCGTTATAGGATCTTGGTAAGTCAGTTCTTCATCTTGGAAATAAGGAAGGAGGGAGGGAAAAGAGACAAGCTGTTTTCTAAAGCCCCTCCCAACTCTGCCATCCCCTGTTCTAAGTCCTTCCCAGCCCTGACATTCCCTGTTCTGAGGTCCTTCCCAGCCCTGACATTCCCTGTTCTATGACCTTTCTCAGTTCTGACATCCCCTGTTCCAAGGCCCCTGCCAGCCTTAACATTCCTTATTCTAAGGTCCCCTCCAGCCTTAACATCCCCTATTCTAAGTCCTTGTTTCCACTGCCTTGAAGGGTTCTTGTGAGATTCAGATGGGCTCCTTTTGGTTGTAAAGCCCTTTGTAAAACTTGGACCGTCATATAAATGAGAACTGCTTCTGTTATTCTAAGTCCTTAAGAGACTAAGGCCCAGAGAGTGGAAAGCCTCAAAAAGCATTCAGATGCTTTCTGGGTGCCAGGCACTAGAAATGAGAAATGGGAGACCGTCCCTTCCCTCAAGGTGCTTACATTCTAATAGAAACAACTTGTATATGTATATGTGTTTGTACAGACATATACATGTGTATACACATACACATATACAAGAAGCTTACAAACTAAGCACTAGCAGCTGGGGAGAAGGATGAGGATCAGGAAAGGCCTCCTGAAGAAGTTGGAACTGGAGATGATTCTTCAAAAAAATCAGGGATTTCCATGAGGAAGAGATGAGGAGGGAGAGCATTGGGGGCTTGGAGAACACCAGTGCAAACAAGTCAAGATGGAGGGGATGAAACTTGGAGTATGAAAAATAGCAAACATACCAGTCTGGCTAAGTCACTGGTTCTTGAAATATGGGCTGGGGATCCCTTTTGGTCCCCAGCACCCTATCTGGGAGCTTCATGAGGTCAAAACTATATTCATAAAATACTAAAATATTTTAAGTCCTAATATACTAAATATCAATAGATTTAATCCACACGAACAAAAGCTTTTAGAGGTTCCTCAATAATTTTTAAGAGTATAAAGGGGTGCTAAGTCCAAAAAGTTTGAGAACCCCTGGGTTAGATCAGAGAGGGAAGGAAGGGTAAAAAGAATGAAAAGTTTGGGACAGATGCCAAATGGAAGAGTTTATATTTTGGTCCTTAAAATAATGGGAAAACACTGATGTCTAGGAGAAGTTAGGCTATTAGCAAACCTTTATTAAGTGCCTACTATATGCATGTCACTGTGATAAGGGCTGGGGATGCAAAGAAAGATAAGACAGGATCTGTTCTCAGAGAGCCCCCAGTCTAATGAGGGGAGAGACAATCTGCAAACAACTTTATAGCTGTAGACATGATAAACTGCAGTTAATCAACAGAGGTGAGGCACTGGGGTAGCATTTAGGAAGGGGAAAGACTTCTTGTATAAGATAGATTTTTATGGATTGCTTACCATCTTGGGGAGAGGAGAGGGAGGAAGAGAAGGATAGAATTTGGAACTCAAAACTTTAAAAAAAATTTTTTTAATCGCCTTAACATCTAATTGGTGAAAAACGAACTATTATATATAAAAAAGAAAATGGCTAGGATTTGAAGAAAGCAAAGGAGTGAAGATGAGGAAGGAGAGAATTCTAGTGTGGTGGTCAACCACTAAAAATATCCACAATTGTGAGATTGAGTGTCAAGGAACATCAAGGAGGGCGGTGTCACAGGGTTGCAGAGCACATGGGGCTAAGTAAGACTGAGAAGCCTGGAAAGGTAGCGACGGAGCAAGATGTGAGAGGATTTGAACAGTGCAAGATTTTATACTTAATTCTAGAGCATGGAATAGTCAGAACTCTGCTCACAGAAAATCACATTGGGGAGCTTGAGACAGGGAGACCAATTACTTATGAAGGCTAGTGCCACGGTCCAGGTGACTTCATAAAGGTCTGATGTCCATGTGAGTGGAGCAAAGGGGAAAGATGGGAGAGATGCTTTAGAAATAGAATCAGCAAGATTAGGTGATGGATTAGATAAAGCCAGTGAGTGAGAGTACAGAGTTGAGGATAAAGCCAAGGTCATGTACCTGTTGGACCAAAACAATGGCGGTCCCCTTATGGCCTACCCCTTAAGGAAGAGGGAGGAGCAAGAACCTAAACTCAATTCCTCAGTCAATTTTGTCATCATCCCTTCACCTTTCCCTTTACTTTCCCCTAGCTCTGGCTTTGTGAACAACCAGCCTATGTCCTTTCTTTAGGGTGGACACTGTGGCAGCTTGGACATTTCTTCTACTAGAGCCCCAGCCTGGGTACTGCAAGGTCATGGAAAATAGGATTGTAGGCTTAAAGCTAAAAGGGACTTCTGCAGATCTAACCCTCTTGGGTTTTTTGTTTGTTTTGATGAAGAAACTGAGGCTTACCTTACCTAAAGTTAGACAGATAATAAGGAACAGAGCTGAAATTTGAACTCAGGGCCTTTGGCTTGCTTCCTTTAGGGTAAGAGTTCTTTTTTTCTCTAAATAGTATTTTATTTTTCCAAATACATGCAAAGATAGTTTTCAACATTCACTTTTGCAAAACTTAGTGTTCCAATTTTTTCTCCCTCCCTCCCTCTCTCACCTCCCTCCTCTCCGAGACAACAAGTAATCTGATATAGGTTAAACATATGCAATTCTTCTGAATATATTTCCATATTCATCATGCTGTGCAAGAAAAATCAGATCAAAATGGAAAAAAATAAGTAAACAAACAACAACATCAAAAAAGTGAAAATACTATGCTTTGATCAACATTCAGTTTCCATAGTTCTGTCTCAAGATGCAGATGGCATTTTTCTTCTTAACTATTGGAGTTGTCTTGAATCATCACATTGTTGAAAAGATTATAGTAAGAGTTTTTAACCTAGAGCTTGTGAATTTGATTTTGGTTTTGTTTTTGATTACTTTATTTCAATATATTTGGTTTCCTTCATAGTTCTATAAATTTTATTTTATGTATTGAAAAACATAGTTTTTAAAAGGGTTTCATAGGCTTTGTCAGACTGCTTTAAAAAGGTAAAAAGCCCCTAACAGAGGAGGAGGATGAAGGTTGGGGAGAAAAAATGGAACATGTTGGGACCAAAGAGGGACTTTTTCTGGTGGGAGCCCTAAAACAAGCTCCCAACTCAATCCTACTTCTGCTGATCCAGTCTTGGGGGGCTCACAACATTCGATATTTTCTCTTGCGTCTATCACATTAACATTTACAAAGCACTGTATTTCTTCCTTTCCACTCTGGAAGGCACATATAGGTTATTATCCCCATAGAAAGAATGCAGAAAGAACTGGGTTCAAATCTCATGTCTCAAGCACACTGGCTCTAGGACTTTCAGCTATATCAGTGGGTATAGCTCTGGGCTTGGATTCAAATCCAACCTTAGACTCTTACTAGTTGTGTGAACCTGGCTAAGTTCCTTTTTATCCACCTTAGTTTTCTTATTTGTAAAATGGGGATTAGTAATAGAACCTAGATTCAGGCCAGTTCTAATGGTCTTGTGAGGTAGAGAGCCATCTGCTCCCAGAGAGAGGACTGTGGATCACAACATAGTATTTTCATTTCTTGTTGTTGTTTGCTTGAATTTTGTTTTCTTTCCCACTTTGTTCCTTTTTGATCTGATTTTTCTTGGGCAGTGTGATAATGGTGGAATTGTATCTAGAACAACTGCATATGTTTAACATATGTTGGATTACGTGCCATGTAGGGAAGGAGATGGGGTGAAGGGATGGGGGGAAAATTTGGAACATAAGGTTTTGCAAGGATAAATGTTGAAAAATATCTATACTTGTGTTTTGAAAATAAAAGACTTTATAATTTTTTTTAATTTAAAAAGAGAATAGCGCTTATTTCTAAGGGTTATTGTGAGGAAACAATAGGATAATATTTGTAAAACACCTAAATAAACACTATTATTATTATTATTATTATTTAATTTCTTGCTGTTCAGGGCAACTCTTGAAAATTCTAAGTTGCAGAGAAGCTATTGACTGTGTTAGAAGAATTTCCTCACCAGCCTTTTAGTGGAAGTAACTGAAGGAAGACAACATAATGCAGAAAAAAATACTGAATGTAGTCAGAGGACCTAGTCCTAGACAAATCCCAGGTCTGCTTCTTGCTACCTGTGCATCCCTGTATCCCTTCTTTGAGTCTCAGTTTCTCCCTTTGTAAAATGATGAAATAGGCAGGCATTGAGAGGGTTGAACTCCCTAAGATCTTTCTGAGTTCCAGATCTGTGATCCTACTTTCAGATTCATGTTACTCAGATCCCCATTACTAATAAATGACTGAAAATCTTCTAAGAGCCAGAGCCCACATTGAACCCTTGGATTACAGCATTCTTTCCACTATTCTAACTTCGCCAGTTAATAAGGGTTTCGGTGGCCATTCTGGATCAGGCAGTATAGTATGGATCGTAGATATCTGAGCTTGGACTTAGCAAGACATGGTTTCCATAGTTAAAGACTGCTATCATACCCTTCCTAAGCCTTCTATTCTTTAGGCAAAATATTCCCAAGACCTTCATCTTCTTTTCCTGTAGCAAATTCTCAAGACTCCTCACTATCCTTGGACACACGCCTCTGGGGGCTATCCAGCTCTTCATGCTTCCTAAGTGAACAAAGCCCAGTTCTCCAGATGTGCCTGAATTAATATTCTTTCTCATCCCATATACTCTGCTTACCTCAGCCTTTCTTAAAAATTTAAAACATTTTATATCATCTTCATGCTTCTCTTAAAGCTGCCTAAATATTAAAAATATTATACACGATGGTCATTTTAATCCTACTCCAGAAATGCAGGGCTGATTCAATATAAGGAAGACATTATCCATAACATACCGTATTAATACCAGAAATAATTAAAACCACATGATTATATCAATTGATGTTTAAAAACTGACAAAATCCAGCACCCCATTCTACTGGAAAAAAACTCTAGGAAGTGCAGAAATAGGCTTTTCCTTAATAAATAATAATCATCTAAAGCTCTCTTAAATGGAGATTTAAAAATCATATGTAATGGTAAAAAGTAAGAGGCCTTTCCTGTAAGATCAGAGGCAAAGCAAGGATGTGTATTTTCATCACTACTCTCTAGCATAGATCTAGAAATGATAGTTACAGCAATAAGACAAAGGAACAAGCAAGGAGGAAATAGTTACTACTTTTTGAAGATGAATCAATGATTTTTTAAAAAGCCTGAAAGGATCAACTTAAAAATTAATTGAAATAGTAAGTTCAGGGAAACTTCAGGTCATAAAATAAATCTACATAGATCACATTCCTGTATATTTCCATGAAAACTCAGCAGGAAAACTAGAGAAATAAATTCCACTCAAAATAGCCATAAAAGATATAAAATATTTGGGTGTCCATCAACCAAAACACACCCAGAAATCCTATGAATCCAGCTACAAAACACTCTTTACAGAAAAAACAAAGACCTCGATTCTTGGAGAAATCTTATTTGCTCATGGGTAATCTGAGCCAATATAATAAAAATGATAATATCCACATTAATCTGCTTATTTAATTTTAACTTTGCCAATCAAATTCCCCAAAGAGTATATTTTACAGAGCTAGAAAAAATAATAATGAAATTTGTAAGGAAAAAGAAAAGGTCAAAAATCTCAATGGAAATAATTTTTAAAAGTGGGAAAGAAGAGCATCTGACAATAATGTGTATCTGAGTATCAGATTTCAAGTTGTACTATAGAGCCATAAACATTTAAAAGATTTGATACTGGTTAACAGTCAATCATTGGAACAGATTCAATACATAACATACAGAATAAAGCAAAAACAGTAAAGTAGCATTTAATGAAACCATACAGTCCAGTTACTGGAATAAGAACTCATAATTTGGCAAAACTTGCTGGGAACATTGGAAAGCAGTCTGGAAGAAATTAACTATCTCACAGGATGTATTATGATAGTGATAAATATATGACTTAAACATAGATAAGATGACATAAATAAATTGAAGAAGCAAGGAAAAAAATTTCTTTGTTAGTTATGGAGAGGGGAATAGTTCATAGATATAACAATGAAATGAAAGGATTTAGATAAAATGGACAATTTAATTATGTAAAAATAAAATATATTTGCACAAACAAAATCAATATAGTAAATTTAAATGGGAAACAGGTAATTAGGAGGAGATCTTTGTACCTTCTTAAGGTCTCATACCCAACATATAATGAAGAACTGATGTGAATTTATACTAACAAGAGCCATTCTCCAAAAGATAAATAATCAAGGGATATGAACAGGCAATTTTCAAAGAAGCTCAATCAATAGATATTTATTAAGTACTATTATATGCCAGATACTGTGCTATCAACAACCACAAGGAAAAAATGCTCCAAATCACTAATAACTGAAGAAATGCACAATAAAACAATTTTGAGTGTCTAATCTTCACTTATAAAAGTGGCAGAGATGACATAAAGAGAAAATCACAAATGTCAGAGAGGCAGTGGAAAAGCAGGAATACTAGTGCACTGGTAGTAAGATTGTAAATCCGTCTAGTTTTTGGAAAGCAATTTAGAACTATGGCCAAAAAATCACTAAAATATACACACCTACTATGTATGTGCCCCCAAAAACCTCAAAGAAAGAGGGAAAAAAACCTATATGTACAAAAATATTCCTAGAATCTCTTTTCATAACAGGAAAACGTCTCCCAACCAAAGGAGTAGCCACCTATTGGGGAATAGTTAAGCAAATTATGACATAGAGGTGTTATGAAATTATTGTACCATTAAAAATTATAAAAATCATCAGGTTCAGAGGAAATAAGAAGATGTCTTATGAGCTGTTGCAAAGAGAAGGGATAAGAATGAGAACAACTCAGACAGTGACACCACATTAAAGCTCCCTAAGTGTGTATGGTATTAGCTACTTTGGATTTCATGTTATACTATTGACTGAATGAACTTGTATGCCACTGAGACATGCTGATCTTTTTCTGATGAATGGCTACTTTGTTTCAGACCCAGTGCTAGGTACTTTCCTAAAAGTCCTGTTTGGTAATACAATCCTTAAAGCAATCAATATCACAGCAAAAATAAGCATGATTTTTTTGGGGGGTGGGGAAGGAAAAGTAGAACGTTGAGGAGTAACAGACTTGGCTTGAGGGGCAAGTATACAGTGAGGTAGAAGTAGGCAATAAGGTTGTAGATCATATGACCACGTAGATTTAGAGTTAGAAAAAACCTTAGAAATGACTGAGCTCAATCCCAGATATAGAACTCAAAGGGATATGGGAGCCCCCCTCATTTTTTACAACTTGGGAGACAGCAGTACTGAAGTCGGAGTCCAGGATCTGAGTTCAGTTGATAGATGAGAAAAATGAACCCCAGAGAAGTTAAATGACTTTCTGAGGACCACATTGCTGTTTGGTCTGAGGTAAAATTTGAACTCGGGTCTTCCTGACACTAAATCCAATGCCCTAAACACTGTGGTAAGCTACCTTTCCATACTGGGCGGGGCTACGTGACTCATGGATCCCCATAGTTCAGCATAGTCTGAGCATTGGCCACATCGCCAAAAAACAACTATCAGATCTAAGATTTATCCCATAGGTTCCTAAAATTTCAAGCTAGAAGGAATCTTAGATTATCAACCCAATCTCCAAACTCATTTATGAGGAAATGGAAACCCAGAGAAGAAATAATTTGCCCAAAGTCACAAGGTAATGAGCAACCAAAGGGAGATTTGAATCCAGAGCCTTTTGACTCAAGTTCCTTTCTTACTATATCACACTCCCTGCCTGAGATTGGCAGAATAATGGGCACCTAGAACTGAGGACGGCAGGCAAGAGAGGCAGATCTGGTCCCTCAGTACCCACTACACCATGGTACATCATGGGGGCTGGGATGACGCCTGCTCCCGCCTGCTGCCAGTTACCAGGCGGCTTCTCTAGAGAACTCCAGGCTTCACCAACCCAAGCCAACCTCATTAATCACTGTCCCCAGCAGGGAAAGGGAGAGGAGAAAAAGGCGGGGCAGGAGGAGGAGGAAGAGGAGGAAGAGAAGGTCGAAATCTTGAAGGACAGTGGAACTGGGGGCCGCTGTGCTGGGGGGGACTCCTTCTCTGCCACTCACAGACTGAGTGACTATAGACAAATTAATGTACTTTTCCAGATCTCATGGGAAGTAGAGGTGAAAATGACCTTCCAACCCAAAGCCCCTCATTTTGAAGAGAAGGAACCTCAGACTCAAGGAGCCCTGTAAATTGCCCAGAGTTGTACAGCTGATAAATACTCAAGGCCTGATCCAAATCAAGGTCTTCTAGATTCCATGTTCAGCACTCTATTTTATCGCCCTGTGATAGTCATCGACAGAGACAGATTTGAACTCAGGTCCTGAGACTCCAACTACTACTCTCTCCCAAGTTATTAAAAAAAAAAAATGAGGGGGCTTGCTCCTGTATCCTTTTTAGTTCTAAATCTGGGATGGTTTTCAGATCTTGGGCATGATATGAATCCCCTTAAAAATATCCCCCTTGACAGCTAGGTGGTACAGTGGATAGAACACCAGCCCTGAAATCAGGAGGCCCTGAGTTCAAATCTAGCCTCAGATACTTAACACTTCCTAGCTATGTGACCCTGGGCAAGTCACTTAACCCCAATTGCCTCAGCAAAAACAAACAAAACAAAAAACAAAACAAAAAAAACCCCTCCTTCTTCTACTGGCTGCATGTCTGTGAGAGTAGAGGTCTTTGTTAGGTGTCACCCTTAATCCTTCAAGCAAAAGTAGCCACCCTTCTTTAGCATCTCATTTTACTAAAGGCTGATACCAAAAAAAGAAAAAAGAAAGAAAGAAAACTTTGATATATTGTACCATACGGAACTCAGCAGGGCACCTTGAGGAGAAAGCCCCAAAAGCAGGATTAGCCACCTAGAGCTCTGAGCAGTCCCTGCTAGGTTCATCCTGGAGGGGGGGATTCTTTTTCTCCCATCCCACCTCAGACATCTCTTTCTTTTCTTCCTGACCCTCTACTCTTTTCCTCTCATCTCCCCCACTGTTTTCTCCCTCCTCTCCTGCCTGTATATTAACCCTGACCCTTGCCTAGTATTACAAGCTATGTAATGATAATATTTATAATGATAATAATGATAACAACTAGCAACATAGAAGTTTTAAGATTTTCAAAAATATATTTATTTAATACATTTATATTTAATTTATTTATATAATATTTGGAATATCATATGATCATTTAATATAATAATGTTATAATGATACAATATTAGAATATTCCATCCTTACAACCACCTTGGGAATTAAGGGCTATTGTTATTCCCTATTATAGATGAGGAAACTGAGGTAGTAGAGGTTGTTACTATTCTTTAAGGTCTTCTTCCTCATACCAGGTCCCCCTAAGCTGCATTCAAGGCTAATGAGTTTGTTATGCTCCTGGCCTTGGAAAGAATCCTTAGGGATGAAGGCTTACAGAGCTGAAGGATGAGGTCTAGACTGAGTTCTCTAGAGAAGGGGGAAGAGGGGCAGATTCAGAGGAAGGACAGGGATTTGTGATTGGAGAAGGTAATGGGGCTGTGGTGGAGGAGGTGAGCATAGGAATGGAGATGGAGCCAAGATGAGAAGGGATTATGGAACTGTGAGATGAGATCAAGCAAAAGCTGGATGATCACTTATTGGACGTTATGGAGGACTTGTTTGGGGAAATACTGACTTGTTTGAAGATGAGTTGGACTAGATGGTGTCTGGAGTCCTTTCCAACTCTGGAATTCTATGTTTCTGATCTGCAATGGAGGTGTAGTAATGGATCTATAAGAAGGGGGAGAGGTTGGAACTTTGGGATTAGGGAGATGAAGTACACAGGTGATAGCACCAAAGTGAGAGGCTGATGGAGCTGAGATTGAAGGTGGTATATCTGCGAAAGTAAGAAGTGAATGGTATTATGGGGGAGGTGATAGAGCTGGAATTGGGCAGTGATAGAGTTGGAATTGCATTGATGATAGAGTTGGGATGGCAAAGGAGACAGAGCCATGATGTTGGGGATGATGGAGCTAGGATTGAGAAATGAAGGATTGTGTCAGTGATGATGGAGCCTTTAATGGGGAAGGAGATAACCTTATGATGGTGGAGGTGATAAGAGTGATTCACTTTGCCCTCCTAAAAGAACCCCGATTCCTCCCTATATCACCACTAAATGAAAACAACCCTAACCTAATCAACCCTATTATACAACTAGCCCTTGGCAGTATCTTCGCAGGGTTCCAGAGTCTGGGATAAGGCAGTGTTGGGATGGAAACTGGATTGATGATAGGGCTTGGACGGAAGAGGTGATTGAGCTGAACTTTTGAAAGTGATGGAAACTGGTTTCCAGCAATGATGGCAATGGGATTCAAAAATCTCGTACACTCAAGTCGAACTCTGACGTTCTATATTCTGTGGACTTTCCCATCGTTCCCCATTCCAGCACTGTTCTAAGACCCCTCCCAGCTATGACATTCTCCATTCTAAAGTCCCTCTCTGCCCTAAAATTCCTTGTTCTAAAGCCCCTGTCTTTAGACCATGTTCTAAACCCATTTCTAATTCTGCCTTTCTTTGTTCTAAGACTCCTCACAGTGCTGACATTTTATTCTGTGCCCTTCCTCCAGCTCTGACATTCCCTATTCTAAGTCCCCTCCCAGCTCTGACATTCATTGCTCTAAGGTTTCTCCCGGCTCTGACATTCTGGATTCAGAGGGTCCATCCCAACTATAATTTTATGCTCTAAACCCCCTCCCAGCTCTGGTTTTTAATGATTCAATCTGGTCATCTGGCTCTGCCCATTCATTGGGAAGGAGCACCCCCTTTTCCTGCCTTCATTCACTAGTTTAAAAGGGCCCTCGGCTCTCCTGCCCGTCTCAGCCCACCCTTCCCCCAACCTCTTTACCCAACACCCTTTTTCTCATTCCTCTCTCCTCCGGACTTCTGTGGCCCAGGGCCAGAGGAATCGGCTGCGTCTTGCCTTATTTCTCCAAGGGTGGCAGGTGGGTGAAAGGGGTGCAGAGGAAAGAGGCTGGCTCAACCTTCCCTGATGGCAGAGGATGGCAAAGCTGGCGCCTGTCCCTGGAACTGAATGCATTTAAAATCCTAACAAAGAAAAGGGCCATCAGAGCAGCCAGGATTGTTATGGGGAAGAGTCTCGCAGAAGCTTTTCTGTGCTGGTGACGGGCAGAAAGAAGAGCAATTAGAGCATTAGGAACCCGCTCTGTTCTGCTGGGTACAGCTTGGGCAGCTCCTGTCCACTGGGATACAGGCCCACTGTCCCCTGGGTAACCTCCCCAGGACAACTGGCCTGTCACAGTTTGGCAGGAGGGGGGCTGGCATTGAAATCTAGGGCAGCCCCAGATAGAAAGGACAGAGAAAGGAGGATGGAATGGAGGGATCAGAAAAGGGAAAAAGGAGGAAGGGGAAGAGAAAGAGGCAGCAGAGACTCAGAGCTCGCAGGATGGGGGAATGAGCTGGCCATGATCCGTCATACGAACCTAGATCCAGATCCGGAAAAGACCTAGGGGCCAGCTAGTTGAACCCCTTCATTCTGCAGATGAAGAAACTGAGGCCCAGGAAGGGAGAGTGACTTGCTCAATTTTATAGAGAACATCAGAGATAGAGTTTGAACTTAGGCCTCTGACTCCAGGGCCAGAAATCTGGCACAAGTGAATGATGAGCACATCAGAGAAACAGACCAGAAACAGTGGGGCCCTTTTTCTGTGAAAATACAGAGATAGAGAAGGAGGCGAGAAGGAAAAGGAGGGGAAAAGGAGAGGAGAGAAAAGAAGATAAAGGAAGGAGGAGAGAGTGGTGAGTTGGGGAAGAGTTGAAAGCAGAAAAGAAAGAGACAGGAAGAGGACAGAGAATGAGAATAGAGGAGTCTAAAGGAAGGAAGAGAAAAGGAGATGGTCAAGGACAAGGGGAAGAGAAAAATACACACACATCTTCTGCACCCAGGGGAGCTACCCTGGCTAATCCACTAGCTTGGGAAAGCAGACCCTTCTGAAGTACAGATGCCTCCTCCACAAAACCTGGGAAGAGACTTGGGGAAGGGCGTACACAAGAAGCAGTGTCCAAGGGTTTCTATTGAAGTCTTAAAATCTAGTTCAGTGCCCTCCAGAAGACTGGGCTTGGAGTCAGGAAAACCTGAGTTCAAAGTCAGCCTCAGACATTTACTAGCTTGGGGAACGTGGGCAAGTCGCTTAGCCATGTTTGTGCCTCAGATTTCCCAATCTGTATAATGGGAAAAAGAAAAGCACCTGCCTCGTATGGTTGTTGTGAGGATCATGTGAATGTGTATATTACATATGTGTGCGTATATATATTGTGTGTATACATGTGTGTGACAGTGTACATGTATCTTTATACACATATAACAGTGCCTGTGTATATACACACCTATAAAAGTGTACATACATATACATGCTTATGACAGTATATATATATATATATATATATATATATATATATATATATAAACACACATATACTGTGTGCAAATATATACCTGTATATGTATAATATATACACTACACATACAGGTATGCAATGTACATGTTTAGATAGTGTGTTCCTATGTGTATAATGTCACATAAATAGTGGTATCTTGTATCTATGTGTAGCATATATGTATATTCTACATATATAGCTCTATCATACATATATATGTTATTTGCACTGTTATGTTTATATGAGGCAGCCGGATAGCACAGTGGATGGGTCTGGAGTCAGGACTCGAGTTCAAATCTAGCTTCAGAAACTTACTCACTGTGGGACCCTCAGCAGTTTGTCTCAGTTTTCTCATTGGTTAAAAAAATAAGCTAGAGAAGACAATGGTAAACCTCTCCAGTAGCTTTGGCAAGAAAATCCCAAATGAGGTCACAAAAACTCGGGTGCAATTGAAATGGATAAACCACAACTACAATGTATATATAATCTGTAATGTAGGTGCATATATACACACATAGATAAGTATAATACATATATAGATGTCTGGAAAATATGTATTTCTAATACCTATCTATGTGTATAATATAATACATCTATGTGTATTGTGTATATATGTGTTGTATGTATATAGCTATATATTTATCTACAGATACACATAGACACATATTAAAATGCTATATGAATAATAACTATTTTTCTTGCCTACTGAGCTCTGAGAATTCCAGGAACATTGTTGTTGTTGTTGTTGATGATGATGATGATGATGATGGTGGTAGTGGTGGTGATGGTGATGATGGTGATGATGGTGGTGGTAGTGATGATGATGATGATGATGGTGGTGGTGGTGGTGATGGTGATGATGATGATGATGATCATGGTGATGATGGTGACGGTGATGATGATAATGATGGTGGTGGTGGTGATGATGATGATGGTGATGATGGTGGTGGTGGTGATGATGATGATGATGATGGTGATGGTGGTGGTGGTGATGAGAGTGTTTGTCCTTTGTTCTCAAAGAGGACCATGGCCTCAGGAAGGGTTTATGCCATGACATGCTGGCAAAATGGATTTAAGTGAGGGAGGGCCGTGCAAGCTCACCTGCCTCAGTTTCCCCTCCAGAGCCATCTGGGTCCAGTGACCAGATATAGGTCAGGACAAGTGGAGATGGCGCTGGATGCAAAGGGAGATCTTGGTCTTTTTAAGCTAAGGGTTTCAACAGGTGACACTTTGATGGAGGCAGTGCCCTTTGGGGGTAAGGAGAAGGCAAAAGGGAGAGACATGGAGATTCTGGAAGATATTCCTGGGTCCAGCCATTAAGGACTTCAGTTTGGAGCTGTTTAACTCATTGAAATAGGAGAGGAGATGCGCATTAATGGGAAGAAGGAACCCAGCCCAATCTACTTTTATAGAGGAAGACAATGACTTTTTTAAAAAGCTTTTTATTTTCAAAACACCTGCAGAGATAGTTTTCAGCATTCACCCTTGCAAAACCTTGTGTTCCACATTTTTTCTCCTTTCCCACCCCTAGACTTCAAGGAATCCAATCTATGTTAATCACGTGCAGTTCAAGAAAATGACTTCTTTTGTGCCATATGCACCCACTATTCCAACATGCACATTGCATCGTGTCTGTATGTATGGTGTATGTGTATAGGTATATATACCTATGCACATACATACAGACACATAAACCTATATACATATATAGAGAGAGAGGTTTATGTTTACCCACAGCTTAGCAGGGACCAAACCAGCCTGTACCCCAAGACTGGTTGGTCTCCTGGATGGGTACCACTGAGACCTGCTGATCAAAAGGCATCCCAGTCAGTGGATGTAGATGGTCCTGTGGAACTCATCCCCTCCTGTGTAAGATGGCTCAGCCACGGCAGTCTTATTTCATTTCAGGTGGCAGAGAGGGAAAGGAGTAATGTCATCACATCAGGTCATTCTGCAAGGCCCAACCCAGCCTTTGGGTCTTGGCTTCCTTCTATCCCTCCCTACCATGAGTCAATGACAGATCTTGTGCTAGAATTCTGGTCGAATCTCTCTCATAGTCTCCAAAGCTAATGTTGTTGGGTCACAAGGCCACAAGAGAACACCTCTAGAAGGGGAAGAAACCTTCATATAAATCTAGTCTAACACTTTCATTTTCCAGATAAGCCTTCAAGATCAGATAGAGAAAAAGCAAAGACAGGGATTGAATCCGGCTCTTCTGGCTTCACAATTTCCATTCTCTCCTCCCAAGTCTAAGAGTCTTTAATGGATGAAAGGAGCATGTCAGGTAGACTGAGGCCAGCCTGGGATAGCTGAGGTCAGCGTCCCATCTCTCCCCCCTCAGCAGCCCCTTCAGATCCATAGTCCAGGTACTCAAGAGCTGGACAAGGCGGCACAGCCAATCCCCTTCCAATTCGGTTAAAAGCTGATTAAAAGGACTCGATTCCTGGGCATTTGAAGGAAAAGGGTCCAAAATCGGGAAGCAGAGACTTGGCGCTGGCCCAGCCAAGACTCATTGCACAAGACTCCTCTTGTGGTTTTGAGACGAAAACAGTTTAAGACGTCATCAGCTCTTAGGAGACACCCCTGCAACCTGGGAATAGACGCCTGCCTGTTTTTCCCTCTCTCCGTACCGTCGTCCCCAAGGCCACTTGTTTGCCTCTGTGGAATCTGAGCTCTTCCTGGTGACTCCAGCAGGGTGCTGGACCCCTGCCCATCCCCTAATCTTGCTTTGCTTTCCCTGCTGCTCCCCTCCCTTTAACTGCAGGGCCCAGGGCCAGGCCAGCTTTGTTGACAAGAGAGCCCACGGAAACCACTAATGTGTGTCTGTTTAGCCAGATGAGCCCCCTGGGAAGGATACATAGCCAACATTACACTTCAGATGCAATTATTGATTACACTCATGGGCTCCCAGAGGGGCCTGAGGATCATGGGGTCGCTAGCTGGAGGGGAATCTCGGTAGTGTCTAGGCAGTCCGTCAGCAAGCATCTGTGAAGCATTTACGAGGTGCCGGGCATTGTGCTAAGCACTGGGGATAAAACAAGGAAAAACGGTCCCCGTCCTCAAGAAGATCTCAGTCTGACAGAGCGGAGAATATGCAAACAACTGTGTACAAATAAACTATAGATAGAATAAACTGAAGATAATCAAGAGAGGGAAGGCACTAGCAGTGGCAGAAGAGCTTCGCTAGACAGTGAGATAAAAATAACATTTCTCTAGTGCTTACTATGGAGACAGCTGGGTGGCTCAGGGTATAGCTGAGTCCAGTAAACCTGGGTTCAAATGGCCTTAGACACCAGCTAGATGACCCCGAGCAAGTCACATTACCCTGTTTGCCTCAGTTTCCTTATTAGTAAAAATAAGCTGCAAAAGGAAATAGCAAGTCACTCCAGCATCTTTGCCAAGAAAACACCAAACCATCTTCAGACACTTGCTAGTTGGAGGACCCTGGGCGAGTCACTTTGCCCTGTGTTCCTCACTTTTGTCAATTGTAAAATGAATTGAAGAAGGAAAAGTAAATCACTTCAGTATATTTGCCAGGAAAACATCAAACCAAATTCAGACACTTGCTAGCTGGACGACCCTTAAGCAAGTCACTTTACCCTATGTTCCTCAGTTTCCTCAACTGTAAAATGAATTGAAGAAGGAAGTAGTAAATTACTGCAGTATCTTTGTCATCTTTATTATATTTGCTCGCCCAATCCAAGAGCATTTAATATTTTTCCAGTTAGTTAGATCAGACTTAATTTGTGTGGCAAGTATTTTGTAGTTTTGCTCATAAAGTTTCTGATTTTCCCTTGGCAGATAGATTCCTAAATATTTTATATTATCAGTAGTTACTTTAAATGCGATTTCTTTTTGTAACTCTGACTGTTGGATTTTGTTAGTGATATATAAGAATGCTGATGACTTATGTGGGTTTATTTTATAACCAGCAACTTTGCTAAAATTGTGGATTATTTCTAATAACTTTTTAGTAGAATCTCTGGGATTCTCTAAGTATACCATCATATCATCAGCAAAGAGTGATAATTTGGTTTCCTCATTGCCTATTCTTATTCCTTTAATATCTTTCTCAGCTCTTATTGCCATAGCTAGCATTTCTAATACAATATTAAATAGTAACGGTGATAGTGGGCAACCTTGTTTCACTCCTGATCTTATTGGGAATGGTGGCAGTTTGTCCCCATTACATATGAGGTTTACTGCTGGTTTTAAATAGATGCTACTGATTATTTTAAGGAAAAGTCTATTTATTCCTATACTCTCAAGTGTTTTTAATAGGAATGGATGTTGGATTTTATCAAATGCTTTTTCTGCATTATCTTTGCCAAGAAAACATCACACCATCTTTAGACACTTGCTAGTGAGAGGACCCTAGACCTCCCTCATGTTTCTCAGTTCCTCAGTTTCCTCATGAACTAAAGAAGGAAATAGTAAATCACTCCAGTATCCCTATCAAGCAAACCCCAAATTGGATCACAAAGAATTGGACATGACTGAACAACAGTGCTTACTATGGGCAAGCAACTTACAATTATTATGTCATTTGATTCTCACTATGATTCCAGGAGGTATATGCAATTATTAATCCTCATTTTACAGATGAGGAAACTGTGACAAACAAGGTAAAATGACTTGCCCAGGGTCACGTAGCTAGGAAGTCTCTAAGGCCAGATTTGAATACAGACCTTCCTGACTCAAGTCGCAGCACTCTATTCATTGTACTACCTAGCTAGGAATTTGAGCTGAGCCTGAAAGGAAATCAGAGAAATTCAGAGGAAGCAATGAGGATGAGAGAGCACATTCTAGACTTGAGAGACACCCATGTGAAGGTAAAGAGAGTGAGGAGCTGAGGATGGCCCCAGCTTTCAGTGATTAACCGGGACAATGATGGTGCCCTGAGTGGTAACAGGGAAGTTGAGAAAGGAGGATTTGTGGGGAAAGATAGATTTATTTTGGATATGTTAAATTTGAGATGCCTGTGGAACATTCAGTGAGAGATGTCCAGACACAACCTCCTGACTTTGCAGATGAGGAAAGCAAGCCCCAGAAAAAAGGGCCATGATTTGGCCAAAAGATCATACAAGTATTAAAGAGCAGATTATATGCCAGATTTTAGGACTGCAATTCTAGTGATCTCTCCTGTAAATCAGTAAGTATTTACTAAGTGTTAATTATTAATGAAACAAATAAAGAAACAAAAAACAAAAGCCAGTCCCTGTTTTTAATGGAGGACAACATACAATTAGGATAGGGTAAACAAGATTGTTCAGGGCCTCCAGAACCAGGGATCAGCTCAGCCAGGGCCCTGAGAATCTTCAAAGGGATCTCTGACTCTGTTTCTATCTGTCTCCTCAAAGCAAGGGGAGCCAAGATAATCAATAGAATCTTGGAGTCAGTCGCCACCATAGAATTGGAAGGAGAGCGGATGCTAGGGTATGAGAGCTTCGGAGCATGACCCGGGAGAAAGAGCCCTTGATTTGTAGGTAGAAAATTTCTATTTGTGTAACCATCAGTCAAATCTACAAAATTTCTGAACCTCAATTTCTTCATCAATAAAATGGGGGAGTTGGGACTGATTAGCCCTAAATCCCATATGTTTAAATTGTTTTTTATGGCCAAGATACATACACACACACACACACACACACACACACACACACACACACATGGTATAATCCCTATATATGTATCTATATAGAGAGATATATACCCTATAGATATATAGATATATATCCTATAGCATATAATCCCCTTTTTCCCAATTACAAAATAACTTCCCTACTGGCCATCCACAATGCCCATGATTCCACCTTTGATGATTCAGGATCCAGAGATCATCTGGTTTAGAACCAGAAAATTTTATTGAATGCCTTTGTGCTCTGGCCACAGGTGAAACATTTAAGTATACTTCTTTTCAGAAAGGATACAGTGGAAAGAGCAATGTACTTGGCTTCAGAAGCCCTGCATTCAAACCATACCTCTCTCATTATTTTTGTGATCTTGAGCAAATCTTTTAGCCTCTCTGAGCCTCAGTTTCCCCATCTGTAAAAAGAAAAGCAAATCTCTTAACCTCTACAGGGATTGGACTAAGCTCCAGCTCTTTGATCTTAGGAACAGCTGCTGAAGAAGTTGATTTGATCTTAGTCTGTGCTGATAGACCCACTGCACTCTGTCCTGGTCAGACCATACTTGGAGTATTGTGTCAGCTTTGGGCATCATGGCTAAAAAAAATTGATAAGCTAGAAATCAATAAGAAAAAAGAAGCTGACATAGGAAAGAGTCTGAAGATCATGCCATAGAAAGATTGAAGGGATTTGAGGATCTTTTTCCTGGAAAAGAGTCAGGAGAGGTACAAGAGAAATTCCACATTTCTGCTTGGCCCCTGAGGGCAGAACGAGGCACTCTGGGTGGATATAGTAAGGAATCAGAGTAAGGCTTCATGTTCCAAAAAAACTTAACAGTGAGGGCTGTTCAAGAGTGGAACTGGATACCTCAGGAGTTGGTGAGTTCCCTCTTATTGGCGGTCTTCAGACAGAGGCTGAATGGCTGCCTATTGCAGGCTAAAGAGGGGATTCTTGCTCTGGTATGGACTCTACGGCCTCTGAAGTCCATGCCAAATCTAAGATCTTGTGAGTCTTAGATATCTGACTTAATGGCACTTAGGAAGGACGAAGATGGCCAAACCTTGCTTCCTGTAGATCCTTCAGGTCTTTGATAACTGATTTAATGGAACTTATGAAGGACTGAGGATGGACAAGCTTTGTTTCCTGCGGTTCTTATGGTCACTTAGGGACCCTGAGGCCAGACCTCTGATGGCCTCTTGTTCTTCCCAAAGTTCTGATCAGGGAAGGTCTTTATTCTGCACTGGGGTCGTTCAGGCTACACATATAGATATATGACCGTGCTTTTCTAACTCTCTCCCTGGCTCTCTGTAATAGCTTCTGCCTTCATGTTTTTCCCCCACAGCCTGACAGGATGTCCCATGACCACCTTCCCCTCTTGGGCCCTGGCCCGGCTCCCTTTCCGGCGGGGGCCCCTCTGGTCAGCCGGTGGGGCCCCCTTCCCTCATGATTCTCCCGCCCACACACTGAAGTCATTTCCCTCAACCCCTGAGATGAGGGCCGAGGTTGGAGAGAAGGGGGAGGAGGTCACAGCTGTTGCTCTTCAGGGCCCCCCAGCAAAAGGGGTAGGAGGAAGAAAAATAGTCAGGAGGCCATTTGAGCTGCATTGTAAAAAAAAAAAAACTAAGAAAGAAGATGGTGGTGAAAAACCACCAATAAAAAATGTTGGGGTTTTTAAATTGTTTTTCAACCACATCCAACTCTTTGTGACCATATTTGTGGTTTTCTTGGCCAAGGTCCTGAAGCACTTTGCCATTTCCATCTCCAATTCATTTGACAAATGAGGAAACAGAGGTAAATAGGGTTAAATGACTTGCTCAGGGTCACATGGATAACAATCATCTGAAGCTGGATTTTAACTCACAAAGACATCTTCCTAATTCTAGACCTAGCACACTATCCACTGTACCACCCAGCTGCCCCATTTCTATAATGGCTTAAGGTTTATAAATTATAAATTTGCAAAAGCAACTGTGAGAGGGGTGATGTTATTATTACACAAGTGAGGAAACTGAGGAAACTCACTTAGGAGAGGTGACCGGAATGAGGCAGTGTGGAACCAGTGTAACGCACTAGATGAAACATCCAGGTGAAGAGGAGATGAAGCAATAACACTAAAAGGTTTATCCAAGCTCTTACCCACTGGGCTATGGTTCCCAAACCCTCAACCCAGAATCTCAGACCTCAGTGGCCATCCATCCTGTACATTTAGTACAGGACCAAAGAGCTTCTCTCCATAAAACTGGCAAATGGTCTTTACTGAAAGACACCTGATCAAGGGAGCTCACTCTCTCCTCAGACAGCCCATTCCAGCTTGGGATTACTCTTAATTATTAGGAAGTTTTCCCAGACATCAAGCCTAAATCTGCCTCCTTGCATCTTCCACCCACTACTCCTTATTCTGGAGCCAAGTCAAACCAGCTCTATCCCTCCTCCACACCCTTGAAGTATTTGAAGATGCTTTCTTGTCCTTAAAGTCTTCTCTTCTGTTTGCCTTCCCTCAGCTCTTCCCTCACATGTCAGAAACTCAAGGTCCTTCCTTACGTCCTGGTTGACCTCCTCTGGCCGCCCCCCATCCCACTTATTAGCCGCAAGCAAACACAAGATTTCCGGGACAGATTACAGTTGGGCTCATTAATAGCACCACTAATAAAATAATTCGCATTTATATAATGCTTTGCATTTTACAAAGTTCTTCACATGTGTTATCTCAACAATCCTGAATCCAGACCTTTAAGGGGTAGTGGTTGTAAGACAGGTGCAATAATAACAATAGTATTTATATCTTAGTATTCATATATACATATATATTTATACATAGCACATATAATATATATGCATAGGATAAATAGCATCTTATATATTTATTTATATGTTTATAAATCATATTTAAATATGAATATACATATATATTTAGACATAGCACATATGACATACGCATAGAATCAAAACTATTTTATATATTTATTATATGTTTATAAATCATATTTCAATATGAGTATTCATATATACATGTATATTTTTTATATAGCACATATAATATAAATCATAGAATAAATAGTATTTTATATATTTATTTATATGTTTATCAATCATATTGAAATACAAATATTTATATATACATATATATTTACACATAGCACATATATATGTATAGAATAAATATTATTTTATATTTTTATTATATGTTTATAAATAATATTTCAATATGAGTATTCATATATATTTATATATAGTACATATAATATATATTTATGCATATATACTATAAATAGTATGTATATTATGTATAAACAATATTTAAATGAGTATTCATATATACATACATTTATACATAGCATGTGTAAGAACTCTATAAATGTTAGCTAAGAATTATATAAATGTTAGCTATTATTATTTTTATTATTCCTGACTCCCAGTCTTGTGTTCTATTCACTGTGTCACCCAGCTGCCTATGAGATTAGGAAAGAAGTTCAGAGACTTTAATGACTTACCTTGTGTCACGCAGTGAATCAGTGGCAGAGCTGAAAATGAAGCTTGGATTTTAGACTCCCAGACCCAAGTCATTCTGGTCCTGAAAGGGCACCCTCTGATGTCTCCTCCTTGTGCTGCTTCACTAAGTCACTCAACCTCTGTCTGCCTCAGTTTCCTGATTTGTAGTATAGATGAACTGGTATTTAAATCTTGGATTCAACACGCGTTCCTGCTAAGACGGTGCCAAGCTATAATGCTCATTTGTAAACTATTTCTTGCCAGCCTTAGAAAAGAAATTCTGGAAGTCAGCTCTTTTGGAAGCTGGAAATCTGAATTTTAGATAGCTTTAAATCTCTGAAATGGGCAGCTAGGTGGCTAAGTAAGCACTTTGCAAATATTATCTCATGTGATATTACTACTTCTTGAGGCAGCTCATTTTACTTTTGGAGAGCTCTAATTGTTCAAAGCTAGGTGGCAGCTAAGTGTGCTCTGTCTGGAGTCAGGAAGATTCATCTTCTTGAGTTGAAATCTGGTCTCAGACACTTACTAGCTACGTGACCTTGGGCAAGTCACTTAACTCCTTGTGCCTCAGTTTCCTCATCTGTGAAATGAGTTAGAGAAGAAAATGCCAAAACTAATTTAATATCTTTGCCAAGAAAACCCCAAACAGAGTCAAGAACAACAATGACTGAACAATGACT
The DNA here is from genome assembly GCF_902635505.1 of Sarcophilus harrisii. Lineage (NCBI taxonomy): Eukaryota > Metazoa > Chordata > Mammalia > Dasyuromorphia > Dasyuridae > Sarcophilus > Sarcophilus harrisii. The sequence continues at coordinate 690,542,569 of NC_045426.1, forward strand.
AAACCACCACAAAAAAATTTCTGATCCTTTTAAGTGAGAAGAGATGCTTTTACTGGCCTGTCCTATGAAATCCTCCTTAGGAAATATGGTAGCCAAAGGCATAGAAAGAGATAATCAATCCAGGGGTTAATAAGCTTATATTAAACACCTACTATGTGCTAGGCACTGTACTAAGCACCAAAGATACAAAGAAAGGTAGATAATTGGTCTGGTCCTCAAGGAGCTTACAACCTAATGGTGACTTCCCCAGCATAGTGGGTGCATTCCCATAGAATTGGACCTCAAGCATCCCTGTCTCCTTCAACTCCGAATCTGCTTCCAGGTTACTTCTCTTGCTGATTCCAGGATGTCACTGCCCTAGTCTTGGACTGCACTTAGAAGCTGTGGAAGGAAGCTGTGGAAAATTGCCAAGGAGGTGGAGATAAGAACCGAAGGGTGTGGGGTAACCTACTCTGGAAGGACAGTCTCCCTAATTACTCCACTCCCAAAGGCCCCACTCTGGAGATTTCAATCTCTTTTCAAAAGGGCTCCAGGGACCAAGTCTTAATAACTACCAGAAAACAGGCAGAAAAATCAATACCCTTGTAAATAGAGCAGTGGCCAACAAGAACTCAGCAGCTAGCCTGTGCTGGACAGCGCCAACCTACCCAGCTCCCCTGGCTTTCTCCCCTATCCCTATGGCCAAGTAAGGTGAAGGTTTCTGCAGAATCCTTTGCTGCTAGACACGACCAGACCCAGTTAGACTTTGGTACTCTCCTCCTACATCTCTTCCCTCTGACTCTATCCCCACATCCCTGACATAGGTTACTAAATCACAGCAGCATCCTCCATTAAAAATTCCACTTCTCCCTCACCTCACCATCAATTTCTGGGGCCTCTAACCTGTGCCAGGTTGACAATGAATGACTCAGACGGCTGGACTATTTTTCCTCCCTCTTTTTTGAAATCTTTCCCCTCACTTCTCAATCTGATCATAGATTCATAGATTCTTTCTTCCCAAAGTCAGAGAGACCTAAAAATCCATCTAAGTCCAACTCTCTCATTTTTGAAAGAGGAAGTTAATTGAGAGGGGAATGATTTGACTCAAGTCTCACAGGTAGTAAGTGGAAGAGATGGGATTTAAACCATTGCCAGTTCTAGCTCCTCAATAATTCTCCCTTTTCTCCCCTTCCCTTCATCCCCACTGACTCTCCCCCATATCGATCTTCATTACCACTCCCACTATGGCAATATTCTCCTGTTTAATAGATTACACTATCTGTTCATCTCTTTTCAGTCTAATGGGGCCAGACTAACATATCTAACATGTGAATTGGGTTATATTGCTACAAACCCCTCAAGTTGATTGCTTCTGGTAAAGTTCATATTCCACTCCTGACATTTGGTACTCTCCAGAACATGACATCACCCTGCCTTTCCAACTTTATCTCATCACACACACACACACACACACACACACACACACTTCAAATTCTCACCTTCACATCACTATGCCTTGTATCTGAAATGCCTTCTCTTGGAATCTTTGCCTGTGGAAAACCCTACCCATCTTTTAGTCAGTACTCAAAGGCCAGCTCTTCCATGAAGCCTTCCCTAGTCCCCTTGATAACTTGGACTTCTCATTGAACTTTGTTTCTACCTATTAAGTCCTCACTTTGTGCCAGGCACCATGCTACCCTCTGGGAAAGACATCTCTCAAGGAGATCACAGTCTAATTGGGGAGACAACAGAAAAACAAAGATATTTTCAGGATAAATTAGAGATCATTGATTAAGGGAAGGGTTTTATTGATAGAGATAGCAGAGTAGTTTGTCATTTCTTTCTCCAGCTCATTTTACATATGAGGAAACTGAGGCAAACAGAATTAAGTGACTTGTCCAGAGTCACACAGCTAGTAGGAATCTGAGGGTGGATTTGACCATCTTCCTGACTTTGTGGCTTCACCTAGTTGTTCGAAGGCTTCTCATAGAAGATGGGATTTTATCTGGGACTTGAAGGCAGCCAAGGGAAATTAGGAAGTGAAGCTGAAGAGGGAGAGAGATTCTAAACTAATGTCTGGACAATCACAGAAAATATCCAGAGTGAGAGGACGGTGTCTTGTCAGAAACAGCTGGAGGTCAGTGTCAATAGAATATATGTCATGGCTTAAGATATAAGTAGATTGGGAAGATGGGAAGAAGCCACGTTATAAAGGGCTTTGAGGATTTTATATTTGATCCTTGAAGTGATAGAGAGCCACTAGAATTTATTGAAAGAGGGATGAGATTGTCAAGTCTATACTTTAGGAAGAGTAATATGAGCTGAGTGGAGGATGTGCCGGAGTGGGGAGAGAATAAATGAATGACCACTCCCAGATCACAAGGCTGATCATAAGATCACATATGTAGGCTTGGAGGGGTCTCAGAGGCCATTTTATCTAACCATCCCATTTGACAGTTGGGGAAAATGTGAACCAAAGATGTCATGGGATCCTAAATCCAGAGTTAAAAGTGATCTAACCCAATCTTCTCCTTTCACCCCAGGGAAAACAAGGGTCCAGAGAGATGAAACAACTTTCCAAGGACACCCAGTTAGGCTGTGCCTGAGCTAAGATTCATACTGAATTTTCTGACTGTTCAAATCTAGCTTTCTTTCCATTGCAACAAGACACTCTGTTAGCTAGCGTCATGAGTGGAGAGAGCATCTGTCTGGCAAGGAGACAGATTCAAGACACAGACACTATCTAGTCTTGGATCAGTAACCGTTCTGGGTTTTCATCACTTCATTTCCTCTGTAAAATGAGATGGTTGGGTTCGTTGGGTTCAATTATCTGCCAGGCTCCTTCCAGCTCTGATGCTAGGGCTCTTTATAAAGCCCTCACTGATCTTTCTTCTTTCTCTGCCCTTCTCATGAAAACCCCACACTTTTCCATTTCTTTTCTGCTCCTGGGAGCCTGTTATCTCTTGGGCTAGATTGGACACTCTCTAATGACAGGAACTTGTCTCATATATTTCTGATCTCCCACAATGCCTGTCACAGTGCTGGAAATTCATATACAAAGAAATACAGATACAGAATAAATAGGAAATAATTTTGAGAGGGAAGGCATTTGATGGAAGAAGAGTTGGGGGAAACTTATAGAAGGCAGGATTTGAATTAGGATTTGAAGGAAGCCAGGGAAGTCAGAGTAGAGGAGAGAGAGCAATGGAAATGTTTACTTGAGACTGCTCCTGGACCCCCTGGAGACATGGGAAGTTGGGGGGCCAGATTCCCTGTGCCCTATTCCCCATTCTTAGCAGACAGTGTATATAATGAAGTAGGAAGAGTCTTGGGTCTAGCACCAGAATTTTCAGACGCTGACTAGAACCTTGGTTCTGCCATGTAATAGTTTGGTGATCTGAGGGCAAGTTTACTTCCTTCTCTGGACCTCAGAGTTTTGATATGTAACATGAGAGGATTGGAAAATAACCATTTCTCAACCCTGGACATTCTCTTTGGCCGTCCCAATGCCTGGAGTGCTCCGACTACTGATCCCCCCTCACTTCCTTCAAGTTCCAACTAAAAGCCCACCTTTTATGGGAAATCTATCCCAACTCCCCTTAATTCAGAGTCTTCCCTCTCATAATTATTTATTATTTATCCCTTATATGGATTTCTTCATATATATATATGCTTGCATGCTGCCTTTCCTATTAGACCGTAAGCTCCTTGAGGGTAAAGGCCATCTTTTGCCTCTTTTTGTATCCCTAACATTTAGCACAGTGCCTGGCACATAACAATTGTTTAATAAATGTTTATTGATTGATTATCTTCCAGCTTTAAAACCTATGATTCTAATCAGAAAAATCATAGTTTGCTAGAAAGATATGGTTTGCAAAGATTTTACCTCTGTCATCTCTTAAGAGCTTTCCATCAGACTAATTATAATTATAATATGAATATAATATTAATAATTAGTTATATAATGATTGATAATAATTATTGATAATTGATAATAATAATATAAGATAATGATAATATTAAAATTATAATTACAAAATAATAATTATAAGGCTAGTAGGATAGGTATTGGGAAATATAGGCTCATGTAGGTTATAAGACTTACCCATGGTCACAGCAGTATTATCAGAAGCAAGGTTTGGACTTCCTGACTCCAAGGACAGACTCCCAGCCTGCCATGAAAGACTCTGAGCAGTTCTTCTGTTCACACTATTGTCCTCCTGGAGGTCAGGGATCTATGGGATCTGTGGGAGGTCTGAGGCACATGGAATCGGAGGGCTGGGAAGCATCTCAGACCATAGCATCCTACACTGAGAACTGGAATGGATATTGAACCTTCTCCTTTTACAGAGAAGAAAACGGAAGCCCTCAATTAGATCCTAGATAACAGCTAGAATTTTGTCGTACAAATATCCTCACTGCAATGCTGGGAGTGGGTACTCTTGCTATGCCTACTTGGCAGATGATAAGGGGACACACAGGAGGAAGTGCCAGGTTTGGATTTGAACCTAGTTCTCCCAACTGGTCCAGTGTTTTATCCGCGGGGCTGATACCACCTAGTTGGTATCTAGAGAGAAATCCTAGGTCATAAGATCACAAATGTTGAACTGGGAGGGCCTCGGGGGTGACCTAGCGGACCGATCCCTCCTTTTTACAAATGAGGAGTTGGGGGTGTGGGAGGGACCGGCTTGCCCAGACCTGGTTGATGCTGATGGGTAGAGGTAGGAGGGTGGCAGCTGGTAGAGCTCAGCCCAGGCTCACCATGTGCCTCCTTCTTCTCCCGACAGGGACGATGCGGCCAGTGAGAAGGAACTTTTACGACCCGTCCTCTGCACCGGGCAAGGGCATCGTGTGGGAGTGGGAGAACGACGGGGGCTCCTGGACGCCATATGACATGGACATCTGCATCACCATCCAGAATGCCTACGAGAAGCAGCATCCGTGGCTCGACCTCTCCTCGCTAGGCTTTGGCTATGTGATTTATTTCAACAGCATGTCTCAGATGAACCGGCAGACCCAGCGGAAAAGGCGCGTGAGGCGGCGGATGGACCTGGCCTACCCGCTGACCATCGGCTCCATCCCTAAGTCCCAGTCCTGGCCGGTGGGCGCCAACTCGGGCCAGCCGTGTTCCTGCCAGCAGTGCCTGCTAGTCAACAGTACCCGAGCTGCTTCAAACGCCATCCTTGCCTCTCAGAGGAGGAAGATGTACCAGGCCTCGGGCACCGGCACAGGGACGGGCACTTTGCCCGTGCGCCAGAGTAACACCTTCAACGGGACCGGGACGACACTGTGGACTGGGGGTACCGGCCCCGCCGGAGGGGCGGCCAAAGGGGAGCCCGGGCGGTCACCCGGGGGGGTTCCGGGAGGCAACTTTTCCCGGAGTCAGAGTGCCCCTGGAGGTGCCCAACTCCCCAGACAAAACAATCTGAATAGGCCTGGGACTCAACGTGTGGCGGTCCTGAGCACCAGGGCATCGATCCCACCTGGGTAAGATGGGATGGCTCCAAGGAGTCCTGGGGTGGGAGGGATGGGGGAGGAGAGCACAGCTGCCACCCCAGGTGATCTCTGAGCTGCTCTGTGGAGGGGACCAACCTGGCAGAAGTCCAGGCGTTTTAGAGCACAGAATTTAGATTCAGAAAGGACCCCAGAGCCCACTAGTTTAATTCTCTCATGCTACAGGGGAAGAAACTGAGGAACAGGGCAGTCCAAGATCATGCAGCTAGGAAGTGTCTGAGGGGAATCTGGAAAAAAGATGCATCAGGAACACAAAAGTATCTCAAAGGCCCCACAGACAAACCATTTACATTTATCAGTTGAGGAAACTGAGACCAAAGAGATTATGTGACATCCATGTGAAGGGATGGTGGGAAGAGGTTCCACAGGATTTAGAACTTGTGGGGAACCTTAGAGAGAAACTTGTCTGATCATGAGAAGCTGAGGTCCAGAAAGGTCATGGGGGTCATAAGTCCAGAATGGAAAGCAACCTCAGAAGTGACCCTTTTCCCTAACTTTTACAGATGAGGAAACTGAGCCTGAGGGGATTATATGATTTGCCCAAGGTCTCTCTCCCACTCTCCCTCTCTGTCTCTTCCTCTCTCCTTTCTCTGTGTCTGTCCTGTTTCTCTGTCCGTCTGTCTCTGTCTCTTTCTCTCTGCTTCTTTCTGTCTGTCTGTGTCTCTATCTCCCTGTGTCTCTTTGTCTCTCTGTCTCTGTCTCTCACCATTCTCTTATGCCTCTGGGGAGAGCCACATCTTAAAAAAGGGAGACAATGTAGGATCTTTCATCTAGGGAGCAATCAGGGAAAGCTTTATGGAGGAGGCGGTGTCTGAGTTGGGCCTCAGAAACACGGGGTTCTGGGAGCCAAGGGAGTAGAGCCAGATTACTTTTAGACCTCCTCCAGAAACGTCTGCATTGGCTGCCAGCTTTGGGAGATGTGTCCCGTCCCAATGAGTGGATGAGAGGGAAGAATAAGAACAAACACAAATCTTTGCCCCACCCCCTCCCTCCCCTGCCAAGCTGGCAGTTTAGTCAGCCTGGCCCTCTGATGACCAGCATCAACCAGCCTGCCCTCCAAATCTTCCAGCCAGTGGTCCCTACCACTGCTACTACTCAGTCGGCACAACCTTCAGGAGCAAAGGGGCACCAGACAATTAGGTGTGGGAAGAGAGCTTCAGTAAGACACATTGTTCTCCCAGGTAATAATACCCATAAGAACCAAGGTGATAGAGTAAATAAGGAGCTAGGGAGCTTGAGTCCCTACTTTTTTTTAGCAGTGGCATCCTAGGCAAGTCACTTAAGCTCTTAGTAACCGAGACAACTCACCAGGACTCTTAAGTCACAGAGAAGGTGCCAACCTGCACTGATGGAGAGAATTTCCTCATCCAGGAATCTCCTGGACCATGAATTCATAGAGCTAATTTCTATCCCCTAAAATAATCATCATAGCTTAGATTTCTATTCTCTAGGACCAGCCCACTGGGTGCAGCCAGAGTAATCCAAGTCCCCAGGGTTCGGTGAAGGCAGAGTGGGGTGAATGACCTATACAGGGAGCCCAGTGCCCAGATAAAGAAGGAGGGGGCAGGTCGGAGCAGCTTATGCTCCAGCTGCTGCCAGTTAGCAAGCTTGGCTCCCCAGGGATCTTGAGCTTCACCAGCCAAAGCCAGTCTCATTAATCACCGTCCCTGGCAGGAAAAGGGAGAGAAGAAAAAAAAAGAAACAGAAGGAGGAGGAAGGAGACACAAGGGTTGAGGGAAAGGAGGGTAGAGCAGAGGAAGGGAAAGTAATATCTTTGGGCAGCCACACTGACTAACAACATGTGTCCCTTTTCTCACAGCAGCTCTGTGACGTAGATAGATAAGAGAGGGGGAGGGGAAACAGAGAGAAATGACTGGAAGATATATAGACAAATAGATGCTAGAGAAAGAAATAGATGGTAGAGATAGAAATAGATATGATGTAGAACTAAATGATTGACAGATAATTGGTAGAGATATTTAGAAATAAATGATAGAAATATAGAAATAGCCAAAATGGAGACAATTAAATGATTGATGGGGATATTTAGAAATAAATAATAGAAATGGCTAAAATAGAGATAGATATAAATGACTGAGAGATACTTAGAAAAAATCATAAAAATAGAGAGAGTAATAGCAAAAATAGAGATAGAAGTGATAGAGATGTTTAGAAATAAATGATAGAAATATCAATAGGTAATAAATGTAAATTAGAGGATAGATAAATGACGAGAGAAGTAATTGATAGATGGTCAAGAGCTAAATAGATGGTAAGATATAGAACTAAATAAGTGACAGATTGTTAGTAGAGATATTTAGAAATAAATGATAGAAATAGCTAAAATAGAGATAGATATAAATGATTCATAAAGATACTTAGAAAAAAATGATAAAAACAGACAGTAATAGCAAAAATAGAGATAGATGTGATAGAGATATTTAGAAATAAATGATAGAAATATAGAGATAGCAATAGATAAAGGTAAAATTAGTGGATAGATAGATGATGAGATAGAAATAACTGATAGATGGTTAAGAGACAGAAATAGATAATTGATAGATTATTGATAGAAATAGATGATTGATAGAGGTAGAGAAATATGGAAATAAATGATAACTATATAGAGATTGATAAAAAGAGATAGATGCAGATGATAGAGACTAGCTGGGTTGATAGAAACTGAGATAGAGAAATAGCTGATAGATGAGAGATAGAAATAGATATTACCTAGTTAGAGCTTACTGTGTGCTAGGCATTGTACTAAATTGGGAATACAAGCAAAAGCAGACAGTCCCTGCCTTCAGGGAGCTTACATTCTAACTGGGGAAACTGACAGGGAAGATATGGCAAAAATACAAGGTAAGGTTAGGGGGTACTAGGAAGTGGGGATGGTGAGGGAAAACAGGAAGAGCTAGGGCTTCAACCGAGGAATAGAAGAATGGTTAAAGAATAGCCCTAGAATAAACAAATGTCTGTGACCCTGGCAGCCATCGAATCCCACCTCTATACAAAAGTAATCCCCAGTATGACAATGCAAGAAGGGGTCCTCTAGTCTCCATTTGAAGGCCTCCAGGGAGTGAAGGTCCACCACTTCCGGGAGCCTTCCATTCCACTTTGGGATAGTTTCACTATTTGTGAGGAAACTTTTCCCAACAAGATCTCTCTTTCTGCAACATCCACCCATTTCTCCTGGTTTGTCCCTTTGGGGATATAGGAGGATACAGCTTATCCTTCTTGTAGGAGACAGTCCTTCCAACCCTGACTGAAGATGGCTCTAATGGCCCCATTTCCCCCATCTCTAGGATAAACATCCTCAGTCTCTTCAGCTGATCCTTCTACACCTTTCACCCTTCCCAACTTATGAGTGATCTTCCTAAACTGCATAAAGAAACTAGGTAGCCTACTGAATAGTGTTAGACCTGGAGTGAGGAGGATCTGAGTTCAAATTCAGCCTCAGAGGCTTCCAAGTGTGCAAGTCACTTAACTTTTGGCTGCCTCAGTATCCTCATCTGTAAAATGAGGCTGATGACAGCACCTGGAACCTGGAGAGCTCAAATGAGATAATAATTATAAAGCACCGGGCAAACTTTATGCTAGCTCTTATGTATTGCCCAGGATTTTCCTTTTTTCCTGCTGTGTTATCTTGAAATCACCCTGACCTAGGGAGGAACCCAGGTATCTCTGAGCCCATACTCTCCACTCCCTCTTGATCTCTCCAAGTTTTACCAACATGCGGAAAGCTGGGTCCTGGAACAATTTATTAATTGGTTTTACAGATGAAGAAACCAAACCAAGGCAATCAGATATTAAGTGGTTTGCCCAGAATCATACGACTAGTAAAATCAAAAATCCCCATGAGATCTTTCTATCGGGACCAAGCATGGTCCTTGAAAGCCGGGGAGGAGGGGCAGGGGGGGTCATTCTACAGGTGGCAGGAAGTCTGCTGGTCCCCTCCCCCAGAATGTCTCCTTTATTCTCCCTTTCAGACCCAAGTCTAGGACAAGAGTAGATAAGCCGGGATCCTGCTGTGGGTGATGGTGGGAGCTGAGGGGTTCTGTAAACCCGGGAGAGAGAAGGCAGGAGGGGTGGAGTCTGAGAAAGCAGCGGACCAAGCTTGGCCCTGGCCTGGAGTGTCTAGCATCCTTTCCCCAGCCCAGGGAGCAAACATCTCAGCCCCGACATGTGCAGCCTACTGAGCCCCCCCACCCTAACCCACTGTAGATGTTGGGAGGGGCGGTGGGGGATGGGGGAGGTAGTGTCTGATGGGGTGGTGGTGGGGAATGAGGTGACATGCGCAGGAGGCACCGGCTCCCGAAGGCCAAGGTTTCCAGTTGCTATGGCAACAAGGGCCCAGGTGCACTGCAGAGGCAAGTGTCTAGAGAAGCCTTTGGGGGAGTGGGGGCAGCCCCTCTCCTGGCCAGGAAACCCTGTCCTCGGCCCTTTGCCTCCTTCACTGCTCTCCCATTCTCTCCATCAGTGCCTTTGTCTCTGGGCTTCTCCCTCTCTGATTCTGCATTTCTGTCCCCCTGAATTTTCCTCTCTGTCTCTCCCTCCCTCTGACCCTTCCTCCCTCTTTCTCTCTCCCTTCCTCCCTCTCTATCTCTCCCTTCCTCTGTCTTTCCCTACCTCTGGCCCTTCCTCCTTCTCTCTCGCTCCCTTTCTCTGTCTCTCCCTCCCTCTATCTTTTCCTCTTCCTGAATCATTTTCTCTCTCACCGATTGCCTGTCTTACTCGATCCTCCTTGTTTCTCTCTCCATGTCTTCCCCATTGCTTCTCCTCTGATTGTCTCCCCCTCTCTTTATATTTTCTCTCTCCTACCCTCGGACTTCCCATCTCTCTATATCTCCTTCCCTTTCTTATCATTGTCCCATCCTTTTTCTTCATTTCCCTACTCTATCTCTTCATTCTTTCCTCCTTCTGTCTTTCTCTCTCTCCCTCCCTCCTTCCCTCTCCCTCTTCCTTTCCATTTCCATCTGTCTCTCTCCTTCCCTCTTTCCCCCTCTCTTGTGTCTCTCCTTCCCTTTTCCCTTTCCTTCCCTCTTTCTTCCTTCCTCTCTCCTCCCTTCTCTGTCTTCTCCTCCTCCCTTCCTTCCTCCCTCCCTTCCCCCTTTTCCTGATCTGATTCTGTCTGTCTGTCTCTCTCCTGTCCTTCCTCCCTCTCCCCCTCCTTCCTTCCCCCCTTCTCCCCTGTCCCTCCCTTCCTCTCTGTCTCCATCTCTGTGTTTCTCTGTTTTTCTCTCTCTCCTTCTCAGACAGCTTTTTCCTCACACACTTCTAGTCTCTTCAATCTAGAGTCTTTAAAAACCAACCCTTCTATTTCCTTCCCCCACTCTAACCACAGCACACCAGACTCATCCTAACCTAATAAACCTCTCCCACAGCTTTTTAAACACAAAGAGATTCCATGACCTCCCTCAAGAACACATGGCAGAAAGCTTTCTCTGGTGTCTGACCTAAATCATTTGTGGGAGGAGGGGAGGAGTGGGGGGAAGGAAACCAGAGCCAAAACCTAGTTAAGGCGAAGAGAGTGGTAGAGGCTCACCCCCAGGTCATTGCCAGAGTCAGCTAGAGCACATTAAAATGAGGAGGTAACATGGAGCAGACTTGTAGCTAGAAGCTCTGTGATCTCCTTTATACTTATTGTGTCAGCTTAGGCAAGTCATTTAATATCATTAATTCTCAATTTCCTCATGGGTAAAAGGGGGGCTAGTAACAGATGATTTGAAGTCATTAATGTCAATTGTCTCAATAATTATTGAATAAAATAATGTGTGCAAAGGGCTTAGCAGATCTAAAAGTATATAAATAATAACCATCAGTAGTAGTACCATAGAGCACGGGCTGAACTTTTCAATGGGGTTTCATATAGGAAAAAAGATCCCAACCGTCAGAGTCCTGAGAAAGTGAAAAGGGCTGCCTTTGGGTGGTAATGGGCCAAAGATTCAAGGAACACATGGGGATATTGTAAAGGGGATTCCTGTCCGGGAATCAGGCAGCTGGTGGCTCTGTGGATTAGGTTTTGGGTCAAGAAGATCTGAGTTCAAATCCAGCCTCAGATACTGACTAGATATGTGATCCTGGGCAAGTCACTTAACCTGTCTGCCTCAGTTTTTTCAATGGTAAAAATGGGGATAATAATAGTACCTACCTCCTAGAGTAATTGTAAAGCAGAGTGTCTGGCACATGATTGTTGTTATGTAAATTCTTCCTCCCTCCCCGACCCCTTTCAGGTTGGACTAAATGATTTCTGATGGCCCCTCTAGCTTGTAGACATCTTTATGGGTCCCTCCATTTCATCCAGACAATGAGACAATAGAGAAGGGTATGTCTGGCAGTCGCTCCTAGGAGGGTCAGGGGAAGTCTGGGATGGGAGGCCAAGAGGTAACTGAGAAAAACCCAACTGTGTGTAAAAAGGGTCAATCCTCAGAGTTTCTGCGACCAGATGTTGCTGGGGAGGAGGAAACAGACTCAGAGTTTCCATTACATTGAAAGTTAGGTGGGAGAGTGATTTATATGTGTGCAGGAGGGAGTATGGGGTATGTTGGGAGGGAAGGATTTAAGAGGAGAAAGCAGGAATCGTGGTGGAGGGGAGAGAATTTATGAGTCTGTGTATGAGGGAGGATGATTTATCTTTATTTTGAAAGGAAGCAAACACCTGAATGGGCTTTTCCTCAGTCCTCTTTCCCAGTCCCATTTCCTAAAGCTTTCTGGTAGGGAAGAAGGGCAAGACCAACACAGAGTTATAGAATTGAGTCTTTGGAGGGGGTTCAGATTTTCCCATGGCCCCTCCATCCCTTCCACATTAGCTGCTTCTTTCGACCTTAAAGAATATTTGGAAAGAGCCCTTAGATTAAAAATCAAAGGATCTGGTTCAAATCCCCCCTGTCACTTACTCACCCTTTTGCCCATATGATCTTGGGGAAATCATTTATACTCTCGGATCCTCAGTTTCTCTGTCTGTAAAATGAGACAGATGGACCAGATGATCCATTCCAGCTTATGAATCCTAAGACTTCTTCCACCCCCACAGTCTTTATTCTGGGACAATTTTGAGGGAACCAATCGATTACTTTGTGCTGGACGATGAGGATAAAAAGCAGCTGGCCTCTTACATGCTGGGAGGAATCATGGTGCTGTGAGAAACCTCGGGGTCTGGACTGAGGGTCAATGACTACTGATTAGTCAGGAAACTCACTCACATTTGGGTTAAAGAAGAAACTTTGCAAGTACAAAGTCAGATAATAGTTGGCCCAAAAAAAGATCTGAGCATTTTAGTGAAATCTAAGCTCAGGAATAATGCTTAGAATGTATAGAATGCTTTAAGATTTGCAAGAGTACTTGATGTATAGACATTATCTCATTTGATACTTACAACAGTCTTGGGGGAGGTAGGTGCTATTACTATTCCCATTTTACAGGCAAGGAAAGTGAGGCCTTCCAAGGTTAAGTGATGCTTTCATAGGCTATATAAGCTAGTAACTGAGAAGCTGAATTTGAAGTCGGATCTTCCTGACTCCAGTTCAGCACTCTATCCATTGCACCACCTAGCTGCCTGAGTCAATATTGTGATATGGCAGCACAAAGAGGTATATTGTCCAGAGTTAGGGAGGAATAATCCTACTGTATTCTGGTCTAGTCAGAAGGTTTGTGGTCAACCTGGAGGGCGTCCACAGCGGGGCATGAAGGGTCTTGGGCTCTTGTTGGGTGCTTTAGAGGGGACCCAGATGTGTTCAGGTTTGGTGATCCAGACAGCCTCTGAGTCCCTTCCAGGGTAGAGCTCCTGCTACTCCGAGACCCTCATGTCTTCCCAACTTGGCTCCAACTCTGACATCCTCATTCAATTTAACACAGGAAGGGAACGTATGTGAAAGGGACAGGGAAAAAATCAACAACCCGCCAGCGTGAGTTTGTGTCGCCATGAGTGGAGAAGAAGAGGTCATGGCATCTTGCTGATGACTCCCACTTCTTCTGGGTTGGTGGATTCCCCGGTCCTGGGCCCACGCAGCTGCATGGGGAGGAAGTTGTGAACAGACAAGCAGAACTGTGTGGTGAACCGAGGGGAACTGAGGGAAGTGAGCTCTTGCAGCCTTCCTTCCCCTCTCTTCCCCTCCACGCCACACCAGCTCATCTCCCATCCCCAATTACCACAAAGTTAAACCAGATCCATCACCCAGATGAGAGATACTTCCTACCCCTTTGTCTTTGTATCCTTTGGGGGTTAGGGTTGTGGGAAGTCCTCTCCCAAGGTTCAAGTGGGAGGGGCGCTGGTTCTTACCCAGTATGAGTAGGATGCAGGTCAGTAAGAATTAATTGGCTACTAACAGCAACATGAGACTAAGGACCAATGGTGGGCATAGCAGTCAGGTAAACAGTGGGACAAAGGAAACTTCGGACCTGACATGGTGATAGGATTTTAGGACTGTGATGTGAGGAGGACCTGAGTTCAAATCTAACTTCAGACACTTAACACCTCCTGGCTGACCCTGGGCAAATCACTTAATCCCAATTGCCTCAGCAAAAAAAAAAAAAAAAAAAAAAAAAAAAAAAAAAAAAAAAAAAGATTTTTAGGACTGAAGGAACCATGATGGCAAGGTTATAAAGATTATCAGGGAAACCCTCCCAGCAAGATATATATATATATATATATATATATATCACCAAGAGATCCAGAGCCAATCCCTGGGGTTAGCTCTAACACAAATGAGCTGTATGATGAGATGACATTTGCCTCTTGTCTATGGGTCTTAGTCATGATCACCTTGCCCTTACCTCTGTTACCTGGTAACATGCTGGCCTTTGACTGAATAACAAACATCTGGCTGGGAGGAGTTCCCTGATCCCACTCATTTCAGAGACCTTCTATCTAATCCAGCCATCTTTTCATTTTACACAGGAGAGATCTGAGGTCCAAAGAGAGAAACTGACTTCCCTAAAATCACACCAGGAGAGAGGTTAGACCAAAAGGATGGGCACAAGAGCATAGGACTTTAGGTAATTGGAGCCAGGAGACATCCTGAAAGCACCTACTCTAAGCTGTCCATTTTACAGATGAATAAATAGAGGCCCACCGAAAGTAACTTGCCCAGAGTCTCACACTTAAGTAGCAGAGCTAAGATTCAAACCAGATCCTCTATCGTCAGATTCAGTGTTCTTTCTGGGACCTCAAGCTTCCTTGGTATGACATGGGACCTGGCATCTGATCTTGAAATTGGGGACCATAAACTTGGAGAGGAGGGAGGTGTCAGGAATGGATAGAATTGCTGGAGGTTAGACTTCCAGTGGTAGAATAGAAGCCTATTCCTGGGGTGGGTCCAGTCAGAGCCATGTGGTTAGTTCTCATCATTGTAACATTCTACAAAGAAAGACAGAGACAGAGAGACAGAGAGAAAAAGACAAAGACACAGAGAGAAAGACAGAGACAGAGAAAGACAGAGAGACAGAGACAGAGAGACAGGGACAGAGACAGAGACACAGAGAGAAAGACACAGAGAGAAAGAGAGAGAGACAGAGAGAGAGACAGAGAAAGACAAAGAGACAGAGACAGAGATAGAGAGACAGGGACAGAGACAGAGACAGAGACAGAGACACACAGAGAGAAACAGAGACAGACATAAATCAGATGGTTTATCCCTTGAAATAAGGATGGGCTATCAGGCTCTGAGAACAGGTTCAGAACCATTGAAACTTCAAAATAATGGACAGTGCCAGGTCAATGTCCAGGATGATGAAGGGCCTCAAATCTTTGTCATATGAGACCCATTTGAAAGAACTGGGGATATTAAGTGGGGCAGGGAGAAAGGACAAAGTGATGGCTGCCTTCAAAGATTTGAGAGGCAGTTGTGGAGAAGAGGGATTATTAGTCTTGGATTTAGCCCCAAAGGACAGTGGTCCCAGGTACTGGCTTGTGGCAGCCTCAGCTGCTCCGGGCTGAAGATATCTCTCCAACCCATCTCTGTATCCTTCCTTCTTCTCTCCAATTTTGGTGCTGATCAGCCTGTATCTTGGTCTGTAGTGGATGGAAGATGCAAAGATATAAATACTGGCTTGTTCAAAAAACTCTCCTAAGAGTCAGAGCCATGGCAAAGTCCATTAAACCACTTGAAGGAAGGGTGGGATTAGTTCCCCTCCTTCTCCCTGGGGGTCTTTGAGCAATGACCAAATGTGGTAGAGTGGATATGGGTTGGACAAGATAATCTCAGAGATGCCTTCCACCTCTGAGATTCTGTGACTGAGTTAATCAATGAGCAAACACTTATTAAGCACCGACTGTATGCCCGGTTTGGGGCTAGTCCATGAGAATGCAAAGAAACAGCACTCTCTGAATGTAAGAGCCTTATACTCCAATGGCAGCATCAACATGTGAATAAATAGGTGAATTAATAAATGAGATACTGAAGAGAGTAACTGGGGCTTCTTGCCTCTAGAAATCAATAGCAATCTTTGGAAATGATGAGTGTTAAATCAATTAACATGCATTTATTAAGTGCCTACTATGTGCCAGGTGCTATAGAAAATACTGGTGATACAAAGAAGTCAACAAGCATTTATTAAGTGCCTACTGTGTGCCAGGCACTGTGTAAACACTAGTTGTACAAAGAAAAGCAAAAGAAAGTCCCCATTCAGGCAACATAGTACGGTGAATAAAGTGTTGGGTTGTGGAGTAGGAGAACCTGAATTTGAATTTGAGGAAGAGGCCTCACTGTTTCTGTAATATTGGGCAAGGCACCTAATCTCCTTTAGTCTCAGTTTCCTCCTTTGTAAAATGAGGGAGTTAGGCTGGACGGTCTCCAAGCTTCCTTCCAATGCTCAATTTATAAATTATAATTAATAGTTATAATAGAATTCATACATAATGTCTAAAAGGAATGTTCTTAGGAAAATCAGAGCACACTTCTAGAATGCCCACACAGAACATCCTAGAATCAGGAGGAGCAGAGTTCAAATGTAGCCTTAGATGCTTACTAGCTGTGTGACCTTGGACAAGTCATGTAACCCCTATCAACTAGACCAGAATCAGCTGTCGGTGGCCAAAGCCAAAAAAATAAACCAGAGACAAGAGAATCAGGACACGAACAAAAATTTAATTAACTTCAGAGTGATGTTTGCAAATGGAAGCCCTCCCTTCTAAGAAAGAGGGCTTAACATGCTTGGCCAAAAGCAGGTCTTATATACCACAAGTGGACAGGATTATGACATAATTGTTTCTAGGTCTTGAGTTACTGTTTGCACTTTCCTGTGGGAACACAATTATCTCAAATCTTTGGGGCCGTGGCCACCATCGGGGCACCTCACCAGAGTTCTGTAATGGGAGCGGGAGTGGATACCTGTCAGTGACAAGGACCAGGGATTATGAACATGTGATGGATGGTCCTGAGAAACAGGGAGAGCTAAATCCCTCAGTGAACACCTGGTGCTAGTCCAAGCGATACACTTCGCCAGAGAGTGATATCATCCTGAGTGCAAAGGATTATTGTTATGCCAAGCTTAGAACACAGCCTGCTTACTGAGCTTTGGCTCTTGGGAACGGGGTATCTCCAAATTAGTTCAACAACTTGATTGTCTTTAAAAATAATAATAATAATAATCCAGATGCTGTTTTCCGGGAGGAGTCGGGATTCTGACTGGGACAAGTTTAGGTGGGGGCAAGAAGAAGCCCAGGTTCCATTTCAAGGAAGGGAAAGCAATTTCTGGACCGATTCACTGGCGAGAAGGGGACAAAGGCTTATAGGAAAGGAAGTTGGACAGAACTGGGGTTTTTCTAGATCCCCACCCCCATCTTCAAGAAGCAATGATTGGAGTATCTAGTAGGAAGGGCCAGCTCAGTGAGTCAGAGGAAGTCATTGAAGTACCCGAATCAAAAATTCTGAGACACAGTAGGTAGTCAACAGATAAAACAATTTTTTTGCTTTTTTACTGTAATTCAAGAAGGAAAGAGAGAGGGGGAAGGGAGGGGGAGAGAGAAAAAAAGAAGGGAGGGAGAGAGAGAAAGAAGAGAGAGGGAGGGGGAGAAACTGAGAGAGACCAAGACAGAAAGAAAAAGGGAGGGATACAGAGACAGAGAGAGATAGAGAGACAGAAAGGGAGGGAGAAAGGGAAAGAGGGAGATAAGAGAGGAGACAAGAGGAGAAGAAAGGGAAGAACAGAAGAGGAAAGGAGAGGAGAGGAGAGGAGAGGAGAGGGGAGGGGAGGTGATGTAAAGAGTCAGAAACAGAGAGAGGTCTAAATACAAAGTCAACTAGATTTTACTATAAAGTGTCTTTGAGGGAGAGGGAGAGAAGAAGCATTTATTAAGTGTCTGTTATATGCCAGGCACCATCCTAAACCTTTCACAAATATTATTTCATTTGATATTCATAACAATCTTGGGAGATAGGTGCTATTTTACCTCCATTTTATAGTTGGATTCACTGAGGTGAATGCATCACCTAGCTGGCTAATTTACACAATTTAGAGAATTTGTTTAATTTACAGAAAAGCATCAAAATCAAAGGAAATACTTGCTCGGTTCTGATTGATTATATTAATAAGATACAAAGATTCATGGGGAAAAAAGGAGAACAATCTTATAGTTAAACATCTGCCAATAAAAAGCAAACAAACAAATGTGTGGAACAGTTAATTCTAGGAATCTGTTCAAAAAGGATACAGGGTAGAGAAGGATTTCAGACAAGGGTTGTCCTATTTGTTTTCCCAGCAAACAATAGCAGTCCCTGATGGCTTAAGACCATGATGGAGTTACTTAGGTTCTGAGTCAGCTCAATGTCCATGTGATCACCTAAAAGATAGCAGAAACACTCTCTGGATGGCGGTATGGTACAGTGAAAACATTGCTAAATTTGGAGTTAAGAAGATGTGTGTTTAAATTCTAGTTCAGCCATTACCTGTGGTGACCTGGGGCAGTTATGTAATCACTTTGGGCCTCAGTTTCCCCATCTGTAAAATGAAGGCACTGGATCACATGGGTTTCCAATTCTAGAGAATTGGAATGGGCTTTCCTATAGTGTGTATCATGTGGGAAAACGGTCCCTCAAAGCAGGCAGATGTAGGAGCTCTAGAGATGGTCCCTATGATGACTTGTTGGCAGCAAAGGTCATACACAAATAGCACACACAATCATCAATCCCAAGGTTCACTCCCCTGTCTTATTAAAAAGGAAACCATCTAATTAATTAGCCAATTAAAATTACTGATGAACTCTTATCTCAGACAGTTGGTGACTCTAATTGAGGCTAGGAGTGGTACACTCTGTACTCTGTTCATGGGACAGAGATATCCTGCATCTAAGGCTGGAAGGGACCCCAGAGAACCAGATGAGGAAACTGAGGCCCAGAAATGGGAAGTTATCACTCCAAATTCTCTGCCAGAGCCCAGGATTTGACCCTTTACAGGCACATTAGCTCCAGTCCAGTCCACTACATCACATTATGTCTCTATCATGAACAAGCTGCTGAGAAGTTTCATTTAAAAACAATTCCTCCCAAGGTTACCATGACCTGATAAAGCAACTTAAAATCCACCTTAAATATTCTTATGTCCTCCAACACCTAGACCGGTGGTTGTTGAACTCACTATCATAAAGAACTGATACTGTGGTCAGAACCCTGGTGGTGATATCTCCATTGGCTACAAGGAGGTCTCAAGACTCAGTTCTTGACCTTGCTCTTAAGGAGCTCATCAAGTTCCATGCATATAGATGTCGTGGGTTAACAAACATTTATTAAGCACCTGCTGTGTACCAGATACTGTACTATGTCCTGGGGATACAAAGAAAGGCAAAAAACATTTTAAAATAAACAGGGAGCAGACTAGTGAAGCTGGAAAAGACTAAGAAAGGAGATAACTTCAAGTAATTGTGGAGCTGTCCAGCAAAAGTGGGATTAGCCTAGTTTGGCCCCAGAAGGCAGGTCTAGGATTAGAGCGGGTACTGAGGAGAGCGGCAAAATGTCTGGCTTCCTGTCAGGAGAAAACATTCTGCTACGATTCATCCAAAATGCCACAAGCTTCAAGCAAAGGCTCGATGTCTCTTTGAAGGAATGATGGACATTCTGGGTTCAATAGAACTAGGTGACCTCTTATATCAGAAAGAGCCGTAGCTCAGGAAAACTTGGGTTCAAATCCCATCTCAGACTCTCCTGGACAAGTCACTCAACTTCCCCTTGCCTCAGTTTCCTCACCTACAAAATGAAGTTGGTAACATCTAAGGTCTCCTCCAACTCTGAATCAATGATCATTAGAGGTTTTTATTTCATAACGAGGCTCTAACATTTACTACCTAGTGATGTTGAGCAAGTCATTAAAATCCTAGGTCCTCAATTTCCTCAATTGTCAAGTGAAAAGATTGGACTAGATAGCCTTTGAAGTCCCCTCTAAAATAAGGGGGTAGGAGGAGAAGATGCCTTCTTCAATCCATCATCCTCTGGAGCTTTTGACATTGCATGGGTGCTAGCCTTCAGGGGGACAGCCAATAGAGCAGAGAAATGTTTTTCACCCAGTCTGTGAGATTATTGGAATGGGGTTCTCCATTTGCTCTAGGAAATTTTCTATAGTGGTTCAGATCGGCCACCGTTCCAGTCCTTTACAGCATTCAGAGTGGATTGGGGGCCCTGAAAAGGGAAATGAGCTTACACACAGCCAGCAGAAGCATTTAAAGCTGAACTTGAACCCACATCGCCCTGAATCCAAGACAGATTCTCTATCTACCATTGTCACTCAGAAGGGAGATGAAGAGAGAGATCATTTATTTTATAACATCCTCCTTCTAGGAGTCATAGACTTGTCTCTGAAAGGGATGCTAGAAGCCAGCGTCTTTCTCATTTTATAGGGAAGAGATAAAGTGTCTTCCCCAATATCACCTCCATGCTACCTCTTGTTCGAATTAAATGGCCTTTGACGTCTTTTGCAACTCTAGGATTCTGGGATGGAGAGAGTGAGTCCCCTTAACCCAGAACAGCTTTCCCCATAAGTCCAATTGGGTCGGACCCCCCTCCATGAATCCCCTCTGTGCCAACAGAGGACCTGAATCAGGAGACAGGGCAAGAGCTGCCATTGCTGCTGGGCTCAGGGATGGAGTCTGGCTTCTTTGTTCCATTTTATTTCTTATTGTTCGCTTTGCCTACCTGATGTTGCTGGACTCAGGCTAACAACAGCATTGGGGGAAGGGGAGACGGTCACACAAACAGCCTCAGATTCATTCGTGGTCACAGAGTCTGGTCTAAATGGAGAGTGGACTGAGTTCCACAGAATGGAAGCAGGCAGGATGGTCAGGCTGTGTGAAATCAGGCCAGGGAAGGGAGAGGGACAGTGGAGGAGGTGTGTGGGTGCCTATCAGGGCCTCAGATAAATATGTAATATCACTGGTCGAGGTAATTCCTTCTGCCAACGTGATTTCAGCTTATATTCTTTTTTAAAAATAGCTTTTTATTTTTCCAAATCCATGCAAAGATAGTTTTCAACATTCACCCTTGCAAAACGTTGGGTTCCAAATTTTTCTCCCTCTCTTCTCCCCCTTCTCCTTACCTAGACAACAAGTAATTCAATATAGGTTAGACCTGGGCATTTCTTCTAACCATATTTCCACATTCATCATACCGTGCAAGAAAAATCAGATCAAAAGGGGAGAATTAAGAAATAAAAAACAAACGAGCAAACAACAAAAAAGGTGAAAATACTAGGTGGTGATTCACATTCAGCCCCATAGTCCCCTCTCTGGTTACCTCTAATCTCCTCCCTCTGTCTCTGCCTCTCTTTATCTCTTTCTGTCTCTATCTCTCTTCTCTGTCTCTGTCTCTCTTTGTCTTTTCTCTGTCTCTCTCTCTCTTTTTGTCTTTGTCTTTGTGTCTCTCTCTAGGTCTTTCTGTCTTTGTGTCTCTGTCTCTATGTCTCTTTCTCTGTGTGTCTCTGTCTCTCTATCTCTGTCTCTGTGTCTCTTTCTGTGTGTGACTCTGTCTCTCTTTCTCTCTCTGTCACTGTGTCTGTCTCCTCTGTCTCTGTGTCTTTCTCTGTGTGTGTCTCTCTCTGTCTGTTTCCTCTGTCTCTGTGTCTTTTTGTGTGTGTGTTTCTGTCTCTCTGTCTCTGTCTGTCTTGATTTCTCTCTGTCTCCTCTGTCTCTCAGTCTTTGTCTGTCTCTGTGTGTGTGTCTCTTTCTGTGTGTCTCGTCTGTATCTCTGTCTCTGTCTTTGTTTTGGTTTCTCTCTGTCTCTTCTGTCTTTCTGTCTTTCTCTGTCTCTTGGTGTCTCTCTGTCTCTCCATGTCCCTGTCTGTCTTTGTCTCTATCTCTCTGTCTCTCTCTTTGTGTCTCTGTCTGTCTTTGTGTCTCTCTTTGTGTCTGTCTGTCTTTCCCCTCCCCTATCCCACTTTCCTCTCTCTCAGAATGGGATCATGCCTCTGGATGTTTCTTTGTGTGCCGGTGTGTGGTCAGTGTGTGTGACTCGGAGTCCCTGCCCACTTCTTTCTCTGTGACTCCTGTTTTTTGCGTTGGCTGACAGCGTGGCATTTATGCACCTGTGTATCAGCAGCATGAGGTCTGCTCTCTCAGAGGGGTGTGTGTGTGAGTGTGTGTGTGGGGGGGGGAGGTTCTGGGCAGCCCTGAAAGCCCAGTTCTTCCCCAGCCTGGAGTCCCAGGCTTAGCAAGGGGCCCCTGTGAGGGTTTGTGTTCCCCGGTGCCTGTGTGTGTTTGCCTTGCGCGTGTGTTTGTGTTGTTCCACGGAGAAGCATGTTTGCCTGCTGCAGGAGACCTGACTGCTGGCCTGCCAGGGGGACCATCTGCTTGGAGAGGCCCCCTCGGAGCGGTTCTTCTGGGCTGCTTTCGGGCCGGGCAGGAGGCCAGGGCAGGATCTGCTGAATTACAGCAGTTTCCCTTTCCTCCCTAACCCAGCCTGGCATGGCAGAGGCCAGGAGCCTGCCCACTCACCTAAAGCCCAAGGGGAAGTTGGGCAAGCCTGATACCCTCCCCCACCCCGGCCTTCCATCTAGCACTCTCGTGCCCCAGTCCCTGTCTATCTGTCTGCCTGCCTCGTGCCCACCATAGCTGAGCCCGGGAGCCAGAATTCTCAACCTTAAGGCTGTCTGGTGAGATCTGTGAACCCCCATAACCTTTACTGGTCCTTCTAGATGGAAATGGGTGATTCTTTGCCCTGGAAGGCTCCTTTGGGATCTTTACTTAAGCTCCACCCCCATGTCTTTTTGGCTCAGTGAATATAATGTTTATATTACCAGCCTCACCAGGCAGGTGAGAACATTGCTTTGGAAGCGTCAAAGCACCATAGAAACGTGAGACATCGTCATAGAGAGGCAGGCAGCGTGTTAATAATAAATACAATGTTAATAATAAATATAACTAGCATTTTTATGGGGCTTTGAGATTTGCAAAGTGCTTTACCGATATTATTCTCTTTGGGTACCTCTCAATAACTTTGGGAGATATATGTTACTATTATCTCCATTTTCCAGATGAGCAAACTGAGGCAGGCAGCGATCAAGTCCAGGGACGCACAGCCCACACATGCGTTAGGTTGTTTTGCAATCAGGTCTTCCTGCCTTAGGTCCAGGTATACATTGCGCCAGCCGGCTGGTAACTGATACCAGGCCCTCCGTGGGAGAGGGAGAAAACAATAAGAGACTATGTAGTCACCCAAAGGTAAAAACACTAATGGCCTGTGTGGGAGAGATAGTTGCTCATGTTCTGGATGAAAGGACCAAGAAAGTGGCTTCCCAGGCCGGAACCGAAACTAGGACCTCCAGGAACAATAGGGCCCTTCTCCAGGAGCTAGGGAAAAGCTTAAGCTATTATTTCACTCCATCCATCTTTAGCTCCCCACCCCAGGGGAAAATGGTCATATTATATTCCCTAGGAAAAACACAAGAGCTAGAAGATCCTTTAGACCATAGAACATAGAACGTCAGTGCTGGGAGGAACCCTGGAATATAGATTATCAGAGCTGGGAGGAGTCTTAAAACAGGGGATGTCAGAGGTAGGAGGGGCCTTAGAACAGGGGATACTGGGAGGAGCCTTAGAATAGGGGATGTCAGAGCTGGAAGGGACCTTAGAACAGGGGATGTCAGAGCTGAGAGGAGCCTAAGGACATAGAATGTTAAATTCTCGGAGCAAAAAATGTCCCAGTTTAATGTTGCTTTGGAGATTGCCTAGTCTAGTGCCACCATTTTACAGCGCACAGCATTGAAAGTCAGAGTGGGGTACCCAAGATCATACAACCAGGGAGTGAGTAGAGGCTCAGGTTGAATTGCCATATCTGGTTTGTGAGTGTCAGAGGGAAATCTCATCTCCCTCTCCCCTCCTTCCTCCAGGGTCCCAGCGCTCCCTGTGAAGAATCTGAATGGCACAGGACCTGTGCACCCAGCTTTGGCAGGTAAGATATCTCCTTCTAACCCTAATTCCTTCTAACTTGGTTTAGGCACTTTAGGTACACACACACACACACACACACACACACACACACACTCACACACTCACACTCACTTACACACTCACACTCACACACACACTCACACTCACTCTCACACGCACTCATACTCACACACACTCACACTCACTCACACACACTTACACTCGCACACACACACACACACAATCACTCCCACAAGTGCACATACCCATCCATTATTGCAAACATCTTTATGCTCACCCAGATACAGGCAGATAAACACACCTGGTACCCTCACCCAGACAGATGTGCCCAGATACATCCCCGAGGGGGATGGCTGAGGTTCTAGAGCTATGGAAAAAAGGAGAATCAGATTAGTCGGGAGAAGGGGAGATGAATGGGGCTCCATGGCTAGGAGGAACAATGACCATCTCAACCGCTCCTAATTCAGAGCCAGAAAGAGAGGGTTTGGGGAGGAGAGCGGAGCTCCACAGCACCTCTCCCTGGCTGACTCCACTTTCGTTGCTGCATCTGCTCCCTAGGGATGACGGGAATCTTGATGTGTGCAGCAGGGCTGCCGGTCTGCCTGACCCGGGCTCCCAAACCCATCCTACACCCACCTCCCATTAATAAAAGTGACATCAAACCTGTGCCCGGGATCCCAGGCATCTGTCGGAAAACCAAGAAGAAACATCTGAAAAAGAGTATGGCTGGACCTTCTTGTCTCCTCCCCAGAATTAAACTTTCTTCCCAATTTACTCTCCCCCTCCACTCTCCTTTCAGTCATGGATTCCTCTGCTCCCAAGAACTTGGGAAGCCTCTCGGGGTGGGATGTGGGATGTGGGGTCCTGGGGAAGGGGTTCCTGAGGGATTCAGCTTGGAGGAGGTTCTCACCTGAAGGACTTGGTGACCCTGGAGGTGGGGGAGGAAGGAGTGAAGGGGACTCGTGACCCGGGCCCAGCCCCACCCCTGTCTCCCCTGCTTCCCCATAGGTAAGAATCCTGAGGATGTGGTTCGAAGATACATGCAGAAGGTGAAGAATCCACCTGATGAGGTAAAACCAGAGGCAAAACCCGTGAGGTGGGATGCTTGGCCATTGCCCGTCTTGTGGGCCATGTCCGGACCTGAGTCTGAGATGGAGCAAGGGTCTCTTCTGGATCCAAGCTTTCCCAGCTTGGAGAGGGAGGCAGAGCCCCCCGAACCTCAGCATGGGGCTCTCTGGGACTAAGGGTATGGGTGGGAGAGAGCCTGAGCCTGAGCCATTCAGAGAAGGGAGGTTTGGATCCAGGAAGGAGGAAGGAGAGCAGGACACATTGAGGAAGCTCACGTTCTATAGAGAGAGACGTAACCTGCTGCGAAAACAGTGTTTAGTTTAGACTTTTG
This sequence comes from Sarcophilus harrisii, assembly GCF_902635505.1. Lineage (NCBI taxonomy): Eukaryota > Metazoa > Chordata > Mammalia > Dasyuromorphia > Dasyuridae > Sarcophilus > Sarcophilus harrisii. Next base: position 690,567,828 of record NC_045426.1, read on the forward strand.
TCCTATGAGGAGTCTTCTCTAATAAAACAGCTCACCATAGGCTCTGCAACTTCTAGTTTAGGGGATAGTGGGTACAAAACCTATTCCTCAGTAATGTTTGGGGGTGGGGATGCTAGCAGAGATCAGAAGGGGTTTCACTGAGAAAGAAGGATTAAAGCTGAGTTTGGGGGATTTCAGGGATTCTAAGAGGCAGAGATAAGGAGGGCCTGACAAGCATGAGGGACAGCTTGGGCAAAGATCTGGAGAAGGGAGATGGAGTGTCATATGTGAGTGATAAGAAGAAGGGGAAGGGACATAATGTCTAATAAAACTGGGGAGATAATTATTCAATCAACAAGCATGTATTAAGGAAAGACGACGTATCAGGAATTGTGTTAAGAATTAGGAATACAACTTATATTGTATTTAATTTATACTTTAACATATTTAACATGTATTGATCAACCTGCCATCTGGGGGGTGGAGAGGAGGGGAAAAATTGGAACAAAAGGTTTGGCAATTGTCAATGCTGTAAAATTACCCATGCATATAAATTGTAAATAAAAGGCTATAATAAAAAAAAGTGCAGTAGAAGAAAAGTTGGGAAAACTTGAAAAAGTAATAAAATATTTTTTAATAACAAAAAAAAAAAGAACTAGGAATACAGGAACAGCTAGATGGCACAGTGGATAGAGCACTGGCCCTGCAGTCAGAAGGACCCGAGTTCAAATCCGAGCTCAGACACTTAATATTTCCTAGCTGTGTGACACTGGGCAAGTTGACCCCAATTGCCTCAGAAAAAAAAGAACTAGTGAATACAGTGAAAGATAAAATCCAGTCCCTGCATACAAGGAGTTTCCATTCTAATGAGGTGAACAAGATTTAATAATTAAGTCCATACATGTTGGTATATATAAATATATATACACCTCCTATAGAAAAAGCTTCCTATGGAAGAAATTATTTGAGTTACCTCTTAAAGGAGGCCAGGGATACTTAGTCATTTCAGGCATGAGAAAAATTCAGTGCAAAAAACACATAAATGGGAGGTGGAGAGTCAAGGGCAAAACCAGCAAGCAGTCTGGTGCAACTGGATAGAAGACTTCCTGGAAGGGAGTAAAGTATAAGAAAACTGGAAAAGTAAATAGAGGCCAAGTTACAAGTGTCAGAAAAATTTATATTTGATTTTTGACATCAGATTGAAGGACTTCAAATATTAAACAGAGGAACTGCTCTTTGATCCTGGAGATAACAAGGAGCCACAAGTTATTGAGCAGGGGAGTGACATGGTCAGATCTGTGCTTTAGAAACATCACTTTTAAGTGCCTACTACATGTACAATTCTGTGGATGCAAAGAGAGAGAAAATACAAATGAGCTTGCTCTCAAGAAGCTTATAGTCTAAAGAGTGTGTTGTGGAGTATGGAAGAAGATACTTACACAAGTAACCAAAGACAAGGGAAGGGGTTAAGTAAAATGGATAGCTCCAAACAAAGATGTAGGAAAAGTTGGAAGAAAGAGATCCTTTACATCTGGGGGAAATGTTAAAGGTACTAGAGGTTCCACAAAGGAAGTAGCATCCGAGTTGGATCAGAGAGATCTGTTCTCAAGATTTGGGAGGGAGGAGACAGCAAAAGCACAAAAATGAGAGAAGGTGAGATAGGATTAGAGTACAGAAGATAATCCAGTCTGCTGGAGCAAAGAGTATGTCCAGGAAAGTAGCATGAAGCAAAATCTGGAGCCAGATTTTAGAGATCTTGAATACCAATCAGGAGTTCACACTTTTTGTCCAGGTAACAGGGAGCCATAGAAGGTTTTTGAGCAAAGGAATAATGATTATGGCAGTGATTTAAGATTATTTATCCTTAGTTGGGGATGAATTGGAAAGGGGAGTCCAGTTAAGAAGCTATTATAATAATTCAAGCAAGCAGTGATGGGAGCCTAAACTAGGTCAGTGATAGTTGGAAGAGAGCAGAAGGGGCAGATGTTTAAAAAATATTGAGGATGAAATTCACGGGATTTGTCAACCGATTAGAGCAGGAGACCGACAAGGAAATATAAATAATCAATGAATTATGAATGAAATGAATCGTAGACCTCAGCATTGGAAAGAAAATTGAATTTGGGCTGATTCACTTAATTCTGAGTCTCAGTTTCCATCAGCTCTAAAATGAAGGGATTGGACTAGATTATCCTTAAGGGATTCTTCTAAGCTTTCAATATACAATTCTATGAAAGACTCTAGTATAGAAACCATAGCACTGTTCCTTTTGGAGGGCCCACAGAGGTTGTATAATTTAACAGATGTCCCCCAATGAAACATCACTGGAGAGAAGTTCACCTCCTCAATCCTTTGCTCAGAGACACATTGTGGCATAGTGTATAGAGAGGCATGTTGAATCAGGAAGAGCTGGGTTCAAGTTCTACCATCTGGATTCTCCTGGAAAGTCTTAATGTTCCAGGAAACTCTCAAAGATTATAAATTATTGAACAGTTGCCAGTTTGCTTTGAGGAAGGGGAGAGAAGAGAAAGAGAGAGAGAAAGGAGAGACAGAAGGAGAAAGCCAAGGGGAGAGAGAAGAAAGAGAGAGAGAAAGGAGAGACAGAAAGAGAAAGAGAAAAAAGAGAGAGAGTTTCTTTGTATGCCCAGTGCTTATCAAGTAGTATTAATAATAATATCTATAATAGTTAATATTTTCATAACACTTTAAGATTTGCAAAATGCTTTATAATTGTTAACTCATTTTGTCTTCATAACAATCCTGGGAAATAGGTACTGTTATCATCCCCATTTTATAGAGGAGAAAACTGAGGCAGATACCAATAGACTTTTCCAAGGACATCCAATTAGTGTCTTAAGCATGGATTTGAACTCACTGACTCTGGTCCAGAGGGAGAGCTAAATCAAATAGGGACAATGGCATACTATGCTATATTTCTCCACTGTGCCACCTGTCTAATAAAGAAGCACTGAATAAATGCTTGCTGACTGACTGAGTGCATAGAAATTAAATCATAAGTAGGGAGCCCCCAAAAATCTAGTTCTTGGGGTCATTTCCTCATTAAATTTCAGTTTCGAGGCCCAAATTGGATGTCAAAAGAACTGGCCTCTGCCATTTTCCATGTGACCTTGGTCAGATCCTTTCCCTTCTTGAGACCTCAGTTTCCAACTTCCCCACTAAAGTGATTCTAGGATCCCTCAGGCATTCACAGCCCTTCCATCTTGTGTCTTTGCCCCATCTCTACTCCCATCTCTGGCAGGATTGCACCATCTGCATGGAGCGACTGGTCACTGCATCCGGCTACGAGGGCGTTCTCCGCCACAAGGGCGTGAGACCAGAGCTTGTAGGCAAGCTGGGCAAGTGTGGGCACATGTACCACCTCCTGTGCCTGGTGGCCATGTACAACAATGGTAACAAGGTATCCCTGGGGAAGGTGGCTTCGGGGAGGCAAATAGGGGAAGATGGGAAAACCCAGGATGGGCGGCAGGAGGAGAGACAAGCTCAAGAAGAGATAGACTGAGTGGGGGGAGAGGGGTTGATGGGGAGAGAAGGGCTGAGGAGGGATAGGCTGCAGGGAGAGAAACAGACTAGGGAAGAGACAATCTCAAGAAAGAGATTGAGGCGGAAGAGACCAGCTGAGAAGGAAGAGATTGAGGAGAGAAGCTAAATTAGGGAGAGACAAAATAAAGGAAAAGTGACAGACTAAGGGGGAGGGAGAGGCTGAAGGGAGAATAGATGGAAGGGAGCAGAGGCAGACGGAGGGCTAGAGAGAGACAGACCTCAGGAACCTCTGCCAAAACTGGCCCCTGGGCTGAGGAAGGGCCAAGAGTCAATGGGAGAACAGCTTAATGGGGGAGGGTGTTGATCCGGAGCTCTCTCTTCTGCCCAGCAGGATGGCAGCCTCCAGTGCCCCACCTGTAAGGCCATTTATGGGGAGAAAACAGGGACTCAACCCCCTGGGAAGATGGAATTCCACCTCATCCCCCATTCACTCCCTGGCTACACGGACACCCAGACTATCCGCATCGTCTATGACATCCCCACTGGGATCCAGGTGAATTGACCCCCTTCACCCCAGACTGCAACTGCCCTAATCCGCGATGTGCCTTTGTCTACCATTGCCCTGCCCCCAGCTGCCCAACTCCCTCTCTCCTCTCTAGTATCAGGGGTTCAAATCATAAGGAGCTCATTCTGGGAACCCCTCTGGATGACCTAGGCCCAGGAACTTCTGCCTAAAAGTCCCATTTCCAGGGCTTGATGGTCCCAGGGGCAGATCTGCTGGGCTGCTCATGGAAGGCCATCCATGGGGAAAAAATAGGGACCCAGGACCACCTCAGAGCTCCAGATATTAAGGAATCTGGGAGATTTTCTAAAGCCAAGGAGATTGGTCCCACCACAAGAGCTTCCTGGGATAAATCTAGGTTGGTCTCTGCTCCACCTGCTGGCTGCCAAAGGTAATCCCTTTGTGTCCCCGTTACAGCTCGCCCAGCTCCCAAAGTTCTTTCTACTATTCAAGGTTTGAGGCTTAAGAGAGGAACAGCCAGGGCAGAATTTATCCCAGAAAGGAGGCTCCAGATGGTTGAGGGAGGGCCGGGTCTCCCTTCCCTGAATCTGGCTTTTCTCTTCCCTATCCCCTCTGGTATCCTCCCTCCCATTGCAGGGTCCTGAGCACCCCAATCCTGGCAAGAAGTTCACGGCGAGAGGCTTTCCCCGGCACTGCTATCTGCCTGACAACGAAAAGGGCCGCAAGGTGGGTCCTGAAGAAAGAAAGGGAGGGGACCGGAATCCCACAAGCTGACATAGCAGGCTGGGAGAGAGGAGGGGGAATTGTAGCTTTTCCACATTTGTGCCCTTCCTTCAGGCTGGTGAGACCATTAGTGGACAGGTTTGGGAGCTTCTCTGTGGAGTCTACTGCCTTCTGTAAAGTGCATCTCCTGTCCCTAGATCCTCCACAGGGCTCAGGTTTGAAGGTGCTAAATTATCCCAGTTGAATTCTGATACTGGCAGCCAAAAGGAGTCTGGGAAGAGAGAATTTCTGAGTTGGGAGAAGCCTTAGACATCCTCTAAGAATACAATAGCTTCTCACTTTGTAGGGGAAGAGAAAATGGCCTCAGAGGGGAAATGGCTTGCCCAGAATCACCTACCAAGATGGTCGCAGAGTCTCTCTCTTGCTAAAGGATGCTCCCTTTTGAGATAACAGACTTGCTTTTAAAGGAGCCTTCTAGTGACAGTGGTTTAGGTCAAGAGCAATGTCAGCTGGCAAGAGTATCATTTTAGAAGAGTTTTTATATCACAGGGATGGCTGCCCACCCCCTAACCCTGGCTCTGTCTATCACTCCCTTGTCCCCCTTGCTCCAGGTGCTCCGACTGCTCATCATGGCCTGGGACCGGAGGCTGATCTTCACCATTGGCACGTCCAACACGACGGGTGAATCGGACACCGTGGTCTGGAACGAGATCCACCACAAGACGGAGTTCGGCTCCAACCTCACTGGGCATGGCTACCCAGACCCCAACTACCTAGACAACGTCTTGGCAGAGCTCACAGCCCAAGGGGTCTTGGAGCCATCTTCAAAGGACTGAGACCTGGGACCCTCCTCCAGGCTGTCCATACTCCTTGCTCTAATGGACATCTCACTCTTCTATCCCTTCACCCTCTATCCCCCCCACACACACCTCCTCCAACAGGCAGGCTACCAGGACCTCTCCTACCTGGGAAGGTGGAAATCATTCCTAGCAGGGTCTATTCTGGGGACAAATATTTAGATCTTCCCTCTTTCTATGACAGCAAGTAAGATTACAAGCAAACACGCTTTCTTGGGAGGGAGAAAAGATACACACGCCCAAAATAATCCTCCAAGAAAAAACCCTGAACCCCTGAATGAAATAATACTTTCCATTTTATAGCATTCAGTTTACAAAACACTTTCCTCACAACAACCCTATGAGGTGGGTAAGTCAGGTTCCATTTTACAGATGAATAAATGAAGTTCAGGCAAGGGGATGACTTAGAACTGGAAGAAGTCTTCAGAGATCTGCTGGTCTGAACTGCTCATTTGCTTAGAGCAGAAGGGGCTTGTCCGAGACCACACAGCCAGGGAATAACAGATCTGTGCCTTGGCTGACATGCTAACCTAATGGGAAAGCATCTCACCCATGCTATCACACACACACACACACACACACACACACACACACCCCATAGAAAAACACCCAGACCTGTCTAGAAGCAGCTTCCTTTTTCTCCCTCTCTTCTTCCCTCCCTCCATCTCCCCCTCTCTCTCCCTCCCTTCCTCTTTCTCCTTCCCTCCCTTTCTCTCCTTTCCCTCTCCCCTTTCCTTTCTCTCCTCTCTCTCTCTCTCTCTCTCTCTCTCTCTCTCTCTGTCTCTCTCTCCCCGCCCCCACTCTCCCTCTCTCCGAATCCCTCCCCACACTGTCTCTTGCTAATAGACAGGGATGGACTTAAGAGTCCAGAGTGGATTCTAGGTTCTATGTTGTGTGTGTTGGGGGGGGGGGGAGGGGGAAACATTCACATATAATTGCCTCGATAAACGGATAATCCTGGGTGGGGAGGGGGGAGAGGGTGGCACTAGGGTGAAAGGGGAGGAATCTTGCTTCTTTTTTCTCTTTGTCTCACCTTCCCTTTTACCCCCACCTTGTATTCTATCTGTCCTGTTGCAATCTGCCTATAGGAGGTGACAGACGTGACCACACAGGTGGTCCCTCTCCCATACCCTTTCCTAACCCAACTGTGGGATTTCTGAGCCACCCCTTTTGAGACGTGAGAGCCCCATTCTGGAGCAATCACTAGCCGGGGGGTGGGGGATAAGGACTCAGATGAGACCTCCCTACCATGAAAACCCTTAAAAAGGAGAGTGGGTGACAAAGAGTTAATTTTTTTTTTTTGGTGTTGGGGGGAAAAAACCCAAAGATATGACAGCTCCCAGCCAACCAGGCACCTGTTGCCTAGGCAACTCACCAGCTCTGCCTCTGTCGATTGGCTGCCATTGTGGACGTCGGCCAGGAGTTAAAGGGATGTCAACAATTGCTCTTTCAAAAAAAACACCAGTCCCACTGTGGGTGGAGAAATAAATCGCCTTTCTCCTCCCCATGTTGTCCTCCTATTGGTAAAGACTGGGGAATGGGTATGAGGGGAAGGTCCATCACACTCTTTTTGTCTCTGGAAATGGGCTTGTAAGGATTAAGGAAAGGAGGGTGGGTAGATTATTACTGCTCCACTGGGCAAAACAGCCTAGCATGTTGGAGAAGTGCCATTCTGAACTTGACCACAAGGTGGTGCGGTGATTCTAGCGCCACACAGAGAGTTATTACCACCCCACCCCACCTCACCCCCTGGGAGATTCTGCAAGACCCTCTGGGAAAATCCTGGAGAGCCAAAAAATCATAGCAAGAGAAATTCGCATCCTCCCCTGTCAGTTCTAGAGAACGGTGTAGATCTCTATTATCTCTTCGCCTTCCCTTCCACCATATACACACAGCGTCAAGTTTTCAGCCATTAATTCACTTATTCTTTCATTCACATCCGTTATTCAACACACCTACTATATAAAAATGGCTTCTGGGGTCCCTCACCTCTCTGAGCCCATGTTCTTCAAGAACTAATAAAAGCAAGAAGCCCCAGCCCTGTGCCGTCAGCCCCAGGTACTTTCTCTTGGGGAGCTTGGGCCCAGTGGGCCCCTGAAGTGGTACACGTGGTACCTAAGGTTGATTAGAAGAGAGAAAGGAAAGTCAGAGCAAGGCTCCCTTCCAGGCTGTAGTCCCTAGAGAACTGAGGAAGAACAGGGGTTGGCAGCGTCCTCCCCTCATTCATCCCTTCCAGGGACCCCTCCTGCCCCCTGCAAAAGCTCACCAATCACAACAGGCATATTTAGGGGGACTAGCCACCTCCTCTCCCTCCAAGGAATAAATATTTATTAGAGGGTCCCTTTCCCAATGGTCACAAAGACTTCAGAAGGCATGCCTTTAAGCCTACATCTGGGGGGCTCCACTAGCAGAAACCCCCTGACTTCCCCCGCTTTCCTGTTGGGTCATCTGCTCTACGACCACACTGTCTTAACTGATTGGGGGAAGGCTCTGGGAAGCCCCAAATCTCATCTCAAGAGAGTGGAGCTCAGCTCCTCCTGCTGGCCAGAGGTTAAGCTGCATCTTATTCAGTTGGCTCTGAAATTGGATGAAGGGAGCACCTGGGACCCTCCTAGTCTCTACTGTCCCTTCCCCCCCCCCCCTTCCCGATAAAACTAAATCTACTCTTCCCTTTCTCAGGCCCAGCTCCTGAGGAGGAACGGGGAGATGGGATCCCTGATAACCCTCAGCCTAGGATTCTCTCCAGTGCATTCATTTTATGGTCTCTGGTAGAATCAATCCCAGACTCCAGAATCTCTGCTCTTGGCCAGCAGTCATAGGACCTGAATTTAAATTCTCATTTCCTACCTAGGTGAGCTTGGCCCTGTTTATTCTGTAAAATATGGAGACTGGACTAGATAATTTCTCCAATCTAAATCCTAGAATCTTTTTTTTGTTTGTTTGTTTTTTTGCTCAGGCAATTGGGGTTAAGTGACTTGCCCAGGGTCATACAAGTAGGAAGTGTTAAGTGTCTGAGGCCAGTAAACTCTAGAATTTTCTGGAAAACAATATCCCATCCCCACTCCTAGTCTTCTCAGTATGGCTAGAGTGGGCTGTCTCACTCTTGTTTCTAAGAACTCAATCCCCAAAGTTAGAGCTGGGGACCCATTCCAAGCACAACAGGTCATGGGAGGAGCCCCTAACTGATAGATAATGAGCCAAGGACATCCCCAAAAATTGATTCATGAAAGGACCCGGATGAATGGGTGGGTTCCGGAGCCTCTACAGACCAACAATATTATCTACCACCAAAGCTAGAGGCTTATGGTTGGGGTTGGAGAGGGAGCATCCTCTCCTCCTCCTTCATAAGACTAGCAGCCTAGAACTAAAAAGGTTCATGCAAAGTGGTGTAGAATTGGCCATGGAGGTTCAAAGGCAGGCCCCGTGATGCACTAAGAAGAAACAAAGGACTGAACTAGACAAGGACCGATCGAAAGAACTGGGGATGTTTAGCCCAGAGAGGAGGCAAAAGAAAGAGGATTAGGTGGGTCCTGCCAGACCCCAGAGGGGCTAACTTGGAGCAGAATGCCAGAAGCTACACAGTGACATTTTTCGACTCAGTGTCAGGAAAGGCTTGCTAATGGACAGATTGCCTCAGGAGGTAGTAAGTTCCCCATCACTGAAGGTCTCCGAGAGAAAGTTTGATGTCATGTTGTCTGGGATGTTATAGAGGATTAGAATCATCTAGAGAGGCAGAGACAGAAATGGCCTCTGAAGATTTCTTTTCAATCTAGGATTCAATGACCAGGTGGCGACTGAGGAGCAAGGGTTAAAAAATAAACAAAAAGGGGTTGGTGAGCGCCTCTGAGTTGGGGCAAAGGGTCCACAACGAGCAGCCACTGTGGGTGAGTTAAAAATGACTGAAAAAGAATCCACATCTCATGACCATGGGCCACCATAACTTATGGGAGTCAGACTGGTTCAATCAACTTAGAGGATGACTGGCTCGTTGAGGAAACTGAGGTTTGCTCCCATCTGGAGTGGTTAGAAAAATGTTTTGTTCCCCCAATGCCACTCCCTGCCAGTGCAGGCCATCAATCTCAAGGGAGAGTGGGAATGATTCCATGCTATTCCATCTCCACTCCTGAAAACACCAATCAATCAGCATCCAAATCCTCCTTCATCCACTTCTTGGAGTGATATGTCTAATTCCCAGAAGTCTGTTCTTGGTTCTGGACTCCAGGCCTGCATTCAAAAGCTGACCCTAGCTCTTCCTACCCATGGTCAAGTCACTCCTAGGCTCTGTTGCCTTATCTGTAAAATGAAGGGTAAACTGGATGACTCCTGGGGTTCCTTAATCTATGAGCCCCAGAGAGCTCAGTCTTCTCTCCTCTGGATGGAACGTGGCTTTGTCCTCCATTCCAGGATGATACGTACGATCTGAGACACGGGATCCTGGGCTCATAGCGTGGCTGTCAATGGAGGGGAAAGATCTCAGCACCATATGCTGAAAGGGACCCCAGAGGACACCCTGAGGATTTGAGCCAGTGTGGGCTGTTTGAGAAACAGTCCAGCCTCCTCAGTCAATGACCTCGATACTCAGCCTCGATGGCAAGTAGGGAGTGGGAGTGGTCATTTCAAGCAAGTGAGTCTCCAGGTTCAGCGTCTCTAGGCAGCCAAGGAGTAAGTAAAGGGGAGGGGCAAGAGAGACAGGAAGCAGCCCTGAGGAGAGGCCTGGCCAGCTGTCTTCTGGGCTCCTGCCCTTTACTATTCACTGGACATCAGCTCTTCCTTCCTTGATAAAAAAAAAAATGTCCAGAACTACGGGGAGTGGACAGTGTGCCGGACTGAAGGCTGGAGATCTTAGGAATGAAGGGAGACTTTAGCTACTTGCTCCTTCTCTTCCTGCTCAAAGGTCTTGTGGGCCTGCTCCAGGTCCTCAATCACAGCCAGTAGACGGACAGCAGCTGAGGCTGTGGGGGGGCTTTGCTGCTCGGGAACAGCAGATATCTCTCCTGATGGAAGAGAAAAGGAGGGGAAATGGTCAAGAGAAGACCACCGTGACCATTAGGACAAACTCAAATGGGCCAGAGTCACTGGTCTGGGATCACAGACCCGAATTCAAATTCTGACTCTGATACTTGTTACTCGATACCTTAGGCTTAATAATCACTGTTCTCCTCTGGGTATCCATTTCCTATTCTAGAAAATAAATCAGCTGGACATGAGTTCAAAGCTCTAAGTCTGATGAGATGTCCATCCAAACCAATAGGAGAATAAGGGCCCAAAGAACAGATAAAACAATCCCTTGAACTGTGGAAAATATTATGAGGTCTCCTTTTTGGGAGATACACCTGCTAGAATCTGCTAATACTAGATTCACTCTGTATTCCTGGAGTGCACAGACATTTGGGAAGGTGGGATGGCATTAGATTATGGCCACAGATGAGTGATTGAGGATCCTAGGCCCATGTGTGCTTGAGAGCGGCAGAAAACCCGCCAGTTCTAAGTTTCTGCCTCCCAAGTTGGTTGTGGAGATGGTTGAGAATAGAACAGTGTTTGTGGGAACTGTGGATTTTTGTGCTTGAGACGAACCACCAGTGGGGGCTCGCATAGGATGCAGCCACTAGATGGAAAAGAAGCGTACGTGCATTAGTGCTGCCACTGAGAATTCAGCAAATCAGGGCAAGTGAGGAACTAAGGCCAGATGGAGCTGGAGGAGCTTTTTAAATTTTCCACCCTGAGTCAAAATCCCCCAAGAGCTCTGGTTAGAAAGGTGCCAGAAGTGACTTGGGAAGCCCTGGTGCTGGACCCCACATAGGGATAAGTGATGAAAATATACCCACAGGGGGAGTAGAGAAGTAATGGACTCCAGCCAGATGTTCTCACCTTCCTGGCCACTCTGGACCTGCGTCACCTCCTGTTCCAGCTTGATCTCCTCAGAAAACTCCACATATTTCTTCCTGGGCAGAGAGAAAGGGAGAGACAGAAAGAGATGAAGCAGAGCCAAAAACAGAAAGAGTCAGAGAAAAACTGAGATAAAGACCAACAGGCAGACATAGAGACACACGCAGGCTGGAAAGTCAGAGGACTGGGCCCAGGCCCACTAATACCTGTGAAAACTTCAAGTCATTTTCCTTCCCTGGGACCCATTTTCTTCATCTGTAAAGTGGGGGTTGGACTAGATGGAATTTAAAGTCCTTTCCAACTCAATAGAACCATGGGAGTTAATTGGATTTAAGTTGAGACTTCCAAGGCCAGCTACTCCAACATCCTCCACTTTACAAAATGATGTTCTGCGGCCCTCAGTTCTAACACTCAAAGAGGCAGCGTAATGTAGTGGAAATAATGGGGACACCAGAGTTAGGAAGACCAGGGTCTGGAGCCCCAGTTTTCTCATATTTAAAATGGGTACAAAATCAACAGTGCCTCGCAGAACTATGCCGAAGATTAAGTGAAATGTGTGTAAAGTCTTCATAATCCTTAATATACGTGCCACATGTATATTATATACATATGGGTTACACTGTAATTGCATGTGTTACATGTATAATGTTAGCGATCTGCTACATGTGTAACATTGTATATGTTACATGTATAAGATATGATACATGTGTGATGTTACATCTACAATATTACATGTTACATATGTAATGTAATGTTACATTTTAATATACACACAGTGCTTGATATGTAGCAAATGCTATGTAGTTGTTAGTATGTGTATATGCATATTAATTAACTATTATCATGATTATTATATTTAATTTTTTTAGTCTTCTCTTATGTCTGAGTCCGTGAGCCCGTGGTAGCAGAAAGAATGGTGGATTTGGAATTTAGAGATCTGGATTCAAATCTTGGCACTGCTAATTACTACCTGTGTAAGCCTGAGCAAGTCCCTTGCTCTTGGTCTCAGTTTCCTCCTCTGTAAAATAAGGTTAAGGTTCCTTCTAGTTCCTAAACTGGAAGGGATTTCTGGTCACAGTGCTGGCCTCTGGTGGTCAGAGCTGTTACTGCACCTCCCCAGCTATCTTCCCCACCCTAAAGTCTCCTCCCTCCCCTGACACTCCCCCACACCCACCTGAGCTTGTCCCTCCCCAGAAGCAATTGCCGATACACCATCTGGGCCTCTGCGTCGGGGTCCAGGGGGTCACTCCAGTCTCCGAGGGTCACGGCTGAGTGAGTGCGGCTACAGCCCTGGACTGCCAGAGAAGGGCAAGGGGGACCAGATTGGCAGGGGAGAGCCCGCATCCGGCCCACAATCCCCAGCTCGGGTCCACCTCGGCCATCACCAGACCCATCCCCATGCGGGAGCCCGCCCATGCCCCTGGGCCAGCCTGTGCGTCACCTGTGCGATCCTGCTGCAGGCAGCAGGTCCAGCGGTTGCCTCGGAAGGTCCCCGGATGGCACGAGGGCAGCATACCCGGAAACACGGTTTTTTGGGGATGGCCGACAACCACTGGTTCGTTCACAATTTGAGGAGGAAAAAATGTGGGGTTAGACAGGGAGCAATAGAGGCAGCAGCAGTAGAGTCAAGAGAGGCCGCGCGCGCGCAAAAAAAAAAAAAGGAGGAGGAGAAAAGGAGGGGGAGGAGGAGGAGGAGGAGGAGGAAAGGAGAGGAGGAGAGAAAAGGAAAAGAAAAAGGAAAAGAAAAAGGAAAGGAAAAGAAAAAAAGGAAAAGAAAAAGGAGAAAGAAAAAAAAAGAAGAAAGGAAAAGGAAAAGGGAAAAGGAAAAGAAAGGGGAAAAAGGAAAGGAAAGGAAAAAAGGGAAAGAAAAAAGGAAAGGAAAGGAAAAGAAAGAAAAGGAAAAGAAAAGAAGAAAAAAAAAAAAAAAAAAAAAAAAAAGGAGGAGGAAAGGAGGAGGAGGAGGAGGAGGAGGAGGAGGAAAAGAAAGGAGAAAAAGAAAAAGGAAAGAAAAAAAAAAAGGAGGAGGGAGGAGGGAGGAGGAAAGGGAGGAGGAGGAGGAGGAGGAGGAGGAGGAGGAGGAGGAGGAGGAGGAGGAGGAGAATTAATGATGATGATAGCATAGTGGATAGAGATATGGTCTTTGAATCCAGAAGACCTGAGTTCTTTGAATCCAGAAGACCTGAGTTAAATTCTTGCCTCTGTGAATCTGGGCTAGTCACTTAACTTTTCTATATTATAGAGGCCTTTTAAAGGAGGAGTAGTGATCTGCGGTGGAGGGGGAGTTTCCTATGAAGAAGTTCCCTATTTAAAATGGAGGGAGAGGGTGGTACCAGGGAAGGACAGAATAGATGATACTATGGTCTCTGCTGAGACCTAAGGGACAAGTGTGCTTAGGTGTGTGATTGCAGGTGAGGAAGAGGAAGGGAGATGAAGTATTCGCACCTTGCAGTGAATGTATAGGGTGTCCAGCTGCCCGTCCCTGTTCTTGGTGATGACCTGCATCATATGCGGCTGCTGGAAGGCATTTTCATCCACCCTTTCCACGGCGCAGATCCTACACACCGGGATGGAGGTCCGCACCTGCCCCAGGCCAGCCCCCACACCCTGCTCACACCAAGCTGGAGGCAGGAAGGGAAGGAGGGCTCCCCTCCACCCACTCTCCCGCCCCCACACCCAGCCCCTGTCTCCAAGATGGCCCTGCCAACTGACTCTGTCCAAGAGCTCTGGCTGCAGGGCTCAGGATGACCACAAGGAGCCCTCCAAGCACCTCTGGTCTGGCTCCTTGCTTGGTCTGGCTCCTTGCTTGGCCATGAGTGAGTGTGGGCATGTCCTGTGAGTAAGGGTGGGTGCTGCTGCCTCTGGGTCTGGGCCAGTCTGTATGTATATATATGAGCATGTAGCCGTTTGACTTGAGCTTAGAGAGGCACTGGGTTGTGTGGCTAGAGCTCTCATTGCCAAGAACATCCAAGTTGAAACCCTATCTTAGATGCTGCCTTCCTGTGTGTCCTACAGCAGTCATTTCACTTCTGTCTGCCTCAGTTTCCTCATTTAAAAAATGAAGAATCCTCAAAACCAGAATGAATCACAGTCATATAAGCCAAAATATTTTCCTTATTTGAACAAGGGGAAACAGACCGTGATGAAGATAATAACAATAATAGTAACAGCAAGAGCAATAGCTAGCATTTATATAGCACTTTAAGGTTTTCAAAGTGCTTTATAAATTTTATGCTTCTGATCTTCACAACAATCCTGGGTATTAAGCACATTTTACAGATGAGAAAATCAATGTTGAGAAGCTAAATGACTTGCAGAAGAAGGAAGGAAGGAAGGAAGGAAGGAAGGAAGGAAGGAAGGAAGGAAAGGGAGGGAAGGAGGGTTGAAGGAAGGGAGGGATGGGAAGAAGAGAAGGAAGGGAGGAAGGAAGGAAAAGAGGGAGGGAAAGAGGGAGGGAGGGAAGGAGGGAGAGAGGGAAGGGAGGACTTATTAAGCATCTATCATGTGCCAGATACTGTGCCTTAATAAATATATCATTTGAGCCTCACAACCCTGGGAAGTAAGTGCTGTCATCCTCATTTTACAGATGAGAACTTGAGACAGGCAGAAAGTAAAGTGAATTGTTCAGAGTGCTAGGAGATGTCTGAAGTTGAATTTGAATGTGTCCCTGACTGCAGTCCCAGCATTCTGTGCACTGTGGTGCCCCCTAGCTGCCCCAATTCTACATGGTACCTACCACTTTACATTTCTATAGGTTTAAAGGCGGAATCAATTAAGCAATAATGTAAACTCATTAAGAGTGCTATAACATTCTATGGTATCTATGTTTCCTATTCTAATTCAGCTCTATCCCGCTTTGATTTTCAAGAATATTTTGTCTCATGAAGCATCTTTGTAATTTCATATGAATTAGTTTGTCCCTCAGCTCTAATTATCAGGGATACTGCAAGATAGAGTCAAGTTTTGTTTCCCTGCCGGGTTGTTTCATAGACTTATGGTGTTCAAATCCTACCTGGGACATTTACAACCTGTATAATGTGAGCAAATCACTTCCCCTCAGTGGACCTCTCAAGTCTGCCCCTCTCTCAACCTATGATCCGATGATGTTATTATTAGGATCATAGAATTCATAACTGGAAGAGATCCTAGATCCTGGCTAGTGCTATCCCTCATCTTATGAAGGTTTTAATAGCACCCTCTACACGAAGCCCTTATTTCCTTAGCTGCCAGTGCCTCCTTCTCAATAAAATGCTACAACTCCTACTGTTGCTGCTTCTACTGCTGTTACTACTACTACTACTACTATTAATATTGCTATTACCACTATTACTATCAATATTATCACATTATTACTATCATCACTACTGTCAATATTACTACTACTATTACTATCACCATTACTACCACTATTACTAATATTAATAGTATTACTACTATTAATATTGCTGTTACTATTACTATTATCACTTTTAATATCACTATTACTACTACTACTATTAATATTACATCATTACTATTACTATTATTAATATCACTATCACTATTAATATTATTATTTTTATATAATATTATATAATAATAATATTAATATTATTAGTACTACTATTGATTTTATTACTACTACTAATAAAAATATCTAGCCCTTATATTACACTTTAAGGTTCACAAAACACTTTACAAATATTTGATCCCTACCTGAGAGGCAGATGTCATCACTGTCCCCACTTTATAGATGAGAAATTTAAAGCTGAATATAATAAAAATTCTTTTGTATATATGTATGTATATATCCCCAGATAAAAGGGAAATATATATATTATATATAATATATTATATTGTATACATTTTATATTTATTTAATTTATATAATTTAATTTATTTATATATATTTAATATATAATAAGTGAAATATATATATTTAAAGGGAAATATGTATCCCCAGATAAAATATAGACTCTTTAAAGGGAAAGACCGGACCCATTCATGTCCCTAACACCCAGTAGAAGCATCTGGCACACGGAAGCAATTAATAATTGCCTGATTGATGAGGATGATGACAACCCATTGGCAGAATGACAGAAAGTTGGTGAGCACTTTTCTCGTGGGAATGGGCTGGCGTGTGGGGGTCTACTTGTGTGTAACATCCACCACATGTCCTAGGCTGATCACTCAAGATCAGAGACTTAGTTATGGAGGGGATCTTCATAATCATTTAATCCAACTTCATTTAAACAGAGAATGGAGCAGGGGGCGGAGCCAGGATCCCACTGTGCCCATGTAAGTAAGTGAGCAAGCTATAGTGCCCAGCAGCCAGGGCTGAGGACAGAGGGAGTAGAAACAAGAGAAAAGGGGAAGGAAAGGAGAAGGGGAAAGAGAGCACTGAAGGTCCCCTTCTCCTCCCCTTCTCCCTTCCTTTCCCCTTCTCTCTCCTTCTCCTTCCCCTCTCCCTCTCCAGTCTACTACTTTCTTCCCCTCCTCTTCCTCTGCCTTCTCCCCCTCCTCCTTTTTCACCTCTCCTCCCCCCTTCTTCCTTTTACATATTCTCCCCCTCCCCTTCCCTCCCTCAAGGCAAGCCTCCCAGAGCTGCCTTACCTGCCACTCAGGAGCCTTGGAATAGGAGAAGGTCTCACTGCTAAGGCAAAAGTACCTCTTCTTGAAGGCAAAGCGGGGAACAAGGGCCCCGGTCTCTGCCTTCCGAAGATGCAGGTAGCCTTCTTTGATGACTGCCGATGGGGGGAACAGGAGCCGTGGTTGGGCCTCGAGGGCTGGGGGGTGAGGGGTAGGGAAGAACATGGGAGGGTGGCGTGAGATCGTAGCCTGTCCCCAACCCTCCAGACCCCAGGAAATCTGCTTTCTCAACTCTCCCAGAGATCTGAGCTGCAAACTCCTAGACTGGGCTCCTAGATCAAGGAGGCCCAACAAGTACCCCAGTAATCGGGGTGGAACCGCCGCTCCCTCCCCCCCAGATGCCCCACCAAATCCCAAAAGACTGAAAAAGACCCAGAGGTCTCCATCCACCTCAGTCATTTGACACTGACTAAGGCTTCTCACTATATTGCTCAGAATATTAATGACCTCAAGGAGAGCAGAACAGCAAAGGGAAAAGGATTGTACACTGGAGGGTGAGGGCTTGGTTCTACTCTCCAATTTGCCATATGAGGCCTCTATATTATGGGACGGGACTCTTCACTATCCTGGGCCCTAGGCCTTCCCAACGGTAAAATAAAGTGATAGACTAGATGATCTCCAAGGCCACTCCCAGCTCTGTAATCCCCTGTTCTAAGGCCCCTTCAGCTCTGACATCCCCTGTTCTAAGCCCCCTCCCAGCCCTGACATCCCCTGTTCTAAGCCCCCTCCCAGCCCTGACATCCCCTGTTCTCAGGCCCCTTCAGCTTTGACATTCCCAGTTCTAAGATCCCTCCAGCTCTGACATCTCCTGTTGAATAAGACCCCTCCCCGCCCTGACATCCCTTGTTCTAAGGCCCCTCCCAGCTCTCACATTCTCATTATCTGTGATTCCATTTAATATAACCCAAAATGAGATATCTTAAAGGAAACCAAAAAAAATCCACATATAGACAAAATCACTTAAACGTGGTAATTTTGCCAGTATATGAGAACTCCCAGTCTAGGAACTTTCTCCACCACTGCAAATCTTAACCAGTGATGTGGTAGATGTAGAGAATTTCAACTCCAAGGTCAGCCCCCTATCAACTCACTCTTCATCCATAAGCCTCCAAAAAAAGAAGAAGAAGAAGAGGGAGGATAAAAAGAGTAGAGAAGAGAGGGAGGAAGAGGGGGAGGGAGAGAGATAAGAAAGAAGAAAGAAAAAGAGAAAGAAAGAGGGGAGCAAAAGAAAGGGGAATAAAAAGGGGAGAGGAAGAAAGAGGGAGAAAGATGGGAAGGGGGGAGGGGGAGGAGAAAGCTAAGATTCAAGTTGTATCCCAGGACAGAATGAGAAGCTGCCTTGAAGATGTGAGAGAGGGGACGGCCACAGTCTGGTCAGCAGAACTCACCACCCTCAGCATCGATGTCCACCAGCTTGTCCAAGAATTCTTTTACCCGGGCGATGCTCTGGAGAAGGAAGGGATGTAGGGGGACCATCCATTGCTCCTTTCCCCGGCCCAGCTGCTGGCCCAGATTGCCAATGCTCTGTACAGCCTGACAGGAGGGGAACAATGGGGCAGGACTCCAGTCATCAAGAAGGCAGTTTCTCCTTGGCCCATTCCCCATTGCTGTCCCCAGAAGAGGGACCGGCTCAGGGCCAAAATTCTGGCAAGGAAGGTGGGGACAAGATGATAGGGACCAGGATAAGATTGGGGAGGCCATACTTCTCATCTCTGGTGACCCAAAAGAAAGTCCAGTGTCCCAACTTCCAGTCCAATTTTAATGTAATTAAGTAGAAAAGGAGCCAAGGAGGCTCTGCCGTCCCTCTAGATAAGATCCAGCCTGAAGCAGGCCAGTCCCAGACTCAGACAATTCCATCTTTCATCCCTTCTCCTTTCTCTGGTTCCCTCAGCCCTGAGAACCCTGCTCCAGATGTATCCATCCCACCTCCTTCCAAAACTTCACTGAGCTTCCGATGTTAAGAATGGTCTAATCAACTGAGTCATACTGAGACTGAGTGACTGACTAATGGGCACAAGATCCATGCTGTCTCCCAGAGGCAGCTGGTACTTTTGGGGGGAGATCTCCCCAGCTTCTCTCATCATCCATCCCTTACACAGCGAGCCCCAACATCACCAGCCCCACAGACACCTTGGCAAGTAGCAGCAGGGAACGGCTGGTCTGGGGATCGGCGTGATGGTCCCGGAGATCAAAGAGCTTGGGGGTGAGGATGGCGGGAGCAAAAAATCGAAGGAAGAGGAAGCCGCTGATGGCCACGTACTTCACATCCTAGACACAAAGACAACAGCCCCATTAGAAGGACAAGGGTTGGTGTCTGCAGTCACAGCTAGGGAGCTCGGAGCTTTTTCCCTATTGTTCTCCTCAACCCCCCTCCTTCTTTTGCAAGATGGGGAAACTGAGGCAGCACAGTACAATGGGAAAGAATAGTAGATTTGCAGAGGGAAGACCTGGCTTCCTCTTGAAACTTCCTATCACTTGAATGACTTTGGAAAAAGTCACTTTAGGAGAACTCCAATCTAGGAACTCCCTCTGCCATTGTAGATCTTACCCAGTGACTTGGTAGATAAGTCCCAGGGAATGGTCTCGGATTTCAGAGAAACTGGGGGAGAGTTGTACAATGTGATACATGGCAAAATAAGTAAAACCAGAGAACAATTTATACAGTGGCCACAATGGGGCCAAAAAATACCCCCCCAGATGCGGGAAAACTGGGACATTGATGCATTGTTGGTGGAGTTGTGAACGAATCCAACCATTTTGGAGAGTAGTTTGGAACTATGCTCAAAAAGTTATCAAATTGTGCATACCCTTTGATCCAGTAGTGTTACTATTGGGCTTATATCCCAAAGAGATTATAAAGAAGGGAAAGGGACCTGTATGTGCACGAATGTTTGTGGCAGCCCTTTTGTAGTGGCAAAACTGGAAACTGAATGGATGTCCATCAGTTGGAGAATGGCTGAATAAATTGTGGTATATGAATATTATGGAATATTACTGTTCTGTAAGAAATGACCAACAGGATGATTCCAGAAAGACCTGGAGAGACTTACACGAACTGATGCTGAGTGAAATGAGCAGGACCAGGAGATCATTATATACTTCAACAACAATACTATATGATGACCAGTTCTGATGGACCAGGCCATCCTCAGCAACGAGATCAACCAAATCATTTCCAATGGAGCAGTAATGAACTGAACCAGCTATGCCCAGAAAAAGAACTCTGGGAGATGACTAAAAACCATTACATTGAATTCCCAATCCCTATATTTATGCACACCTGCATTTTTGATTTCCTTCACAAGCTAATTGTACAATATTTCAGAGTCTGATTCTTTTTGTACGGCAAAATAAGGTTTTGGTCATGTATACTTATTGTGTATCTAAGTTATATTTTAATATATTTAACATCTACTGGTCATCCTGCCATCTAGGGGAGGGGGTGGGGGTAAGAGGTGAAAAATTGGAACAAGAGGTTTGGCAATTGTTAATGCTGTAAAGTTACCCATGCATATATCCTGTAAATAAAGGGCTATTAAATAAAAAATAATAAAAAAATTTTAAAAAATTAAAAAAATAAAAAAATAAAAAATAAATTAAAAAAAAAAACAAAAAATATCCCTCCAAAATTACTGAAAGGTTTCAGAACTTTAATCCATGGAGGGACAATGAATTGTAATTTCCAAAGGACTGACAGTGACACAGCATCAGAAAAGCGGAGACGGCAGGTATGAAATAAGACATACCTTTTCAGACAAGGCTAATAAATTGTTTCAATTGAACTTCTCTTTATTAATAAGGAAGGGTTCCTCAGGGTGGGTAGGTCACTAGGAAGTCCCAAGGATTTGGTGGAAAGGAAAAAAAGAGCATGGATAGAATGCAATGTGCTTAAGGACAGACTGTTCATTTTCATCATTATCTGGCCCCTGCCTAGCACAAAGCCTGGTGGGTACTTAATAAATGTCTGCTTGCTTGATTGATCAATAAAATATTTCCCCTAAAAGTGAGCTACCTTCTCTGGTTCTCAGTTTCCTCATTTGTAAAAATGAGGGAGTCGGACAAGATCTTTCTAAAGTCCTCCATCCTGTGATCCTACAATTTCATGATCGATCCCCCTGAAGATGGCATGACTTCCAAGGTGCTCGCCAAAGATCCAGAGCTCTCTAGAGCAGTCTGTCCCCAGCCCATAGTGTTGTCAAACAGACGGCTCTGGGGAGAAGTCCCAATGGAGCCTCCCCACCCCCACCCCCCAACGAACATCCCATCCGGGATGCAGCTGGCATCTCCAGTCAGATTTATCCGCAGCCCGAAATGCCAGCTTTCCACTTCCCTGCCCACCCTGCCACACCCCTAATCCTGGTTATATTTAGCCTTTGAGAAGAGTACTCAGGCTTTATTTGTTTGTGTGTCTGTATGCACCGGTGGTGCATAGGAGGTGGTGTTGGGTTTTTTTTTTTAGGGATAGTATTTAAATAGGAGACTGGAACAGAACCTGGGATGGGGAGTGGGGGGAGAGTAAAGGTAAAAGCCACCAAGAAAGGTTCAGGAGTAACTTCCTAACAATTGGAGCCGTCCCAAAGAGGCTACAAGCAGAGGCTGGACGACGCCTTGCTGAGGATGCCATGGGGGCAATCTCTGTTCGAGGTGGGGTAGCCTCACTGGGCTCTGGGGTCCTGAAGTTTTGATGTTCTGGAGTCCTATGTTGGGCAAGAATTACATCCCTGTCTTCCTGCTTGAGCCAGCACCCCGGGAGACATCTTGTTCTTCCACAGTCACATCTGGAAATTGGTCCTTCCAGAATGATTTAAGGGTGTTTATGTTTCAGCTTGGTGTCCTAGCTCCCTGGGAGCCTCCCTCAGGGAGACACTGGCGGGGGGGATGCCAGGAGAGAGAGACCCTCCCAGCCTGCTTCGCCCAGGCATCTTTGGGCTGCTCTTAGTGAGATCCCTGCTCCCCACAGCTTCCTCAATGCCTCCCACTCACCTCCATTGTTCCAGGCTAATTTTAGCCTCTCCCAGTGTCTCATTGACTCGATCCCCTGGGGAGGGATGGGGGAAGGGAGGGCCATGTCAGAATCAGAGTGCTAGAGAAGAGGTTCATACTACCCTGTTCCACTGGGTTCAAATAGCACTTCTGAAACAATCAGGGCGACATTAGGGGAAACAGTTAATTAACCTCCCTAGAGTCTCAACTGCCTTATCTGTAAAAAGGGAAAATCACGGCTTCTACCTCACAGTCATGAGGATCAAATGAAATAACTAACGTAAAAGCCCTTTGTACCCTAGAAATGCTGGCTGTTGATATTATTGGTATTTTAAGGCTTACAAAGCTCCTTACCTATTTCATTTGAGCCTCATTATCCCCATTTTACAGATGAGGAAACTGAGGCAGGGAGCAGTTAAGTAACTTGGGTAGCGCCACACGGCTAGCGAGTGTCTGAGGCAGCATTTGAACTCAGATCTTCAGACTCAGTCCATTGCTCTGTCTATCTAACCATCCAGCTGTCTAACTTGGCTTTATGAGTCCAGGTAGTCACATATTTTGTTCCTTCTGGAGCAAGGGACCCCAGTTAGTGAGCTGGGATTTGAGGAAATACTGTTCTATGTTCTAAGGTTCTGCCTGTGGAGAGCAAAGAACATCAGTCTCCATGCAGGGGACCACAGGCTCAGGCAGCTCCACTGGGGAATATAAGAAAATCAATCAGTAAGCGGTTCTTCAGTATCTCTTGTATATAGATCCATTAGGTTGGTACTGTAAGACACCAAGGGATGTAAATAATGTAGCCCTGTTAGCTCCTAGGAGTCCCAACTACGGAGGGAAGAGAGTCCAGGGTCCCCTACTGGAGGGAGTGGGGAGGATTTCTTCATGGCTCATCTTCTCTATCTTTACCTACCAAGAGACAGCATGTGGTGTGGGGGAAAGAGCAGAGGCTGAGAGACAAGGCAGCCAGGTTCTGGGCCTGGCTCTGGCACAACTCCTCAGACCCCCAGTTTTCTCCTCTTTAATAAAAACAAGGGGCTTAGATGGAGTCTCTGAGCCCCCTCCCAGTTCTGACATCCCATGTTCTAAGATCTCTCTCAACCCTGATATCCCCTATTCTAAGGCCCTCCCAGCCCTGACATCCCTTATTCTAAGGCCCTTTCTAGCTCTAACATTATCTGTTCTAAGGCCCTCCCAGCTCTGACATTGTCTGTTCTAAGGTTCCTCTCAGCTCTGATATTCTATGTTTTCTGAGCCTCTATTTCCCCAATTACAGAGCACAGATATCAGCACCCGACCAAGGTACCTCTCTTGCTTGGGTATGAATCAGTTGTGAAAAGAATTTCAAAAGGCATTGAATTACGTGAAGCGGCCTGAATCTGTCTGCCTCCCTTTGCCCCCCATTGGGGGCTCCCAAGCCCATTCCCTCTCCCCCTCTCTTTCCCACCCCCGCCTCTTCCCACCTCGTGCTCGGTCTCCGGGAAGCGCTCCTCCACTCTCTGGTGCAGCTGTCTGAAAGCCACCCTCATGGCCGGAGGACACTTGTCCACAGAGGCTGTGATGGCCTCCAGGATCTCTCCCAGGTATCCCGTCAGCAACCCCAGGCTGTTTTCCCGCACGTGCTCCTCGGACAGGGTGCCCTTGAAGGAGATTCTCCTAGAGGGACAGAATCGGAGCCAGGCCGAGGGAGTGAGCTGCCCCCGCAGCCTCCCTCAGCCCCACCCTGGGCTTTCTGAGGGTCTTCTGCTCTGGGCAATGAAGCTTAACTGAATTCAACCCATTTCACAAGGTCTCACAGTAGGCATCCAGGGAAATAGAAGGCTGATTAGGAGAGGGAGTGTCACATAAAGAGCATGGGGTTTAGAAGAGCTGGATTCAGGTATCACCTCCTTTATGCCTGTGTGATCCAGGCAAATAACTTCCCACTCTCTGGGCCTCAGTGTCCCCATCAGTCCCCATGAGAGGACTGAGCCTCTAGTTCTGACATCGTATTCCAAACTCCCTCCCAGCTATGGAATTCCCCATTCTAAAGCTTTTCCAGGTGTATTCCAAGGTCCCTTCCAGCTCTGACAATCCACGTTCTAGGATCCTTTCCAACCCTGACATTTTAGATTTCTAAATGCTTTTCCAGCTCTATGTTCTGTGAGACTATGGTAATATAGTCCTGCCCTCAAGGAGCTTATAGTCTAGAACGGGAGACTACCATTAACTTATTGGTACGATCTTAGACAAATCACGTTCCCCTTCTCTGAACTTCTCCAGTCATCAGCTGAGCCAACTGGGCTAGACTCTCTCTCTCCTGGCTCTCACCTCCTCTGCTCCCAGGTTTCCTCCAGCTCCAGCATTTCAGCCTCTAATCTAAGGGTCCTTCCTTCCAGAACTGGCAGGCTGGGATTGTGTGGAATAACATGGAGCTTAGATGAAGAACTCCCAGTTCCTAGAACGGTCTCAGTCCCCTTATCCTCTTTCCCCACTGGTTTAGTGGACTTGGCTCCCCTCCGCTGTGGCCTGGACGGAGTCTGGGGCAGAGTTTGGCTGGAGCCAGAGAAAGGACCAATGTGGTAGGATCTTGGATGGGCCAGATGGCTTGATGGGCAGACCTCCTTCTCCAGTTAGAGATGATCCCTCCCTCATGGCAGATAATCTTTCCGAATCTAGTCTCTTCCATCAGACACTGGCTGGATTCATGGATAACTTAGAGTAGAGCAGCCCAATTCTGATGCTTTAAATGAATAAGAAATCATGTCCTGCAGAGGGAGTGGCCACACTGCCCACATATGAGACAGAGGGCACACTCTAGGTTTGAGCACCTCCTGGGGACCCCTCTGCCCCCACTGGTTCTAACCTCAGAATCTAAAAAAGCAAGGCCACATTAAGGGTCAATCACACTTGTGTTTGAATGGCTTAACTAAGGAATCTGGCAGAAACACATTCCTTAATATAAATTCAGGTAGGGGCAGCTAGGTGGGGCAGCTAGGTGGTGCAGTGGCTAGAGCACCAGCCCTGAAGTCAGGAAGACCTGAGTTCAAATCTAGCCTCAGACACTTCACATCTAGCTGTGTGACTCTGGGCAAGTCACTTAATCCCAATTGCCTCAACAAGGAAAAAAAAAAAAAAAAAAAATATATATATATATATATATATATATATAAATTCAGGGGGACATATCTGGCCTAAGGTCCTTTCTCTATGTCTCCTCTCCACTGTAACTACCACAGAACAGATTACCCATTAGTCACAATGGGATAGATCAAATACCAGAGGCAGCTTTTCTATGAGGTACTTGTAAAAATGGACAAATGTTACCTCTCTCGTTAGCCCATAATTGGGGCTTAGTTTAACAAATTTCTGCATGAGTTTCCCAGACCCTGGAAGGAGATGCCCTGGCCCCTGGGTGCCTCAGAGCCAATGGGAGGAAAGACCCCATCCTCCTCAGCATCCCCTGAGATCAGTTGCTTAGCAACCAGCTCCGATGCCTCTGGGGAAATTCAAAAGAGAATGGATGAAATGGGGGTCTTGGCCTTGGTGAGGTGGGAGGAAATAGGGCCTTTTTAGAAGCTTGAAATGTGGATTCTGGGGAGACCTGTAAGGGTGGAGAATGCCCTCTGTCTGGGAATTCTCAGACTTACTGGCTAATCCTTAACTGCACCCTCTCTGTGAACCCTTGCCTCATATATCAGCTGCCCACTCTTGTATTCTGGCCCAGGGTACCTATTTATAGGTCCTGCCACAGCTTGCCAGACTCTATTTTCACAACTTTCATTAGCACCCCCAAAAATGAAAATTTTCTCTCTCCCTCCCCCCTCTCTCTTTTCTCTCTCTCTTCTCTCTCTATCTCTGTCTCTGTGTCTCTTGTCTCTCTCTTTTCTCTCTCTCTCTCTTCTCTCTGTCTCTTTTTTTCTCTCTTCTCTCTGTCTCTTTTCTCTCTCTTCTTTCTCTCTCTTCTCTATCTGTCTCTGTCTCTGTTTCTCTTCTCTCTGTCTCTCTCTCTCTCTCTCTCTCTCTCTCTCTCTCTCTCTCACACACACACACACACACACACACACACACCTGAGCTGGTGGCATAGCTTAAGGAAAGGAGCACTCAGAACATCTCAATTCAAATCCCACAGCTGACATTTACCTGTGTGATGACCTGTGTAATTTACTTGTGTAAATGTTATGTCTGACATTTACCTGCAGGGAACTCATTCAATCTGCCTCAGTGGCCGCTGTGGTCCTTTCCAGCTCCAGACTGAGGATCCCTTTGCCAAGTCCACTCCTTCCTACCTTTACTCCACCTCCGGTCCAGGTCCCCTTGTCTCCCTTCCCACCGCCTCCTTCCAGCTCAGTCCTTCCTCACCTTCTCTAGACGACTACAACAACCCCCCCATTGGTACCCCCATCTCGCCTCCCCCAGCCCTAGTCCATCCTCTACTCATTTATCAAGTGACTACTCCTAAAGTCCAGGTCTAACCATATCATCCCCAGTGGTTTCTAATTATCTCCAGGCTTAAACATCAAATTTCAAACTCTCCAGAACCTAGCTTCTTCCTACTTTTCACTCTCATTTAATCCTCTCTACCCCCTAGTCTTTAATCCGATGACAGCATTGTTCTTCCAGCGCAATATTCCATTTACCATTCCCATGCTCTTGCACTATCTGTCCCCAATGCCCAGAACTCTCCTCTCCTCTGCCTTTTAGTCCCTTTGGCTTCCTTCAAGACCCAGCTCATTCTACCTCCAGTGAGAGTCCCTTCCTGTTCCCTAGCGCATCTCCAGGGCTGGTTCACTCCCTCTGAGACTACCTTCTTTTTGTACGTATATGTGGTTACATGTTGTTTCCCCCACTAAAATGAGAGCTCTGGGAGAGCTGGGACCCTGGTTTTGCCTTTCTTTCTCTCCTCAAGTCCTTAACACAGTGCCTGGCATAGGCTTAATAATATTTGTAGATGACTGATTTGACTTCCCATGATCCCCCTTTCTTCTAGTTTTTGCTCCATTTACTCCAGCTCCTCAAAAGCAACTCTCTACTTTAGGAGAGAATCTCCCAATTTCTCCACTCCCATCACTCTGCTCTGAGCTCTCCCAAGTAGTTCTCCCTGAGAGCCCCCTCTCCTGTTGTCTCAAACTTCCTGGTGCCCTTTCACCTGCTCTTCTGGTAGCCCAGGAATATCCCAGGAATCTGTGCTCTGGCTCTTTCCGTTTCCCTTCTTGGTCTGCTTTCCCTCATCAGGAAGGTCTTTTAAAATGCATGAAGCATAATGGTTAGGGTTCTGGGCTTTGGCGGCTAGAAAGAATGGATTCCTCAGGTATGGAGGATCATAGATTACACAAGGACTATTGATTTCAGAACCAGAGTGAGCCCGACCTTTTCATTTTACAGATAAAGCAACTGAAGCAAACAAAAGTGAAGTGAGTTACTAAGTGTTTAAGAGGAATTTTAATCCAGCCCTCCCTGAGCAGTCAGGTCTTTATACAAGCTGTGTGACTCTAAGCAAGTCATTTAACATTTCTGAAACCTGTAAAAATGAGTGGGGAGGGGAAAACTTTATGGCCTTTAAATAGAGTCCTTCTAGCTCTGAATTGGACCAAAGTCAGATAAATGATAAACAAACCAGGGCCAGGACCACTTGAACCACAGGCAATGGAAATTCAGGGTCTGGAATGGGCTACCCTACAAAAACCTGTTCCCAGAATTGGAGGGGCCGAGATAACATCCAGGATCCAAGCTAGGTTAAAGTGGAGGAACTAGGCCGAGAAGTCTAAACATAACCCTATGAGTTCTGGGATGGAAGGGGGACATACCTACTTAATCATCTATCTCTTATTCTTTCTGCTCCTTTTCTTCTTCTCCTCCTCCTTCTCTTCCTCCTCCTCCTCTTCCTCCTTCTCCTCTTCCTCTTTCTCTTCCTCCCCCTTCCCCACCTCCTTATCCTGTTACCATAAGTCTCTCTGCCTCCAAAAGGCAGACCCCAAAAGGTCTAAGCCCCTACTAACCCCTACTCACCTGGTCCGGGTCAGCTCTATCTTACATGGGTCCAGCTCAATGTACTTCTTCTCTTCAAAGATGCGATTGACACAAGGCTTGAGGACCTCATGGAGATAAGGTGTGCCCACCAACTGCAGAAAAGAAAAGGCAGGAAGGAGATGGGGGAAAAAAGAGGATACAACTCAGGGAGAAAAGTGAACCAGACCTTGGAATGGGACCCAGGAAAAGAGTTTGAGAGCCGGGAAGGAACTGAGAGTTCCTTGTTATTCCACTTTTTTACTTTATAATTGAGGAAACTGAGGCACAAGCAAATTATCCAAGAACACACAAGTGGGAAGCATTAGATATGGGATCTGAACCCAAGTTCTCTGACTTTATGATAGACCAGCCTCAGGGAACCGATATGAGAGATAGGACACCATGCTGCCCTACTGACTGAAACTAGACTTCTATCTCCCCTCCCCCATTCAACTCAGCGAAATTCTATCCAAATTCAGGTGAGGTCTAAGTCTGACATCTTAGAGCTAGAATCTCGAGCAGGGACAGTCCCTACCCCCAAACCCTGGGATAGCACTCACCTTCATGAACTGCTCCATGGACTTGGAGGCCAGAGAGTTGGAGCGAAACAGGGTATTGGGATCCGCTGGAAGAGAAGGGACATGGCCCCTGGAGCCGGGGAGAGCTTTGTGCTCGGGGCACCTTCCCGTGCCTCAGGATAGTGTCTGGAGCATCCCCAGTGTGGTGCCCTAGGCAGTCAACGGGATGGTTTCTGAAGAGGAGAAGCTATATAGGGCCAGGTAACTTTTCTCCTCCATTAGGCCTTTTGGGGATAGACCGACAGGGAGAGAGGCAGTCTAACAGAATGGGAAAAGCACTGGGTTTGGAGTCAGAGGACAAGTCCTCAATGCCCAGCTTTACCACCTTAAACCTGGTGACTATGGCTAAGACCTTTCCCTTTTCTGTACCTCACTTGCCTTAACTGTAAAATGAAAGGGATGCACAAGCTGACATTAAAGGTCCCTTCAGTTTTAAGAGATATCTTCCTGCCTCAAGCCTTTCCCTTTTTCGCTCTAATGTGATATTCCTAAAGCACAGGTCCCACCATGCTGTCAACAAATAGCAACATATACGTACTATTTCTAGATTCAAATCCGAACACGTCTATCTTTCCCAACCTTCCTTTCCAACTTTATTACACATTATTTATTCTGTGTAACCTTTTTCTATCCTTCATCTATCATATTCCATCTTCCATTTCTATTATCTTGGCACACTGTATTTATTTTATAGCTATCTCCCAATGAACATGCTATCTCTTTCAATGAACTAGAAGCTCTTTGAGGGCAGGATCTGTTTCACTTCTCCTGTACATATCCCCAAATGAACTATAAGCTCTGTTAGGGAAGGACCTGTTTTACTTCTCCCTTTGTATGGCCCCCTACTCCCTGCCCCAGTGCTTAGAATATAATTAGACACTCAGTAATATCTGATAAGTGATTGAGTTGAATTGTACAAAGGATAAGCCTTGCAGTCAGGAAGATATGGCTTCAAGTCCTGGCTCTGATGCATCCTGGCTATGTGCCTCCCTTTCTTAATGCCTTTAGTTAATTCTCCATACTATAAATTATTGAGATACACAAGGGATTCCTATGAAATCGAAGATCCAAACCCTCTTTACTCCACCCCCTCCCTTCCAGTTGTAAATTCTATGATAAGTGGAATGGTGGGTGGATGTTGAGTAAGTTGGACACAATGAAAAGTTTGCTTGAGCCCAGTGGATCCTCCCACAGACAGATCCAGTGGCAGCAACAGTGCCCTGAAGATGTTGATAATGGTTCACCTTTGCAGTGCTTCAAGGTATGTATAATCTCATTTGAGCCTCACAACAACCCTGAAAGGTAAATGATATTATCCCTTTTATCCCTATATAAGGAAACTGAGGCAGACAGAGATGAAGTGACTTGTCTAGGATAACTCAGCTAGTGAGTGTCTAAGGTCACATTTGAATTCAAGCTGTCCTGATTCCCCAAATCCTGAGCTTCTTATCTTCAACATTCAAGTCAATGGCCTTTTCTTGGCTCTCTTGTCACTCGATGTATAAATTTTCTTTTGACACTATTAGTCACCTTTCTTCCTATAGCTCTTTCCCTTTCCTGGATTTCATGACATCGCTTTCTTCTGCTTTCCTTCCTACTTGTCTTATTGCTCTTCCTCAGTTTCTTTTGCCAGATCATTATCCAACTAAAGGCAACTAGGAATCAGGAAGACCTAGATCCAAATTCACTCTCAGAAAGGGGGACCATGGGCAAGTCATTTCACGTCCGTCTGCCTTAATTTCTCTAACGGTAAAATGGCAATAATAATAGCACCTACTTTCTAGCATTGTCATAAGAATCCAATGAGATAATATTTATAAAATACGTAGCCCAGTACCTGGCCCAAAGTGAGTGTTTAATAAATGGCTGGTTTATGGCTGGTTTAGATGGCTGAATAGGGGGGAAAATGTGTTCTCTAATAAGGATTTGTTATCCAAGATACATGTGTGTATAATATATATACATACATGTATGTATATGTATTTATATATGTAAATACGTGTGCAAATGTGTACCTTACACTCTGCAAACTGGCCAAAATGGCAGTGGTCAATATTGGAGGAGTAATAGAAGGACAGACACAGTAATACATTGTTGTGAAGCCATGAAAGGTACAATCATCTTGGAAAGCAATTTGGAGTTAAGCAAATAAAGTGACTAAATGTCCATACCCTTTGAATCAGAGACTCCATTATTGGGTTTGTACCCCAAGGAAGCCGTTAATAAGAGGAAAGTCAGTATATACTCCAAAATATTTACATTAGTACTTTTTGTGGGGGGAAAAAAAGGACTCGAAACAAAATAGATGTTCATTAATTAAGAAATGGCGAAACAAATTGTAAATACATGAATGTAATGGAATATGATTGTACTGAAAGAAATGATGTTTGTGGTGAATACAGAGAAACACAGAAAGATTTATATGAACTGATACAGTAAATAAATCAGCAGAATATGATATATACTGTGACTATAACAATATACATGGGAAGAACAATGACACACCACAAATCAAAAGTAAATGTAGCAAAAGTATAAAGATCAAGTGGAGCTAGAATGAACAAACATGAAAAGACAGCCCCAACCTATCCATTAATGAAGGTAGAACGTCCACAGGTATTACCTACTACAAATATTTTTGGACTTTTTCAATGTATCAATCAATTGCGTTGATTTTTTTTCTATAAAAATACTATTCAATATATGGGATTGGCTCTCCACGAGGTAGATGGGAATAGATATTAGGATAATTATGTAGATGTGAGAAACAAAAGATATCAATAAAAATATTTAAAACAGAATAAATGTTTTTTTCCTTTCTTTCTTATGAGTATTCCTCAATGCTCTGTCTTATTTCTTCTCATCTCTATATACTTCCTCTCTTGATATTCTCATTAGCTCCCTCAGATTCAATTAGCATCTTTATACAGACAAGTCCCAAATATATATACAGTGTCCCAAAAACCTTAGTGTATTTTTAATCTATTAAATTTAGCATGTGGCTTGTCACATAGTAGGAGCTTAATAAATACTTTTTTTCTTATTTATTGACTATTAAGGTTTAAAACTGCACTGAGACTTTGGGATACTCTGTATATGCAGTCAGAATCTCTCTGTTGAACACAGCTCCAGCTGTTTGCTGGACAGCTCCACGTAGCTGTCCCACTTGCATTTCAAATTCCACATGCACCAAACAGAATTTATCATCTCACCAATCCTCTCCCCCAAGCCATTTTTCAAACTTTTATATTTTTGTTAAGAAAAATCCATCTTTTCTAGAGATGGTTTGCAACCTTAGAGTCACCCATGATCCTTCTCTTCATTTTTTGACCCCTTATATGTAAGCATTTGTCAAGGCTTGATTCTATTTCCACATTTCTTAAATCTGCCTCCTTCTCGATCCTCATGAGGGCACTGCCTAGTTGAGATCTTTGTCATTTCTTTCCTGGGATATTGTAAAAGCTCCTAATATATTTCTCTTTTTTGGGTATTTTGCCTTTCCAATCCATCGTCCTCACAACTCCTAAATTAATATCTCTAAAACAAGACAAGGGCAGCTAGGTGACGCAGTGGATAGAGCACTAGTCCTGAAGTCAGGAGGATCTGAGTTCAAATCTGGTCTCAGACATTTAACACTTCCTAGCTGTGTAACCTTGGGTAAGTCACTTAACCCCAATTGCTTCAGAGAAAGAAAGAAAGGAAGGAAGGAAGGAAGGAAGGAAGGAAGGAAGGAAGGAAGGAAGGAAGGAAGGAAGGAAGGAAGGAAAGAAGGAAGAAAGAAAGAAAGAAAGAAAGAAATAAAGAAAGAAAGAAAGAAAGAAAGAAAGAAAGAAAGAAAAAACACAAATAAGACCATGTCCCTTCCTTGCTCAAGAGACTTCAGTGGCTTCCTATTACCTTTAAGATAAAATATAAATGCTTCAACTTGGAACTTAATGTGATTCCCCTGTACATCTCCAACCCTATTTAATCTTACTCCTTTTTCACATACTCTTTTGTCCCAGCCACAGCAGCCCATCAGTGATTCTTTGGTCTCTATATTCCATCTCTTGATTCCATGCCTTTATACTGGCTATTCTTCATGCCTGAAATACCCTCCCTCATTTCCTAGTGATGGTACAGATGAATTGGTAGATGGATGGGTGAACAGATAGAGAAAGATAGAAAGTAGATATATAAATGGATCAATGGATGAATAAGTGAGTGAATGAATGGATGGATAGATAGATAAATGGATAGACAGACGGATGGATGAATTAATGGATGGATAAAGATAGAAATAAAGATATTATTGTTTCTTAGATTCCTAACAAAATCCCAGAAGGACTAAGTTAGAATGGATCCTTTTGGCTCATCCAGTCCAACCTTTTCATCTCACCCATGAGATTGTTGTGGCCCAGGAAATGTACTTACTGAAGGCCCACACAGTCAAGTACCCAGCAAAGTACGCTTTGTACTTTGAACAGCAAACTCAGGTCCTCTGACTCTAAGCCCATTGCCTCTCCCATTATACCAGGGTTACCTCTAAGGGGCATCCCTGCCAATGTTGAGTAGGCAGATAATCACTCCCTTGGAGGCTTTTAGGAAGGAGGGGCTGTCACCTAAGAGTTAGCTTTTTGATGCAGATCAGCTCTTTCTGGGAAGCAAAGAGAAGTCCCATGTGTGGGAAATAGGCTGGAGGGATCACTCACTGGTCCGGGATACTTCCTGAAGATTGAGGTAGTCCAGGAGGGGCACGGCCAGACCTCGACCCAGGAATATTTTCACCAGTTGGGTTGCGATATCCTGCCGACTCTCCCCAGAGCTCACTTCATCCAGCATGGCCAAAGGGGTCACGGTGTCATCCTAGGACACATAACACGGGAAGGAAAGGGTAATCCCAGAAGTTCTCCTTGAATTCCCAGCCTCCAAAAGCCCAATCACACATCCTCTGTGGAATGGGAATGTGGTCTCTCCAAAGAGTCAAAGTGGGTAAGAACTGAAGGTGGGAAGAGGGATGAGATGGAAAAGGAAATAGTTATAGATCCTCACAATCCTCATTGGCATTTATACAGTGTGGTTTAAATGCAACATCTGCTTGCTATCTCAAACAAACAAAGACGAAAAGTACTGTGATTTCCCTGGTTTAGGGAACTCCCAGTGAGGAAATTCCCTCTACCATTGCTGGTCTAAGAGTTTCATAGGGCAGTGACAAGTCAGATGACTTGTCCAGAGTCACATTGAATATGTATCATTTGTAGACTAGCTCTCTGTCCACTCTATCTGTTAAGACAGTCACTACAGGTCTTATAGTTTCCATTTCTCTAAAAGAGAAATTGAGCCTCTAAGAGCCTCTTCCAGATAATAGAGATTCAAACTCCATACTCCAAGAGCAGATCTCTATCCATTATCCTATGCAGCCCAGGCAGTCCTCCAGCTGACTGGAGGGAAACCAATCCCTGACTCTGAGACAGGAACCTACCTGGGCCGGGGACAGAACAGACTCCACCAACAACTCAATAAGGGGTTGGTAGTACACAGAAGGCAAGATGCGCTCCTCAGCCAGGCGCACCTTGAGCCGCAGGGCCCCCAGTTTACCCCTGCAAAGAAGGACCAGTACATGTAAGCTGGTAGGGTACACAGCAAGAGGATGTCTCCACGCTGGGATAATGTCTGAAGTGGGAGAGGAGTGCATAGATATATCTCAGTCATGGCTTTTCTGGTAAAAGGATGGGAAGCTAGCCAATGAAAAAGCCATCCACATTACCCACCAACTAAAATCTCTCCTTCAAGTACCATAGAATTTTAAAATCATAGAGTTAAGGTTGGATGAGTCCTCAGAGACCACCCCATGCAATCTTCTCATTTTACAGAGGAAAAAACTGAGTCACATACAAGGGAAGGGACTTGCCCAGGGTCACACACCAGTTGGGTTTTTTCTACTTCTCACATACACAGATACACAAAGATACAACAGATATGCCTGTGCCCATTCTCCTGGCTGGCACAATCTCCACAAGCTCAAACCCAAGTCTTCTGCCCATCTAGAATTCAGGTGCCACCACTACTACTCTTGCCCAATGGATAAGGCATCAGCCATTGAACTTTTTTGGCAAGACCCAAGATATAGGTTTCAGTTCCATGCCAATGAAGAGACCTAAATTCCTTGCCTGCTTCTTGGGATGAAAGGGAAGGGTAGAAAAGGAGTCTAAAGACCTCAACCAAGGCTCTACAGGAGGCGTGGATAGTTCTTAACACACTTGGGGGAGGGGGTGTCAGGAATTCCAAGTCCCTCTTCCATAAAGGTTCCAAAACATTGTATCTTTAGCCATCCCATCCCATCCAGGACAAGGGCCCTTCTTTCTCAAGCCTTCATTTACCCAGCATCCTCTTCAGCACTGGCAAAGGGTAGCAGACGGAACCAGCCACTGGGGGGACACTGGAGCAGAACATCAGGAGAAAACTCCACCTGTGATGAAATACCAAGTCTTCTATTTACCATTTAAAGTAGGGTGAGAGTCAGGGGGAGTGTTTAGAACACAAGATGTGATGTTGCAATAAAAAAGCATAGGATCTGCAGTTAGAGGATCTGGGTTCAAATCCTACCTCTAATCTTTATTGCCTACATTACCCTGGGCAAATTACCCTGTATCTGTCTGTCTGGTTCTGTTTCTTCTTCTATAAAATGGGGGAGGAGGAGAGCAGAATGTAATTTGCATATAAACAAAATATTTGTAGCTGTTCTTTTTTATATAGTGGCAATGACCTAGAAATAAAAGAGGTGCCCCATTAGTTGGGGAATGACTGGACTAATTATAATAATAAAAATAACAATAATTTATGATATATAATTAATATTAATTATTAAATATATTTGATGATATATAATATTCTGATAATACATAGCACTTCAAGATTTGCAAAGCACTGTAACTAAGATCTCCCATTGTGCTATAAGAAATAAGGGGACTTGATGGCTGCTCCAAATTGGTGGTTCTATGACCCATGACTTCAACTCATTTGCCTATAGTTTTAAAGGAATGGCTAAGATTGAAAGAGATAAGTGACTTCCCTATGAACCAACATCCTCTATTAAATAATGGCAGCATGAAATTCAGCATTCAATCTACTCTCCTGTGCCGTCTTCTTTTAGAATCTCCGAATCAAGGTCTATAAGACTTGCCATTCAAATCCTTTCTGCTCTCCTCCCCATTCCCACCTCTGTCTACCTCTTATCCGCAATGCAGTTACACTCTCCCTCCAGGCTTCCCAGTCCCACTCTCCCCAACCTCTGCTTATAACTGCTCCTGTCCCATGGTTCCATTGCTTGGGGTTGGAGGTTGGGGTGCATGTACAACTGAGTTCTTAATTCTGGTGGTTGACTCACCATTCCCAGGAAGTCATTCTTGCCCACCATGTCCCAGTCCCACACCTCCACTCGGAGCGGGCCCTCCTCGCCATGAAGCTCTAGCACCTCATCCCAATGGGGAAATCGTGTCTTCTTGATGGTCTGTGAGAAGGGCATCAAGGCCGGCTGTTAGAAAGGGGAGCTGTCCTACCTACCCGAGAGCTGCTTCCCTGGATTTCCTTCCATTCCCTCCAGTAATACACGGCCCAGATCATAACATTCGCCCTATTCTGACCCCAAGATAGTTCCAGGCACTCCTCCCCACACAGAGGCAGCCCATAGGAAGCACATAGGTGCTTCTGTTTACCAACAGGGTTGGATCACCTAGGAATCATTATCATAAGACAATTTTGTTATCACTCCCATTAGAGAGAAACTGAGGCTAACAAAAGGGAAGAGAAGAAGGGAGTGAGCAAGTGATAAAGAGAAGTAGCATCTCAGCTTCTATCCCAGATAGGTATTTTTTTTCTGCAAAGGTACTTCCTCGATCCTTGAACTCAGATCCACCCCCCAGGATGGGCCCAGAGCACCAGACCCATGAAATTCTCCAACTTTACTGTTCCCAATCCAGATCCCCCATCCTCAATAGCCCCAGACTCATAGTTTCGGTATCATTTCTCTCCAGCTCATTCGCAAAACCAAGGTACTCCCTGCCACTCTCCCAAGGTTCCACTGGGACCCATCTTACCACCGTTTCGAGGCTCTGGCTGCCCCAGAATATGCGGGCAAAGGGGTCCGAAGTGCCGGAGAGGTCTCGGGGAGCCAAGTCTCTGAAGATCAAAAAGGAAGGGGATAACATCATATGTCTATAATGTTTAAAGGTTTGCACATTTGTCATGCCCAACATACAAGATAAATGGTTTAAGGATTATTATCCCTATTTTCTTATGAGTAAACTGAGGCACAAAAGCAAAGTCCATAGTCATACATTTGGTAAATGGCTGTGCTGGAATTCATACACAGTTCCCATAAATTCAAATGTAGTGTTCTTTCTACAATACCACACATGCTCTTAATTCTAGGATTCTAAGAGGTGACGGTTAGCGTCGAGAATACGGTATTAAGAGGATTATATATAGTCAGAAGACCCTGTTTCAAACCTCACTTCCTTTCTCTGCTCCTTACCTGTGTAGTCTTGGGTAAGTCACTTTATACTGCTTACCTATAAAATGTGGGAATTTAGATGATCCCTAAAGTTTGTTCCAGCTTTAAATCTATAATAAGCCTATAGAGACTATAGAAATTTATTATCTAACTCCTTTTTCTTATAGTCAAAGCAAGTGATCCTCAAGAAAGTTTTAGCCCTGGAAACTTCGAGGGGTAGAAGACGGGTTGCTAAGGCAAAGAAGCAAAGGTCAAAGGGTACAACAAGAATGGCAAAGAGTTGGAGGGGTGCATTACTCTAAGCAAACAATCCTACCTTATCAGACCCAGCAGAAAAGCTAGTCTTTGCAGGAAGAACACAACTGTAGGCAGCAGGTCCCATTGATTAACTCATAAAGTAGACCAAGAATATACTGTACCCAATGCAGTGTCAAGCAATCAGGGCCCCTTCCTTGGCAATGCTCCTCGAGAAGCCCTGTGCACTTCTACCCCCCATCCTCCCTCTCTGCTGGATTCGAAGCTCCCTGTTACCATGACAACACTCAAACAACTGGATCCCAGACAGATCCTCCAGTTCAGTCCCTTAGGATCCTACAAGTTCCCTCCCCCTTCTCTTCTTGAATGGCTTAAAGGGTGCATTTTTGTTATTTAGGGACACGTCATTTCTCTTTCCCCCCAGAGGAGAGCAAAACAAAAAGCAAAGAGGGAAAGAAAGAAGAGGGAAATAAGATACTGGAGTCTGAGGAGCTATTCCCTAAAAGAAAGGCTCATAAGGTTTGGAAGTTAGAAGGGAAATTTAAAACCATCTAATTGAAATCCCTCATCATAAAAATATGGAAATAGAGAAGAAACGCAGAGAAAAAAATAATTGGGCCCAAGTCACACAGGGGGTAGGTGTCTGAGGAGGATTCCAATCCAGACTTTATTTCATCTCTCTTAAGAATAACTCTTGTCACCTCCTCCCCTATTTAAAGAGCAATGGGTGTGGGGAGGTTGCAGTCACTTGGAGACCCTGCGGTAGCTTCTTCCCACTCCAAGCCATCACCACTAGCAGCCCAGCCCCTCCTCTCCCATCCCTATATCTAATCCATTGGCCCCCTCCTTGGTTTCCTAGGAGCTGAGTCTGGTTGCTAAGATACAATGGTCCTTTCTCTTAGTGCTAGGATCCCACACAGCCTCACTTTGGGGGTGGAGGGCAGCAAGGGCAGAGAACAAGGCTTGAAATCTCTTTTCCATTCCACCCCCTAACTAGGAATGGGCAGATCAGAAGCACCATCCCTTCTGCCTAGATTTTATCACTCCTGTTCCAAGGCCCCTCCAGTTCTGACATCTGTTCTAAGGCCCCTCCCACCCCTGACATCTCCTGTTCTAAGTCCCCTCCAACTCTGACATCCCCTGTTCTAAGACCCCTCCCAGCTTTGACATCCCTTGTTCTAAGACCCCTCCCAGCCCTGACATCCCCTGTTCTAAGACCCCTCCTGGCCCTGACATTGCCTGTTCTAAAAGCCCTTCCAGCTCTCACATTCCATATTCTCAACACTCCATATTAATCCCCCTTCTCCATCCTCAAAGCCCTTTCATATGAGATCAATCAATCTTCCACCTTACGTTCAAATGATTTCAAAGCCACATTCAATATTAGGTCAAGTTCCTTCCCCCGCACACATGCTTTGTGGGGGATGGGGGGAGGAGACACGGAGAAGAAAGAGCTCTGACCCCGCGCTCCCACAGAAAGCCAAGGGCAGAGCCGGGAACTCGATGAATTGTCTCTCGGAAAGAACAGAAAGAAATTCTGCAGAGCGGAATACGCAAGAGGAAAGGATATTAGAAGTTATTCAATCTAACTATAATCAAGGAAAGGGAGGCTCATGGAGAGCTTGTCTAGCGTCATGATGCTTTGAAGTAGCAAACCTGAAGTATGATAGCAAAAATAACTAGCATGCAAATGGCAGGTTAAGGTTTACAAAGCATTGTATGTATGCTCTCTATTTGTGCCTTAAAAACACTCTGGGAGACAGGTGTTATTATTAGCCCCATTTCACAGGAGAGAACATGGAGGCTGAGTAATAAAATGACTTGCCTAGAATCTTACAGCTAGTAGCTGCAGCGGGGCATGGGATTTAAAACCGTGTTTTTATTATTGATAGGTGTTATTATTAGCCCCATTTCACAGGAGAGTTCATGGAGGCTGAGTAATGAAGCGACTTGCCTAGAATCTTACAGCTAGTAGCTGCAGCAGGGCATGGATTTGAACTCCCATCTTTCTGACTCCAAGAACAGGACCGACATGAAACCCATCTAGAAGAAGAGGGAGGTGGGGTTGAATGAGTTCTTGTGGGAGTGAAAATGGGAGGGGACGTGACTAAGAGTGCACAAGACATATGGAGAGGAGGTAGCATCCTTCACTAGCACAGATATTCTCTGCCCCCCTCTCCCCCTGACGGTGCCCTGGCAGGTGTATTTCCAGGAATGGAGATGGGGTGCACTGAGTCATCCATATTCTCTCCCCTTATATCCCTTGGCACTGATTGGCTGGATAATGCAGAACAGAGGCACAGGGACTCTGGTAGCCTAAGACTCCCAAGATTCTGTGGTTCTCTCATTCACACCAGATGAGCCTCCTCAAGATCAATTCATTTTCTAGAGGTATTGTAACAGACTCAGCCTTGCTAGGGCCTGGCTAGTTCCTGGGTGCTATTCCCGGTTCTCCTGACCCAATTAGCTCTCTGGAGAACCTGAGCTAAGTAGAGCACATATATACAGTGGTCCTCAAAGTGTAGTCCAAAGAATTGTTGGTGTCTCTGAATCCCTTTCAGAGGATCTACAAATTCAAAATTATTTTTTATTTCTAATATAGTAAATAGCTATAAATATAACCCATGTGAACAAAAACTCTTTGAACAGATCCTCGATAGTTTTTTTTTAACAACATGAAGATACTGAGAACAAAGGTTTGAGAACCACTGAAGGTGAATTTCGCCACCATCCTGGGCTTTGATCACTCCCTGAGAGGTAATATTGGGCACGGAAAGGAGCACGAGACATGGGGTCCAAAGATCTGGCTTCAGTTCCTAGCTCTCCCAGTAGCCAGGTGAAGGACCACTGAGCAAATCACTTCTGTCTATGGATCTATTCCTAAGCTCCCTCCCAGCTCCGACATTCCCTGTTCTAAGGTCCCTCCCAGCTCTGACATTCCCTGTTCTAAGCTCCCTCCCAGCTCTGACATTCCCTGTTCTAAGCTCCCTCCCAGCTCTAACATTCCCTGTTCTAAGCTCCCTCCTTAGAGGTTCTATGGATTTAGAACCTAGCTCTGACATTCCAGGTTCTAAATCTCCCCCATCCCATTCTATATTCCTATGTCCCTATGCAAAGATTCTCCTAACACAGGATGGTATCTAAGATGCCAAATAAGGACACTGGAGAGCACTGCCTAGGACAATGCTGCCAAGGTCCCATGAGCCTTGAGGGGCACTAGGGAGGCTCTCGGGAGCCAACCGCTTCCCCTCCTCCATTCTATGGTCTGTCACGCACAGGCCACCCTATTACATTGCAGAGAACAGAGACTCCTAGGGTGGGGGCGGGAGAGAAGGCTCCCAAAGGGAAGAGGAGCTGATTTCTCTGTCCCAATTCCCAGAGGAAAAAAGGTAGGAAGGAGGGAGAGAGGGGAGGAAGGAAGAAGGGTGGAAAGCAAGATGGTCTGAGTTGGAGATTGCTGGGGAAGAGACAGCTGGTCTAGCCGACTGTTTCCAAGAGTGGCCACAGCTGATTCACAATGCCAGGCTGGGGATGAGTCAGAGGAAGACAACACTGGCAAGCCCCCCAAGGCTGCCACGAAGCCAGGCTGCCTCCTTGGTACCGTCCACCCCCTCACTAGCGCCCACTTCCAACTGCCCATGACCTTTCCCAGTCTCAGAGCGGCTCGACAGAAGCAGCTGCCCAAGGTGTCTCAGCAGGAACCCTCCAACGCTGGGGTCCAGCCGGCCCCCTGGCCTCCCCCTTTCTCACTGTGTCCATTTTGTCCCCCAGATACAAGGAGGTTCTGCCCACCCCCGTTACCCTCCACATCGGGGACTGTACCGAGCCTCGATGATGTGGCAGCGGAGCCGAGGTCCCTGGGCCTCTGCCAGGAGCTTCACATCCAGGTGGATCTCCCCTTGCACCTCCTCATCGGGGTCCACGTGACTCAGATTGAGCCAGCTATCAATCCCTTGTATCAGAAAAGGTCAGAAGGAACATCATCGCCCGGCTGGATCCGGCTGGCTCTTTCCCCATGACATGTGAGGAGTTCAAAGTCCCAAACAGAACCAGCGCTATCCTCTGCTCCAGCACCCCTCCCCGATCTGATAGTCTTCATTCTCAAGCCCTTGGTAGCCCTGACATTCTGCGTTCTAAGAACCCCTACTAACCCTGACATTCTCTGTTCTAAGACCCCTGCTAGGTCTGACATTCTATGTTCTAAGACCCCCTACTAGCCCTGACATTCTTTGTTCTAAGACTCCTGCTGGCTCTGACATTCTCTGTTCTAAGACACTTCTTGGCTCTGATAGTTGATTCTCTGGGAACCCCCAGCCCTTGGGCAGCACTCCCCATGCTTGGGCACCACTCCCATGTTCCCATCAGTCCCGGATTCTCACCTCGGGGGCTTGCAGATGCAATGGTCTCCTTGCTCAGTGAGATCTTGCCAATGATGTCATCGTGTCTGCGGGGAACATGGTGAGGGATACCTGGGGTGAGAGTCTGACGGGGGCAGGGAAGAGGGCCAATGAACCTGCTCCTTCCAAACCAGGACTGGGGAACCTTTTTTCTGCCAAGGCTATTTAGATATTTATAACATCATTCACGGGCCACACAACACTACCGATTTGGAGAACTCTAGCAGTGGGAGGTTGTTGTCCCTAGCTTTCAGCTCATCATCCCTGAGCCTGATTATGCAAATGATATCCCTGGCGGAGTTCCCCTCCCTGTTCTAAGCCCTCCTCTGTGAGACCAAGTGGAGATCTTTGAGCCCTTCCTCAGGCAGGGGCTGTGGTCACTTTGCCATGAGCCCTGCCCATCTAGAACTCAAAAGGGTCACTGCCATCTAGTGACCTGTTAGAATGACTGGACCTTCCCACCAAAGTGGGATCGGCGGAGTTGGAACTAGAAGAGATGGCAAAAGCAATAAGCCCCAAGCTCATCACTTTACAGAGAAGGAAACGGACTCGGGTCCTTAACAGGTGCTCCTCACCATGGGCAGAACAGCAGAAGACAAGATGCTACAGGCGTGTTGTGAGACATTAGAGGAATTCCTTCCCTTCTACCGATTGCAATTTTCTCCTTTGTGAATTAATGCAGTGGGACTAGATATTCCTTAAGCCCCCTCCCAGCCCAGACATCCCCTGTTCTAATTTCCCTCCCAGCTCTGACATCCCCATTTTAAGCCCCCTCCCAGCCCAGACATCCCCTGTTCTAAGGCTTCTCCCAGATCTCCCATGCCATATTCTGTAGGCCTCCTTGACTACTCTTATATGCCTTTCTCACTTTAGTGTTCTGCCATCTTTTTTGAGAGCCAGACAAGCTTTGCCCAGGGAGAAGGGCCATCATCCCCAGCTCCTGCTGAGCCCGCTCACTGCTAGCCCACGATTGGTTCTTCAGGTGGCCCCCAGCTCTGCTCAAGATCATTCTACGGGGCCCTCACCCGATGGTGTCTTCATCCAGAACATAGAAGGCCAAATGATGGAAGTCCAGCGGCAGATGCAGGGTGTACTCTTCTCCCCAGAAGGGATTCAGGT
The DNA here is from genome assembly GCF_902635505.1 of Sarcophilus harrisii. NCBI lineage: Eukaryota > Metazoa > Chordata > Mammalia > Dasyuromorphia > Dasyuridae > Sarcophilus > Sarcophilus harrisii. The sequence continues at coordinate 690,610,731 of NC_045426.1, forward strand.
TTCTCCACACAGTTGCTGTCCTGGAGGGTTGAAAGAGAGTGCCTGGACATCCAAGTGGGAGTGTGCACCCTCCCCCCCCCACACTCACACACACACTCACACACACACACAGAGACACACACACTCACACACACACACTCACTCACACACACAAACTCGCACACACTCACACACATACACACACACTCACTCACACACACACACTTATACACACACACACACACACACACACACACACACACAGCCTCAGTACAGCTAGAGCTGGGGGTGGGGAGGAAAGGAACCAGCTCAGCCTGGGAAGGAGGAGATGTCACAGGACAGCCTTGGGAGGGGTGGCAGGCAGGCATCCTGGTGAGTCAGCCCTGGGAGGAGGCCAGAAGGAGCAGAAGAAGGTTATGGAGACACAGGTTTGGGGATGGATGACAGGGAGACTGAGTCAATCCCTTTGGGCTTGGCTCCCATCGATGTCACACCCAGGACTTCCCCAAAGAGCCAAGATGTGGGTCATGTGTCCCACGTGCGGATCATGAACTCTAGATCAGGGTGGGACCCAGAAGCCACCTCATTTTACAGCAGAGGAAACTGAGGCAGGGGCGGGAGAAGGGAAATAATCTTAGTTAAAGTCATAAAGCCTCTTGCTGTTCAGTCATTTCAGTCCTCTCTTGCTCTTCACGATCCCCTTTGGGGTTTTCTTGGCAAAGACACTGGAATGGTTTGCCATTTCTTCTGCAGCTCATTTTACAAACAAGAAAACTGAGGCAGATAGGATAAAATGAGCTGTCCAAGGTAGTGGGTAGGAAGAGGTAATACTACAGCTGCAACCTGAATTCTAAGAATTTTTAGGAATAGAACCCAGGACTCCTAAGTCTCTGCCCCAAGTAACCATTTAAGACACAAGGGCATTAAACACCAAGTTTAACACCTAGCACAGGGCTTCTCATCTAGATGAAGGCATTTAATAAAAATAAAAAAAAATGAATGAATGAATGTCAGGGTAAATTGCCCCTTTCCCAGAAAGGTCACAAGCATAGGTCCATAACCTCTGAGGACAGAGAGCTGTGCCCAGTGCCCAGGGTAGCCCCCCACTCTTGCCGTGGCCAGGCAGCTTCCAAAATGCTCACCTGGCTACCACCTCATGGTCCACCTTGACAATGCAGTAGGGGTCACTGTTGCCAGACCTGTGGAGAGAGGACCTCACCCTTCAGAGCAGCCAAAGCTTTTATCTCACTTACAGTTAGGATGGTCCTAAGAGCTCCTCACACGCAATGGATCATGACCTACCTCGGGGACTTTGCACCAGCTGTCCCCAGGCACCTCCTAAAACCCTACCTCCTTTCAATGGGACGGATCCAAGAATAAAGCAATGAAGCAAAAGGCAATTATTAAATACTTACTTAACCTCGTGCTAGTTTGTTTTTTTCCCACGTTTGTTTCTTTCATTTTTAATTTATGAAATAAAACAAGCATTTCTATAACATAAGATAATGGCACATGAAAACTGCAGATCTACTATGTACAACCTGTTGTTCCTTCTAAATATACAGTAACTTTATTATGTGAATCCTTTTTTTTGTGCTAATTCTGAGCGTAGGATCATGGACAGCGTCAGATAGACGGGAGCTCATCCACCATGTGGTCTGACCCTCTCATTTTACAGATAGCTGTGAGGTACAGTGGATAGCACACCCAGGCTGGAAGCAGGAAGCTCTGACTTCAAATCCAGCCTCAGAACTTACTAGCTGTGTAAGTGACTTAATCTCTATTTGTCCACACAACAAGTAGGTCGCTCAGTGGATAGAACCCTAGGCCTGGAATCAGGAAAACCTGAGTTTAAATCCTATTTCAGAGACTTACTAGTTGTGGTCAAGTCTACCTCAGTTTCCTTAGCTGTAAAATGGGGGTCATCATCACACCTACCTCCCAGGGTTGTTTTAAGGACCAAAGGAGAGAATAAACATGAAATGCTCAGCACAGTGCTGGCACATAGTAGGCATCATAAAAATGAAAGCTGTTATATCGATGAGTAAACTGGAGACCACAGAGATTGATTGATTTGCCCAGCAACATGAAGAGAGTCCAAAGCAAAGCTGGAATTCAATCTCAAACTGTAGGATTATGGACCTAACTCTCCCTGGAGGCAACCATAGAAGATGCCTAGTTGAAGCCCTTCATTTTAAAGGTGAAAGGCCTGGAAAAGTGAAATCATGTACCCAGGGGCTCTCATGTAGGTGGGTAAATTTGGAATTAAAACTCAGACCCTCTGACTCCAAAAAGGGTTCTCTGTCATGCAGGGAGAAAAACTGGTTTAAGTGATAATTTTCCAACTACGACAAGTGTTGAACAATAGCTCCCACACAGAAGAGCTGGTGCTTGGGGGCAGTGTGTGAGCAGGAATACCAAGGGGCCAAGCCTACCTCTTTATTCAGTGTCTGTACGACCTAAGCATTCATAGAGCACTTTGGATCTGAAGTCCACTCCTGTTTCACGGCCTTCCTTTCACTGAGTGAACGGTTTTAATCCCTTCTGCCTCAGTGTTTGAATCAATCAATTGGGGAGGGGTGGGATTGGGCTGGAGATCCCATAAAAAAATGCTCTCCTGGATGCCCTTGTTCTGACCTCCCAAAATTCTGTCCCTTGAATCCCACTCCGAAAAGACTCCCTCCCTCCCAGCCAACTCTCCACCCTGAGCTGCTGACGTGAGGAAAGGTCTTTATCAAGCTCCCATCACATAGGGGTGATCCGGTGTCACCCAGGGAAAGTGCCTACTCAGCAGGATGCTATCTGCCCTGAACCCTGGCCCCTTAGCCTTTCCCACGGGGATGTGAACCGGGTCCTCTTGCTCCCTACTTGTGGGAAATCAACTATAACTTCCCTCTGTCCCATTTTTTCATGTCCAGGAAAGATATATGACATCTGAGAGTCTTTCTTCCAAGACCTCTGGATCAGTCCTAAATTAAACTCCTTTCAAAGCTGGAGAGTTTTAGAATAGGAAGTAGTCATATTAACTAGTGCTGAAGGAATCAGCAGTCTACCTGGTTTTGATAACTAACTTTCCCCTTCTGTACCTCAGTTTCCCCTTCTGTGGATGGTGGCAGCTAGATGGCACAGTGGATAGATACTCTGTCTCAAATCCTATCTATTGACTTCAAGCTTGGAGGAAATGTAACACTATACAAAACCAGAGCTTAAAGATCATTTAGTCCAAGCTTGTTATTTACAGAAAAGGACACTGAGACTCAGAAAAAAAAGACACAGAGAATTGTAGGCTCCTGCATCTAGAGCTGGAAGGGATTTCAGATATCCAACTAAGGAAACTAATCACACAGGTGTTGTAAGCATAAGAGGCAGTATTTGAGCCCAAGTTCTGGTGACAGAGCCAGAAATCTCCTCAGTATTAGAACCCAGAGGTCCTGACTTCCAAACTGGTATTTTTGTTCTTTAAAAAATTCTGCCCAGATTATTTCAGAAAGGCTTAGAGAGATTTACACGAACTGATGCTGAGTGAAGTAGAACCAGGAGATCATTGTACACAGCAACAGCAAGACTATACAATGATCAATTCTGATGGATGTGGCTCTTTTCAATTTTCACCTTTGTTGTTGTTGGTTTTTGCTTGCTTGTTTTTTTTCTTTATCCTTTTTTTTCCTTTTTGATCTGATTTCTCTTTTTTTTTCAATTTTTTTCTGATTTTTTTCCTGTGTAGCATGATCAATGTGGAACTATATTTATAAGAACTGCATATGTTTAACCTATATTGGATTGCTTGCCATCTAGGGGAGGGGGAAGAAAGAAAAGGAGGGAGAAAAATTTGGAACACAAGGTTTTGCAGGAGTGAATGCCAAAAACTATCTTTGCATCTATTTTGAAAAAATAAAAAAAAAGATTATTATAAAAAAGTAATTTTGCCCAGGAAAAAGGGAGATACTTAGGTACCCAGACCAATTTTCAAGCAGTCAAAAAAGTGCTTGGGAAAGCTTAGGGCTCTCCCCACCCCATTCTGCCCCAGCCTGATAGCTCTGTTCATATCTTCTTTGTTAAACTTCTAAATCAAAGTATCTGGTGGAAAGAGCCAAAAGAATTGGCTTTGGCACTTTGAGCCAAAGAAGTTAGACTTGAGTCAAATATGATCTCTGAGGCCAGCCACAGAACTATGATGGTGGAAGGGGAATGCCACTCCCTTCCCCCTCACCAAAGGGAAGTCTCCAATATATGGGACCTTTCTGTGAGACTAAAACTGGATCTGTGGGAAAGGATGGCATTTCCTGGCCAGGAAAGTGTGGGTAGGGCAAGATTAGGACACAAGGTTCTCGGAGAAGCTGAGGTTCCCAGTGCCCTCCACCTGCCTGGGAAAGCCTGGGGCTCTCCCTACCCCATTCTCCCCCATCCAGGTGGCTCTGTTCAGAGCTTCCTTGTTAAATTTCTAAATCCAAGTGTCTGGGGAAAAGAGCCAGAAGCCAAGCCAGATACACACACACACACACACACACACACACACACACACACACACACATCTCAACTCCAACCGAGTAATATGGACAGTAGTGTCTCCCAGCTGCAAACCACCAGGCCATGGGTGACAAGACATATCTGTGCCCTTCAGGACAGGGCAGGCTCTCCGACAGGCCAACATGTTAGCTTTTCCATGCCTCAGTTTCCTCAATATGAGAATGGATTAAAAGAGATCACTCCCAGCTGTGACACGCTTAATACTGATATCGGGAATTTCCATTTCACTTTATCAATTTTAACCTGCTTTTTATATTCATTATCTCCTTGGAGTCTCCTAACAACCCTGTAAGCCAGGTACTGCTGATATTGTTAACCCCATGAGGGCCTCAACATACCTTTCCAGACTCATTAGACATGGCTCTCCCTCCTACAAGGTGACTTTTTCTCCGCTGCTCTATTACACCACCGCATTTCCCATTTCTGTGGATTTACACTGGCCATCCCACATACTTGCAATGTTCTCCCTACTAACCTCTTCCTCATAAAGCCCTCTCTTCCCCTAAGGCACAACCCAAGCTCCCACTTCTTTATGGAGCCCTTCCCAACCCCTCCAACTTCGGGGCCCTTCTTCCCAGACTACCTTGTATCTCACTGCTACTCTGAACTAATTTGTATTCATACTGCGTACTGATATATAATCTCATCTTCTCCATTAGAATGTAAACTCTTTGAGAGCAAATATTGTTTCCTTCTTTATCTTTCTATGTTATTGTCGCTCAGGCTTCTCAACTCCATTTGGGGTTCTCTTGGCAGAGATACTGTAGTGGAGAAATTATTCCTTTCTCCAGCTCATTTTTCAGAGGAGGAAAATGAGGCAAGCAGGGTTAAGTGACTTGCTTAGGATCACAAAGGTAGTGATAAGAGTCTGAGGATAGATTTGAATTCAGGAAAATGGGTCTTTCTGACTCCAAACCCAGCACTCTATCCACTTTGACTCATAATTGCCTTTTCCTTGTACCCGAGTGCATAACAAATGCTTGTTGACTTGACTGATTGAAGTGGCTCACCCAAGGTTATAGTTGAGATAGATACAAACTTGGGTCCCTTTTGATTCTAGGTCCAATGTCCATTCCATTATACAGGAACCCAGTTTTCTCTTACTCCAAGCATATTGTTTTTGACCCTCCAAAAATGGAGTGCTACCCATGATGGAAATACCACAAAAATACCACAACTCTCTCCCACACACACACACGCTCCCAATGACTTCAGCAGGGATTCTTAGTCTGCCCACTACTCTCCTCTATAAAGTAGCCATCCTTAGGTGCTGAATCACAGGCACAGTCCCTTCCCTGATAAAGATAAGCCCTTTGGGGAAGGGGGTGGAGACTGTGTTCCACATTGGTGTTGACCCAATGCCTCTAGGGAAAAAAAACCATACAAACAAGGAGTATGGAAGCTCTAGAGCCAAGGGTCTCTTGCTCTAATCAGACCAACACCAGCCATGGGCCAATCTCTGATCCACCTCCTCCCACAACACCTAAGGCCCCCATGAACAGATATACCCTGGAGTGCTGAGGTCTAGACTAGGAAAGGAACAGGATGAAAGACTACTTGTTCCTCCTTCCCAAAATAGCCTTAACCTGGCTGGGCACCCTGGGGGAATGGAAAATGTGCCCATGGCTGAGAACAGGCTCGATCAGTTGACAGAGGGTGGGGACTGGGGATGAAAAGTTACTGAACCCAAGACCCCAGGAGGACTATGGGAGTGAGAATCATAGGGCTAGAAGCCCTGCAAGGGAACCCACCCCAAGAACCTTAAGCACAGAAGAGGATGCCCCCAATAGCTCATCTCCCCTTCCAGGGCCATCCTCCATCTGTAAAGGCCCCCACAGGTTGAAGCTGAACGAGTCTCGGGGGGAATCTATTGTGCACCACTGTTCCACCCCCTCCCCTTGAAGCCCCGGGGGAGAAGTTCAGCTCAAACTCCACGACTCCCTCCCCCAGGACTGTCTGGGGAGAGATGCCCTGATTTTCAGACAGCCTACAATGAGAAACCATCTGCCTGGACTGACTGGGAGAACACTGGGGGGGGGGGGAGGCAGAAAGAGGGAAGAACAATGACCGGGGGGGGGGTCGAAGCTGGCACGACCCGTTCCCCCAAACTTCGGGGAGAGCAGACGGGCTCTGCAGGGGCAAGGGTGGGGCTGTGGTTGGGACAGGTTGCTTTTCTCCAGGATTTCCCACCTAGGTTAAGGGGGGAGGGACACAGGGCGCCTCTAGTGCCCAGCACAGTGGCGGACACATAGTAGGCACTTATGACACGCGTGACTTCCTTCCCCTCCCCCCCCCAAAAAAAACAAACCAACGAGGAGGCGCAGAAAGAAATGGGGTGGCCGGGGAGCGGGGAGACTCACACGTCTTTGGCCGGCAGGTCTCGTCCCTCCACCACGCGGAAATTCAGGGAAATGTTCCGAGCCATGGTCTCCCTTTGCGTTGGGGGTGCGGGGGGCCGGGTGTCCCAGGGCGGCCGCAGCCCAGGCAGCTACATGTCCGGAGCTCTGCGCCCCAGGCAGCGGGGGCGGGGAGGAGGGGGAGCAGATCGCCGCGGAGCGAGGATGGGGAGCGGGGGGTGTGCGGGGGCGCCCGAGGGGGCAGGGGCAGGGGGCGAAGCGGACCTGGGGGAGAGGGGGAGGGAGACCAACGGCTGCCTGGGCTCTACAGGTGGCTCCGGAGGGTGGAAGCGAGCAAAGAAGGAGGCATCGGCAACCAGCGCCGCACTGCCCGAGCGCCTCCCTCGGCCCGCCCCCCGCGCCCCACCCGGGCCAGCTGGAGCGCAGAACAGGCGGGTGTGGTGCGGGGCAGGAGAGGGGAGGGCGGAGGAGGGGGCGGGCTCAGGAGGATTCTCCTCCCCCCACTCCCTCCAAGATCGTAATTCCCCCCTCCCCACGCACGCCCCCTGCTGATTGCCCCCCAGATCTACCCCACGCCCTCCTCTCGGGCTCCGTCCCTAGACCGACGTCTCCCCACCCCGCGGTGCAAAGCTAAGCTGGGTTCTAGGGACGCAACTCTGGGCAGAAATGGGGGAGGATCCCCCGGAATTGGGGCTGCTGCGCCGCTGTGGGATCTGGGAGAATCCTTAGCTCTGGCGGAGATGAGGTTGCGCCCTCCGTCTCCGGAATGGGGAAGGGGCCACCGGGCTCAGTTCTGGACCCCGGGGAGAGGGGAAAGTGGAAATGCGAGGGAGGGGCTGGTCCAGGATCGGGACAGAAAGGGGGTGCTCAGACCTGGTTAGCTCTGATGGGAGCTGGGGGGTGGGGCGGAAGCAGCTGCGGTGTGGGATGGGGCAGAGTAGCTCCCTTTTTCCAGCTCCGGCTTGGAACTCGGGGTGCGGCACCAGACTGGGATGTGGAAACCAGATCGGAGATTTAGGTGCAGCTCGGGTCCAACAAGCCAGGAGGGGGGGCGGGGTTGACCCGGGGGAGGAAGAGCGTGGGGAGAAGGGCTTAACTCTGGGGACTGGGTGGTGGAGAGACTGGGGACGGGTGGGGACAGAGGCTAAGCGCTAGTCCCAGCCCGAGGGGCCCGGAGGGGGCCAGTGGGGCTGGGGGCCAGCTCTGCCAGGGATTGGTACGGGATGGGTGGGGCGCAGCTCTGGCCGGGGATTGGTGGGGTTCCGCAGGGGACCGGGGTTGGAGAGCACTGCCCGGGAGGCTCAAGCTCCGGTCTGCACTGCCCGCGCTCGCTTCTGCCCCGGGTTTGTGGCTCGCCCACCTCAGGACTGGGCTTGGCAGGAGGGCCAACTCTGCTCTGCCCCGGGATAGAGGGAGAACTTGGCCTGGGACAGGCTCCGTCCGGGTTTCGGGGATGAAGCCCGGGCCAGAAAGACTCGAAGTTTTCCACGGCTTCTGGGGACGAGAATGCATGGGAAATTTAAGGACGTCGGGGAGAAAGACTTTGCCTTCATCCCTCCGGGGCCAGGTTAGGATCTGGAGGCAGGTTGTTTGAATCGTAAAGACGTCTCCTCCCTCATCCCCGTTCCATCCAATCCCTCTCCAGGTGCCCCCAGTGTCTCCCCTGGCCCAGGGGCCTCTCCCCCCACCCTCTGGACGCTGACCAGTTGAAGCGTCAGGTAAAGTTCTCAGTTGGTCAGGTCGGGCACTCCTGGGGGCGAGCAGGGCCTCCTGAGCCCGCTTCCAGATCTCTAAGCAAGCTTAGGAGACTCCTGGGAGGGAGGGGCCTGGGATCCAGCAAAACAAGGAGCCTCTTGCTCCCCACCCAGTTCCCCATCCTCTCTCCCATCCCCCTATGGTTCTTAATTTAACCCAAATGTATGCCAGATGATGCAGTCTTCTCACACTCCCTGGCAGAAAGTGGAAGGAAGGGGGGCTCGGAGGGGGAGAAGGACTGAAAAACAGGCCTCCTGAGGCCTCAGGAGACTCTTGACTTCCCCCCCAAAGAACAAGAACTGCAAAATCTCCCTTAAACGTTGGGGATGGCCAAGCTCCACAGGCATCCCCAAATCTGTGGGGATGGGAGTGGGGTGGGGAAGGGAATGATCTAAATGACCTCCCACCCTGAAACTCCTAGGATTTCTTCCTCCACAGGGCCAGGTTCCTGCGTGGAGGGGCAAAGGAGATTTCCTTCAAATAGGGGCTTCTGGACAGAATATCTGTCCAGGGATGCAGGGCCCTATTCCCTGTGCCACTTCTGGCCTGTAATTCCTACCCCCACTCCACCTTGAACTCTTCTTTTCCCTGTCTAGGAAATGGAGCTGAGACAGGTTTCCCTAAACAGAAACTGAGAATGGGGATATTCATCCTTAAGAAAATACCAATCAATCCCTCCCTCAGGGAGAGAAGGAAGGGGAGGGAAAGAGCACGAGGTGGTGGCAGACGGACCCAGCTTGAAGGAGCTGTGACTCCTTCTCCTTGGATTCCCCGGCAGTGGTCCCCCTCCCCCTCCCTCTTTCACACCCTCAATCACACGTATCGGATGGCTTAAGCCTGCCAGCTCGATGGGGAAGGAGAGCAACAAGCTGGGAAAAGCAAGGCAATGACATGAGAGCGGTGGAGAAGCTGCCATTAGCAGGGCTGCCCCCTTCATCTGCCAGCCCCGCGTCCCGAAGAAGCTCCTGAGCAAGAGAACCCATGGACCCTGCCCACCTAATGCAGGAGCTGAGGACAGAACCAGGAAGCCAAAGCCTTTCAAGTCCAGAGAAAGCCTGACATATTTTTTAAAACTCTCTCAACCCTCTCCCTAAGTTTTTCATTCACTCAACTAATTTGGAAGACCAGAGAAATCTCTTAGAGAATGGTAGGGATCACAGAGCTGGAGAGGATCTCAGAGACCAGCTAGTGGGGCAATAGATAGAGTACCAGGCTTGGAGTCAGTAAAACTCAACTTCTGGAGCTCAAATCCAGTCTCAGACACTAGCTGTATGATCCTGAGCAAGTCACTTCATCTTGTTTGCCTTAGTTTTCTCATTGGTAAAATGAATTGGAGAAGGAAATGGCAAGCCACTTCATTTATCTCTTCCAAGAAAACCCCAAATGGGATCACAAAGAGTCGAACATGACTAAAAAATAACAACAGCAAAGCCTACAGACTGAAGTCTGGAGTTAAGGGATAGCAACTGGTCTCAGAGGAAGAAATCAACAATATGAAAAAAGTCACAAATCACTAAGAATAAGAGAAATGCAAACTAAAACAACTCTGAGCTTTTATCTCACACGTGTCAGACTGGCTAATAAAATAAAAGAGGAAAATACCGTTTGTTTAAGGGGGTATGGGAAGATAGGTGCACTAATGCACTATTGATAGAACTATAAAGTGACCCAACCATCCTGGAAAGGGATTCAGAACTACACCTCCCAAAAAGCATTAAAGTGCATATACTTTGACATGAAAATACTGCCACTAGACATATGCAGCACATACTCCAGGGCCCTTTGGGCAGGACAAGTCCCTAGAGCAAGACTACTTGTTCTCTAAAGGTATCCTGAGGATACCTTCTTTCTAATTCTATAATTCACAAGTCCCCATCGGTGTGTCCCATCTTCATGGTTATTGATTCATATCAGTCAGCCATTCCTAACTGGCTTTCTAAAAAGGGCTATTTTACTAAACTGGGACAAAACATGATCCCTGAGTCCATAACATATTCTCCAAAAGTACATTCAGAGTTCCAAGGGAAAGTGGGTTTAAACTTAGAAGAGTATATGTGATAAAAGGGTGGGTGAGTGTGTGTGTGTGTGTGTGTGTGTGTGTGTGTGTGTGTGAGAGAGAGAGAGAGAGAGAGAGAGAGAGAGAGAGAGAGAGAGAGAGAGAGAGAGAAGGAGGGAGAGAGATCCCTGGTTGCTGAAAGTCCTTTTCTCTTTCCTGTGGTACTCATGAAGTTCTGCTTAGGTTATGTTATAGCTTTGGAGCTTTGTGAGAGCCTTGAACCTGACTTTCCTCATCACAATCTGCTTTTAGCTCCTGATGCAGACACTGCCAACAGTGGACACTGTCTCTGGGATGTTACTAGGATGATTATAATTCTTTGGAGTCTTATGTATGATCTATGTTGCACATTGAGTATTACTTTTGGGGTAGACCCTAAACATGAACCTGAAGTGACTTTTCCTGAGGCTCCAGGATGGAGCTTTTGAGCCAAAACACATTATTAGAAAAGAGCTTGACCTCTTTCTTAGATGCCAGACTTCTCCAACACCCAAACCACCCTAGGTCTAGAGATAGGGATCCTTTAATGGGAGAGTGCCAACATCCCGGCCTTCATGGACTCAGCAGGATCTGTTGCTATGCCATTCTGCTAGGGAAGATGGAGAGTAGAGTAATAAAATATAATAAAACTCATGGCTTCAAATGGATTTGAACAGCTGGACTCAAAGAGTAGTCTCCATATAGTGGTTCTCAAACTTTTTTAAAAACCTTAACATGAGATTTATTATTCTTTGGTTTAAGGAATACAGGCACATTGCAAGAAAGTCAGGAGAGAGGTTCTCATGTCATTGCTGTTGTAAATTCCATATAATTTGTGGCACATTTAACAAAACTTAATAGCACACTAATGCACTGCAATAACCTTTATGAACCACAGAATTTATAGTTCAATGTCATCTTGACAGGAGGTCCCCAGCAGAGTGCCCCAGGGATCAGTATTGAACTGGTGCTATTATCAAGCAAAGGCAGGATAAGCACCTGTCAGGGATGTTAGAGTGAGGACTCTTTTCCCTTGTGGGCAGGATCCGATGGCTGTCAAAGTCCCTTCCTGTAATGTCGGGGCTAAGTCTCTGGAGGGCCTCAGGATCAGTCAGAGTCAGGATCAGTCAAAGTCCTTGGTCTTTAGGAGGAGAAGTGAAGGAGGCAGGCAGCCTGGTGGCTCATCAAAAATGGACCTTGGACTCTGGAGTCTGGAACCTGGAGTCTTCCCTCCTGAGCATGCTGCTGGTAGAGAGACTCTGACCCTCTCCCTCAGCCCTCCAATCCTTTCCTATGATTACCTTACCACCACACATTCAGCAGGCACCAATGGTGAGGAGAGCCATCACATCACCATCTCATGTAAATGTATGTTTATAAAATCATTATCTCACATGGAGCAGATAATTAGCCTCAAGAACTCTGCTATCTCAAATTCAAGTACACCTTTTCAGACTTCCAGCCCTCTACACCTTCCATCTTACAGATTCAATGATTTTCTGATGGTCCAGAATTGGAGTGACTTGGTCCAAGGATGCAAAGCTAATAAACATTGGAAGTGAGTCTCAACTCTGGTCTTCTAAGAGAAGGTTTATTAGCATTAAACCCAATGATTTTAAGTCCACCTATCAGATTTTCTGATATCATCTCCTACGCTGTAGCTAGGAATCCATGGCAAGCTCTCCAAAAGTGCTCAGGACAAAATGGAGTGGAAGGGGAGACTTCAGACAGCAGGATCTGAGGATGTGGGGAACTCTAAGATTACCTGATGAATGAGAATGAAATCAGGGGAATACCACTAGACTGCTATTGGGGATGCAGTCACTAGGCTACCACCAGGCTGGGAAGGAATTCACCTTAGACAGGGTCATAATGGGGGATAGTTTTCTGTTTTAATTAACTGAGCATGCTTTATTGTTGCTGTTCAATAGTTTTAGTCATGTCTGACTCTTCACGACCCCACTGGGGGCTTCTTCATGACCCCACTGGGGATTTCTTGGCAAAGATAGACCAATGGCTCCTTCTCCAACTATTCGTATTAACTATGTCCTGAATGCAGTTGTTTCAACCTGCTAGAGGAGCCACAAGCTCTGTTAGCATTTTCAAATCTCAGTTCCCTGACACAATGCCAGGATTACCCCACTCCAGCGAAGCCTCTGTCTCTGTTCCCTATAAACTCTCACTTCATTGTTCTCCGCCCATAAGCACAAGATATCTTGTAATCACGGAGGCATAGGGTTTCAGAGACAGTAGGGAAATTAGAGACCATTCCCAAAGAAGGGAAAAAAGATCGCACCATAATCTAGTGATTTAGAGTCAGATTTAAGACAAGAACCTGGAATCTTGATTCCAGTCCTAGACTTTTTCCTGCTACTTCATGATACTTCCAGCTAAGACACAAGATCATGGTTTTAGTGCTGGATGAAACAGAAATCACTTAGTCCATCCTCTCATTTTACATATAAGGAAATTGAGGCAAAGAGAAGGAATTTAGTTATGCAAGGTCATACAGCTAGTAAGTACTCTTGTACTTAGGTCCTCTGAGGCTCCAAATCCGTTTAACTTGAACATAAGCTCTTTAAGAGCAAAGATCAGCCCAAGGCTTCTCTATGTCAGATTTCCCCTCTGTCCTGAGAACCAAACACAATGTCCTGCATAGAATAGGTGCTTCAAAAATGTTTGTTGAATTTAATTCCCCTCTAATTCAAAGGCCAAGAAATAAACAATAGCACTCATTAAATAATAGCATTTATTAAGTCTCTACTGTGTGACAGATAAGTTTGCTAGCACTTTACTGTCTCCTCTTTAAAATAGAGATAAAGAGTACTCACCTCACAAAAGATCAAATAAGATATATTTATAAAGTGCTTAGCACCTAATAAGTGCTATATAAATCTTTATTCTATTCCCTTCCTCCCTTCTGCTTGCCCTAATTTCTTCATCTATAAAATGGCCATAATAAGAATATTTACCTCCCAGGGTGGTTGGGAGGATCCCCCTCCTACCTTTCAAGACTTTTTATATCTCATTCCCTACGATATCCTCCAATCCAGAGACATTGATTTTCTGGCCGTTTCAGGAACAAGATGCTCAGTTTCTCATCTCTAGACATAGTGTTCCCCATGCTTGATATGGCCTTCCTCTGCCCATCAGTTGGAGAATGGCTGGATAAGTTAGGCTATATGAATGTTATGGAATATTACTGTTCTATAAGAAATGATCAGCAGGATGATTTCAGAGAGGCCTGGGGAGACTTACAGGAACTGATGCTGAGAAAAATGAGCAGGACCAGGAGATCATTGTACAGCAAGATTATACGATGATCAATTCTGATGGACGAGCTCTTTTCAACAATGAGATGATTCAGGCCAGTTCCAATGGTCTTGCTATGGAGAAAGCCATCTGCACCCACAGAGAGGACAGTGGGAACTGAGTGTGGAACACAATATAGTATAATAGAGTATATCCTATCTATAGTTTTCTTTGTTTCAGGTTTTCTCCCCCATTTGATTGTAAACTCCTTGGAGCCAGGGAATACCTTTTGCCTCTTTTTATATTCCTAGCATTTAGCACAATACCTAACACAAAATAATTACTTAACAAATATTTATTGAATTAAGGATCAAATAAATTGTTAATAAAGCCCTTAGTACTTTAATATCTGGCACATAGTAGGTGCTATATAAATGGTTATTTCCTTCCCTTTTCTTTTTCTCTCATGCCAGTCTCACAACTACCTTATCAACTAGCCCAGAAGGTTGGAGAAACCTCATCATCTTTTTAGCCTAGGGACTCTTTACCTGGCATTTGCGAACCTCTTAAAAATTTTTTTAATAACTTCATTTCAATATGATGGTTTCCATGATAATTTTATCTTTAAATTTATTCATTTAATCAATTTTATTTATTTAAATTCATTTAAAAAGATTCTTTTCAACCACAAGATTAAGAAATCTACCTGAATGTGGCTCTTTCTAACAATGAGATGATTCAGATCAGTTCCAATAATCAAGAGAGCCATCTACATCCAGAGAGAGGACTGTGGAAACTGAGTGTGGATCACAACATAGCATTTTCACTCTGTTGTCGTTTTATTGCATTTTGTTTTCTTTCTCAGTTTTTTCCCTCTTGATCTGATTTTTCTTGTGCAGCAAGATAATTGTATAAATATGTATACATATATTGTATTTAACATATATTTTAACATATTTAACATGTATTGGATTACGTGCCATCTAGGGAAGGGGGTGGGAGGAGAAGGGAGCAATTTGGAACACAAGGTTTTGCAAGAGTCAGTGTCGAAAAATTACCCATGCATATGTTTTGGAAATAAAAAGCTTTGAAAGAAAGAAAGAAGGAAGGAAAGAGAGAAAGAAAGAAAGAAAGAAAGAAAGAAAGAAAGAAAGAAAGAAAGAAAGAAAGAAAGAAAGAAAGAAAGAATCAGAAAAAAATAAACTCTGAAAGAAGCACGAGAGAGAGAGAGAGAGAGAGAGAGAGAGAGAGAGAGAGAGAGAGAGAGCGCCTTTGCTTAAAGAATCCCCGAGGAAGAGAAACCCACTAGCTTAGTAGCCCCAATTTCACTTTCAGATATTTCTGATTTTCCTTCCACAAATGACTCCTAACTCAGGCTTCAGAGTTCAAAACAGGTCAGATCTGTTGCCTCTTCTGCCCTTTAAGTATTTGAAGACACACAACATAATTCTTTCTTTTTTTCACTCTTTCCTTCCTCCCTCCCTTCCTCCCAGGCCTCCTTCCCTTCCTTCCTCCCTCCCTTCCTTCCCTTCTTTTTCTTTCTTCTTTCTTTCTTTTCACTAGCTTTTCTTTTCCAATTTAAGATTCTCATTTCCTTCCAGTAGTCAATCTTACAAGGAGCATTTAGTTATCATCTTCTAGAGGTGCTAGGTACTGTGCAATGCATGCAAACATGGTATAACCTCAGGGATGGAACTCTGAATCTGGAACCAGAAAGAGCTGAGATTTTAATACTATTTGTAAAAATCTTTAACACAGTGCCTGGTATATAGTAGGTGTTATATAAATATTTGTTCCCTCTCTCTCTTTACAATTTTGATTGCCCTTTTAGGATGCTTTCAGGCTTTATCAATACCCTTCCTAAAGTGTAATTCCCAGAGATGAACCCAGTACTCCAAATGTTTTCTGACTAGAGCAGAAGGCGGATCTATCACCCTCCCTGTCCTCCATGATTCAACAAAGACAGCTTCCGGGACAGTCCTATCACATTGTGCTCACAGCCCATTAAAGCCTCTAGATTAAAAAAAGTGTGCACTAAACTCCTTGGGCAAGCATCCATCTTCCCTCTGTATGCCTCACTTGATCTAAATAATCAGAGGCTTGTTGAATGAAGTTATATCTGTGGTCACATCTGTTGCATGTACTCTGGGTTCACTTTTCCAATCCCTACTGGAACCTGCAGATTGGGTCCCAGCATTTAGTTATTTCCTCTCCCCTCAGTCTCCTTCAAGCTCCCCTTCAAGAGATCCCCTTGAAAAACTGGGAATTTGTCTAGTACTGTTGTTAATAAGCCTTCATCTTATGTGTCCCCCTCATTATTAATCAATCAATTAACTTTGATTAGTTTTTACAAATGAATATTTACTAAGAATAGCAAGAACCAAACCCCCTCATTATTAATCAATCAATTAATTTTAATTAACTTTTACAAATGAATATTTACTGAGAAACTCTAGCAAGAACCACCCCTCCTAAACTGGGAGCACACACTCCTCTCTACACATGGTGGTCCCTGAGAAGAGTAGATTCAAACTTAAAGTTGTGATTGTAAAACATTTCCAACTTCACTTCTAGGTATGTCATAGTTGATTTCTAAGTCCCTTGCTAGATGGTACACTGGTTAGAGCACTGGACTTGGGATCCTGAAGACTATATTCCTGAGTTCAAATCCAGACACAGACACTTACTAGCTATGTGACCATAGGCAAGATATTTTATCTTATTTGCCTCAGTTTCCTCAGGTGTAAAATGAGCTGGAGAAGGAAATGGCAAACCACTCCAGTATTTTTGCCAGAAAAATGCCCCAAGTGGGATCAGGAAGAGTCAGATATGACTGGAAAACTATTGAGCAACAACTTTCCTTGCTTGCATTATGTGGTATCTCAGCTATCTGGCCAATTGCACTGGGTCAAGTAGGTAGGTCTTCAAGGTTGATTTCTCATAAGCCAACAGCTGTGATTACTGGTTTCTCTTCCATGGACTCCAGTCACTGGTTCTCCCGATCTTTCAAAGCTAATAAGCTCGTGACCTGATCTGTTTCATTCCATATTATTCATTTTAGAGCAGGAAAGAATAAATACAAAGAAACTATGGTGGTGATGTGTGCTTATAAGCACATGAAGACTAGATAGGGAGATAAGGCAGTCACAGCAGGCTGATGGTCACTGGCAAAAAGGAAGAGAGACAGACACAGACACAGAAAAAGACAGAGACAGAGAGAGAGAGATAGAAAGGGAAAGGAGAAGAGGAGAGACAAAGAGGGGGAAAGAGGGAGGGAGAGAAAGAAGAAGGGAAGCAGAGAAAGAGAGAGGGAGAGAGAGAGAAAAAAAGAGAAGAAATGTCACATTCACAATGCTGTCAGTAAGAAAAAAATGTTCTCTGTTCTCTTACTGATGGGTATTTTCTGTCTTATTTTTCAAGTACCTCCTTAAAGCTTTTTTAACCTTTCACAAATTGAAGGCTGCCTTTCCTCTCCTCTCTCTGAACAATCACCTCATTAACTTCACCAATTTGTTCTGCTAATTTTTTCTTTCTTATCTTGCTTGGCTATCTTTTTCATCCTGGAGCTCCTTATCTCACAACCACTAATACAGAATCATCCAGTATTTATAATCTGTGGGGTAGGAAAGTGGTTTCCTCCAAGTAATCATGGAGGGATAGACTCAAGAAAAGGAAAGAACAAGAGAAAGAAGGTAAAACAAAAAAGAGGAAAAAAGAGGAGGGGAAAGAGAGAAGAGGGGAGGGAGAGGCAAGGGAAGTGTTAATGCTTTAAAGTTTGCAGATGATTTTGCATAGATCTTCTCTAGTGTGAGCCAATCTTTGCTCCAGGGAGAAGAGAGCTCTGGTTGGCTGATTTCTGCTCCAGGTTATTGAACCCAGGGAATTCAGGGAATGCATAATAAATAAAACTGATCCAAAGATCGACCCTCAGCTTCCCCCCAGAGCAGAGAGAAGGGAGCGGGTCTTTATTAGGTGCCCATTCCCCTTAATTATAGATGGCACAGTTCCTTAGCATGGCGCTGAGTCAATGAAATGACTTGGGAAACTGGAGACCTGACCCTGGCTTTCCAAGGGAGGTAGCTTGGGCTGGCCAGGAGCCAGGACAGGTGTGTGAGTGAGTGCCTAGTCCAAGAATTGACCTGCCTCTTATCTCTCCCTTGACTGGCTTCAGAAAAGAGATAACAACTCAGGGCTACTCTATGGTGACTTTTCTCAGATGGTCAAGCTCCTCCTTGGCTGAAATAGGTTCTTTAGACCCCAAGGAAGAGGCCACCACCTTTCCTGTCTGGGTCTCTATCATTGTTCTCTCCTCCATGGCCCCTGGGAAGGCACCAAGGACAGGTATCCCGTAATTGTCCGAGGTCCTCCCTGAGGGGCAGAGCGCTGGGTGTATAGGGGAAATGAGCCCCAGAGAGCTAGCTCCCAATCCAGGCCTGGTCACTGACTGACTATGTGACTTCAGCCAAGTCACCTGCTTCCTTTGACTCAGTTTCCCTTTGTTCTAAGGCCCCTTCCCAGCTCTAACACTAGCCTACTACTCCTTTCCAGTACTGGCATTCTAGAATGTAATAAGTCCTATCTCATGGAACCAGAGCTAAAAGGAGATTCACAGGTCATCGAGTTCATTTTACAAATGAGGAAAGTGAGTCCCATGGACATTAATTGATGTTCCCAGGTTAGAAGTGTCAAATATGCTGCAGGCAGCCACAACACTCCCAAGTGCACCTGAACCAGATTAAAATGTCATTGGGAAATAAATAAACTAAATAAAACTATAGCAAAATATCAATAATATTCATTTGTGTTTTTCTAAATAATTATATAGACCTGCAGGGATCTTTTTAAAGATCTTAGTGACCCCATTTGTATTTGAATTTGACCCTACTACCTAAGACTCTGTAGATATTGAGTCCTATGGTGCAATTTCAATCTGGAAGCTCAAATGTCAAGGTCAAGACTCTACTACCTTGCTTCTTGAGCATCCCAGGCCACTGACAGATTCCTGGGCACCCTACAATTTTGTTAAAAGCTTTCCTAAGGCCTCAATTTCCCCTTCTATGAAGTGGTCACAGTATCATTTGGGGTTACAGTGGAGCTGTGAGGGAAGGAGGAGGAATTGACCAAGGGTGGGGGCCTCATTTGTTCCTGGAATACAAAACCCCCTTTGTAATCTGAGTGAAAGACTGGGCAGGGAGCCACTGCTCTGGCCATATTTTTGTATCAAAGAATGGGAGGGACTATCAGGATTTAAAAAAAAAAAAAAGTGCACCAACAAGCTAAGGTACAGCCCCAGTCATGTTTGATGGGACTTCCTCCAAGAAGTCTTCCAGGATTTTTGTCATCCCCCCACTCCCTGCTACAACCCCACAGTATACAATAATTTGAATTAACCAGGAGAAAGGAAATATACTCTGAGGTGGGAGTACACCATTAACCAACAGGCTAAATTCATAGTGGAGTTTATCACCCTAAAAGAGTTAATTAGCTATTAGGAGAAAGACACTATGAGGCATGGGGGAGGGACGAAAGGAAAGATAACAGGAGCTAACACAAAAGAGATTCAGCAAAGATGGCATAGGTCATGGCCAGATTTATAAGGGAAACAGCCTCAAAGGTTTGACAGGGGAGGAGGTTACCCAAGACCTCCATAGGGGGGTGGGACTGTAAAACTGAGTCCTTCCCTGCTTGGCTCAGGGAGTAATCTTATCGGTACTTCAGGCTTTCTCTGACAACCCCATCTCATCACTATGACCCAGAACCACATCACTATGACCTCAAAGAACAAATAGAAACCTCTTTGTTTGGCATTCAAAGCTCTTCATAACCTGACTCCTCTGTAGCATTCTTACCTTACACATTATTCTCCCCCAGGTGAAATCCAACTCACTTATCACGGCATCACCTCCCTGTCACCTCTTCAAGAATGGAGGATAAACAATCTCTGTGAGTGGGGCTGTCTGTCCTACTAGGGACCCAACTGGGTTTGTCAGTTGGGGTAACATAGCTCACTCTTTCTTTTTCTACATCATACCTTACCTCTAGGTGCTCTGCCCAAGGGAATATTAAAAAAAAAAAAAAACTTTTTTTGATTGATGAAATCTCCCAAGATGTCTTGGGATATGTAGCTAGATTTCTTTCTTAAGGACCATGCTTTAAACCCAAATCAGTGGCTCCCATGGATAAGTCAACAATAGGTCCCAGGCCAAGCCCACTTTGTCATTGTTGTAGCTCTGATTGAGTCAGGGTGAATGTAAAGAGCATTGTTTCTGTTTTAGCCAGAAATTCTGAGGCTCTTCCATTCCCAGATTGATTTTTTTTTTTTTTGACTAAGTAAATGAAACCATTCTTTGCTTCAATTTTTACTTAACCTTAATCACTGAATGGGTGTTGCCTCTATCAGACTGAGACCTGTTAAAGACTTTAACTTAAAAACTCCAAGGTCTCCCTCTGCCTCCAGAGCCATCTTTAGTCATCCGGATCTCTGTCTGGCCACTGGACCCAGATGGTTCTGGATGAGAAAGCGAGTCAGTTGACCTTGCACAGCCTGCCCTCACTTAAATCCAATTCACTTGCACGTCATAACATCACCTCCCTGAAGTCGGGATCCTTTTCCAGAAGGACAAAGTGCAGTCCAATCACACCCACCTTCTTCGATTGATTGGTTGATAACACAAAATTATGGCATCTGGGGTATTATGGTACTGGATGTTCTCTCCCCTCCTCACTCTTGCCTTTTAATTTTCCCTAATTTTCCTTACTTAATTCTTTCAATATGCATCTCATATCCTCCCCAGTTGCAGGAAGTCTTTCCTAGTGACCCCACCAGCCAGAGCCAGGCTTCTCAGACTGCCTTCCATATTTACACAGTTTCCACATAGCTTTTTGCTCTCCCCCATTAAAATGCCCACTCCTTGAGGGCAGGGATGACTTCTGGCTTTCTTTGCATCCCCAGGGTTGTGCCCAGTGCCTGAAACAGAGGAAATGCTTAATAAATGCCTGTTGACTGACTGACTGAGACCCCCCCCCCAAAACACCTTCTCTCGATCTCTTCCCCTGTATAGCAGGCCAGAAAGGAGCAGATGCTGCTCCTTCCTTATTCTCCATCACCATCCCTCCCGCCCCACCCCTAAGAAACATTGTGGGGACCTCTGCCTTTCCTGGCAGCTCACTAACAGTGCCTTGTGTAAAGAGCTAGGGAATGCCAGAGTCGTGTACCAGGCAACAGAACGTTGTGTTGGCAGTTGCCTTAGCAACCACGTGGGGGCTGAGTTCCCGTTCCCATATCCGGAGGATGCACTGAGTAGCTGAACAGGTCCTCAGCCCCCAGGGGGCTGTGTGTGTGTGTGTGTGTGTGTGTACACACACTAACAAGACTCTAGGCTTTACAGGGTGACAGGGGTAGCCAAAGAGAGAACATGTCTGTGCCTTGGGAAGAGTATTTCCAGTTGATCTTGGAAGAAAAGCTGCTGGCAAAGTGAGTGGGGAAGTGGAGGGGTCTGGGACAGCCCAAGGGGAATGCCGCCTCCCTCTGCAGAGAGCATTCAGAGGTGCAGTGGCCACACGGTCGAAGTGAAGGGTCATTCCCAAGAGCTGTCTGCTAACTTTGGTCAGTGGGGACGCAGGGGCCAGAGAGAGTAAGATCTACAGGGTGACAGGGTTCCAGGCCAGGTCTCTGCCCCAAAGCTGTATCCCAGCTACTTCTTACCTCATGTTACTCAATAGTTTTCTGTATCTGCTACTTTATGGTCTCTCTTCTCCCCTTCTTCTAGTCTCTGCCCACCTTTCAAAGAGAGCTTCACAGATTAG
This sequence comes from Sarcophilus harrisii, assembly GCF_902635505.1. NCBI lineage: Eukaryota > Metazoa > Chordata > Mammalia > Dasyuromorphia > Dasyuridae > Sarcophilus > Sarcophilus harrisii. Next base: position 690,632,442 of record NC_045426.1, read on the forward strand.
GATGAGATAGTTGAGATAGCCAGGGAGGACCCCCTTGGGAAGAAAAACAAATATGGGATGTCCGAGCTAGAAGGAGGGGCATTTTTGGAACAGAGAATGTCAAGACTGGGAGGAATCTCAGAATAGGGGATGTCAGGGCTGAGAGGGACCTTAGAACAGGGGATGGCAGGGCTGGGTGGGACCTTAGAACATGGGATGTCAGGGCTGGAAGGGGCTTTAGAACAGGGGATGTCAGGGCTGGGAGGGGCCTTAGAACATGGGATGTCAGGACTGAGAGGGACCTTAGAACAGGGGATGGCAGGGCTGGGTGGGGCCTTAGAACAGGTGATGTCAGGGCTGGGAAGGGCCTTAGAACAGGAAATGTCAAAGCTGGGAGGGATCTGAGGGGCATGAATTCCAACCCTCTCGTTTTACAGATGAAGAAACTGAAGCCCAAAGAAATTAAATGACTCCCCTGAAGTCATACAACTAGTGTGTTTTTGAAGCAGGATTTGAATCCAGATGTTCCTATCTCTAAGTTCGATGCTCGTCCACAAACCTTAATGAGCTGTCTTTCTTCTATTTCTGTACATGTCATTTCTCCCAGGAGACTGTAAACTCCTTGAGGCCAGAGACTTTCTCCTTTATCCCTTTGTAGCCCTATGGTCTAGCACAGTGCTTGGCTCCCAGCAGCCATTTCAGACAAGCTTATTGAAACTGGATTGATCTGGGAGGAGCCTTAGGACACAGGATGTCAGAGTGGGAGCTATGGGGGCCCCCCTCTCTACCTTGTATCTGGCCACTTTGTGTGAATTGTACTTTTTTATTTTACATTTAATCTGCACTCACATATGCCTTTGAGTATAGGAACTGTGGCCAAAGCTCTAGTACCCTGCATAGAGGGAGGACATGACACATTCTTGACTGACTGATTGATTTACCTGGGAATCCAGACTATTAAAGGTCCACATGGTCTAGCACCAGAAAGATCCTTAGAGCCCATTTGGTTGGCTCAATCTTCTCACTTTATAGATAGAGAAACTGAGGCTCATTCAAGCTCCCATAGTTAGGGACAAGGCCCTGACTGCTGAATGATGTGCCAAGAATGGAATTAAATAGGCACCTGCTGGCCCCCATCCAAGGGGCTCCCCTTGTCTCCTCTCAGTGGATCTCACCTTGGTTTCTGTCTCCACTTGGTGACTCTGGTGGGACACTGAGGGGGGCCCTCAGTGTCACTCCCCCACACTTTCTTTTTCCCCAGGAGGCCTCCGGCGCGTGAGGATGGCTATATCAGCCATGCTACCCAACTGCTGGAGAAGAAGCAAGAAATGGTAGAGATGGAGGAGGCCCTGAAGGCTAAGAAGGAGGTAACCTTGTTTGTGTTCAATATATAGGGGAGAGAAGGGAAGAGGCAGGGGAGAAGCAGATGAGGTTGCTAGCCTGGGTCTCTCCCTGACTTCCAGGATGCTGGGCAGCCTGTAGGTGTTGGGCTTAAGCAGTTCTGGGCTCTGTCCCCTTTAGCCTCCCTCTCTTCAGGCCAATTCACTCGAATGTCATGATCCTCTTTGAGAACGAAGGACAAACCACAACTCTGTTAGTCCTGATCCCTCCCTCAGGGGCAGCTGAGGACCCTTCTTGGGGGAGATGAGTGTCTTGAGTCTCAGGTAGGGGAAGATTTTATAATAAAAGGATCCCAGACTGGGATTCAGAGACCTGAGTTCTGATGGTGGATCCACAATTAAATCTGTGTGATGTTTGAACCTGGGCAAATTACTTTCCTTTAGATGGAGTTTCTTATTTATAAAAACAGGGAGGTGGGTGAGATATTCTCTAAGATTCCTCCAAGCTCTTATCTTCCCTGTTCTAAGGTAAGGTAAGGTCCAGTCCTGACGCTTTCTGTTCTAATGGCCCTGATATTCTCTGTTCTAAGGTCCCTCCCAACTGAGATATTATCAGTTCTAAGATTTAATCTTCTCTGTCAGACTCTGTTTTAATATTCCTCCTGCCTCTGACATTCACTGTTCTAAGTCCTAGGCCCTATGCTCTACATTTTACAGTCCCTTTTAGCTCTGCAACTTTAGAATTTTCCCCAGTTCTTGGCTTACTTCCTCTTTTCTCATAGCTTAGTAATCACTCAATGACCTGTAGGAGTGTGCGTGTGATGGAGTCCACTTCCATGTTCCAACTGAATCCCTCTCTCCCTTTTCAACACTCAGGAGTTCCAGGTAAAGATGTCAGCTCTGAAGCAGCGAAGGGAGGCACTGGACCAGAAGGAGGATGCATTGAAGGAGTCCATGGTCCGCTTTGACAAGTTCCTGAAGGTGGGAGGCTCTTGGGATGCAGGAGAACTGTGCCTCCTATGAAAGTTTAGGGGGTTCTGTTGACCTTCTATTTCTCTAAAGTATCCATGGGGAAAGCCTTGTAGAGGGGGGATGGCCAGCTTAGAATCCCAGGTTAGACTTCTAGCTGGGATAGCCTCGGTGAACACCTCCACCTGGCTCTGAAGATTCATCCCCCTTCCCCGCCTAGGTTCCCTGACATTGCCCAGAACCCCCTATCTCCAGAGCGGTGCAGCTATATCGGACCCAATGGACAAGCAGACAGGGCAGGCAAGGTCTAACCTGAGAGGTCAAGGGGAAGTGGCCAGATTGGAAAGATGGTTCCTCCTCTGGCCAGGACACAGAGGCCAAGAAGAGCCGGGCCCTGCGCCGTGCAGAGGAAGGGCGACAGACTGCCTCCCAGAAGGAGGCTGAGGCTGCAGCATTGAAGGAGGAATTGAAGGGGCTCATTCAGAGGAAGGAACAGCTGGAGCAGCAACTGCACAAATACAGACCCTTTGCCCAGTACCTGGAGCAAGTGGTGGCCCAGTCTGAGCAGGTGAGTACTGAGGCTATTTGCCACATGTCCAGCAGCAGCCAAGGCAGCCCCAGAGATACCCTTCCTCCTAGAAACCTACCCATTATTTATTAAATACCAATAAACATAAAAGGAAGGAAGGAAGGAAGGAATGGAAAGGAGGGAGGGAGGAAGAAAGGAAGGAATGGAAGGGAGGGAGGGAGGAAGGAAGGAGGAAGGAAGAAGGAAGGGAAGGAGAAAGAAATATGCATTCTTGGCAATGTGCTTTTTCTTTTTTTATGTTTATTAATATCTTTTGTTTTTATACCACCTAATTTCCCTATATATCCTGCGGCCCCCCCCGCCCCGAATCATCCTTTAAATGATAAATTTTAAAGGAGGAAAAAACATTCAGAAAAATTAGCCAGCAAATTATCCATGGCTGGCAATCTATGTGGCATTCATTCTCTACCCATATCATACCCCCACATCTGCAAAGAAGGGAGAGGGACAAAATCTTATCTCACTGTTTCTCCCTCCTCCTCCTCACTTCCTGACTTCTTCCCTGACTTCCTTCAGTCCCAGCTAAAATCCTACCTTCTACAAGAAGCCTTTCCCAGTATATCTTAATTCTAGCACCCTCCCTCTGCTAATTACCTCTAATTTATCTGTCTATAGCTTATTGATACAAGCTTGTTTGCCTGTTGTCTTCTCACTAGACTGTGAGCTTCCTGAGGACAGAGTCTGTCTTTATTCCATCCCTAGCATCTAGCTCAGCACCTAACACGTGGCAGATGCTTAAAAAATATTTATTAACAGCATAAATGGGGTCACTCTTGGTCCTTTGAACCTCAACAGAATTCAGTTTTGATTGTAGTAATGGTGCTAAAGGGGAAAGGGGTCTTAACTGTTCTTTGTGTGAATGAATGTGTGTGTTTGTGTGTGTATGTGTGTATGTGAGAAAGAGAGAGAGAGAGAGAGAGAGAGAGAGAGAGAGAGAGAGAGAGAGAGAGAGAGAGAAGAGAGAGCGCATTCTGGCATTCTAAGGAAGTTGGAATGATGGTATGGGGGGGGGGGGGCTTGTTTTTGTCTTGTTCTCTTGAGGTCATAAGTAGAGCGGTCATTCATCAGCCCAAACCTACTACTTTCTAACATGACAGTAGTGTTTACTCCATCAAATGCTCTGTCCACCCAGAGGCAACAATAACTGCAGCATTTCTCTAGGCTCCTAGTTAAGTAATCCTTGCAGAAAAAAGAAAGAAGGCTAGTCTGGCATGAGATGTTCATTTATTTTGTACTTTTTAAATCAGATTTCCTTATCATGTCTGGGCAGTGGAAAGCACTGGGCTTGGAGTGGGGAGTCTTCTTAAGTTCAAACCTAGCCTCAGACAGACATTTTCTGGGGGCAAGTCACTTCATGTGATTTGCCTCAGTTTCCTCATCTGTAACATTTGTTGGAGAAGGAAATGGCCAACCACTCTGGTATCTCTGCCAAGAAAACCCCAAATGGAGTCAGGGAGAGTCGGACTTAATAAAATCACTGTCATGAAATGCTTCCCTTCCCCCTTAAACAGTCCTGTGGTCACAGGCCAGGGGAGCTCACTCTACTGGTAACACCCAATGAGCTCTGGCTCTGGCTCAGATTTCCCAGGCTTAGATGATCTTCAGCCTCAGCCTCCCCCAGTAGCAGGGATTATATCAGGAACTACCAAATACAGCGAGATAATGTTTCTAGATGCATATAATATAATACACACAATTACAAAAGAAAGCAGTTACATTGAAATGTAGTGGCAAAAATATTTTAAAATATAAGTTACAGATCCCAAGTTAAGAACAGGTACTCGTGTTCCATGACACCTCTAAGCCTGATCTGTAAAATGGGGGTAATCTTACTTACTCGTAGGGTTTTTTTGGGAAAGCTACTTAAAGTTGTGGGAGTGATTGGAACCATACACTCTCTCTGCAGCTCTGAGTGCTTTCCCCTTGCCTTCTCTCCCAGTTTGAGGAGATCCCCGAGCTGATGGCCCGGTTCAGTGGGTTGTTGGAAACCCGAGCCATCCTGACCGACCATGAGCAGGCTTTACACAAGGCCATGGAGGATGCAAGGGCCGAACTGCTCAAACTGGTAGAAGAAAAGAATGATGAGATCCTGCATCAGAATAACCACATGGCCGACCTGCAGGTCCGGCTGGAGGAGGTCAGGACGCAGGCCCTGCAATGGGTAAGTGGGCATGCGATCAGGCTCGCTCGGTCTCCAAAGCACCATTTCCCTTTCCCACTTCTGCTTTTCCTTTGGGGTAGAAAGTCATGGAAAAATAAGAGCTCGCTTTTCAGGTTTATGCAATGCAGCTGGAGGAGGAAAGGGAGGCAAGATACTATCTCAGTTTTACAGATGGAGAAACTATGGCATAAAGTGATGCACCAACTTACCCATGGTCATACAATCTGGCTTCCTGGTGCCAATTCTAATGTTCTTTATTATTTCCATTTTACAGATAAGGTAACTGAGATAGAATGGTGAACTTGGCCATGGCCACAAAAATACTAGGGCTCAGAGCAGTCCCTCAAACCCAGGGCTCTTGATTGATTAGAAGTCTAGTGTTCCTTTTACTCCATTGTTCAATGATCTCCAATAATGCCCTGTTCCCTCTGAGATCAAATACAGAGCTTCCATTTGGCATTTAAAACACGTCTCTATCCTTCCTATCCTTCTAACCTTGTGATCTATTAGTCCCATTTCTATATGCCTTGGTCAAGTAATAAATCAATAAGTATTTGTTTTGTTAGATGCCCTACATAAGGCACTAGAGATGCAAAGACAGAAGGGCAAATGGTTTCTGGCCTCAAGGAGTTATCAATCTGGGGAGGCAACAGCCAAGCTGTTTCTCATTGTTTGTGTATCTCCCATCTCTGTGTCTTTGTATCTGGCTAAAGTGTTTCCTACTATTCATGCATTTCTCATCTCTGAGTCTTGGTACGTAGCTAAACTATTTCTTACTGTTTGTGCATCTCCCACCTCTGTGCCTTTGTATCTGGCTAAACTCTTTCCTACTATTCATGTATCTTTCATCTCTGTGTCTTTGTATGTAGCTAAACTGTTTCTTACTGTTCATGTATCTCCCATCTCTGTGCCTTTGCATCTAGCTAAATTGTTTCCTATATCTCCCATCTCTGAAGCTTTTGTATCTGGCTAAACTGTTTCCTACTCTTCATGTATCTCTCATCTCTGTCTTTGTATGTAGCTAAACTGTTTCCTATTGTTTGTGTATTTCCCACCTCTGTGCCTTTGTATCTAGCTAAGCCTAATGTTCATCTATCTCCCATCTCTGTGCCTTTGCATCTGGCTAAATTGTTTCCTACTATTCATGTATCTCTCATCTCTGTCTTTGTATGTGGTTAAACTGTTTCCTACTGTTCATGTATCTCCCACCTCTGTGCCTTTGTATCTGGCTAAATTGTTTCCTGTATCTCCCACCTCTGTGCCTTTGTATTTTTGGCTGTGTCCCATGCCTGGAATGCAATCCTTTTTCATCTCAGCCTCTTGGAATTCCTGGCTTCCTTCAAGACCCAACTGAAATACATTTTACAGAAGACCTCATTCCCTCAACTCCTGCTATCTCCCCTCAAAATCAGTCTCATGTCTATCTCTGTATCCTCCATAGCTATATAGTCTTGCACACAGCATACAATTAATGCTTGTTGACTAATACGCTACTAGGTCACCTTGGACTTGGAAATGATTTTAATAGGGATGGGCTGGCAAAAATTAAACAACTGGCTCTCTGAGGAGGAAAAAATGTATGGGCCTACTTTTATGTTTAGTCTATATTACTAAAATCACCAAGTTTAGACAATAAAACAAATCGAGCCCTGATTTTTGTCGCCTTTGTCAGTTTCTGTAAATGTTTACATTGAAGAACTTTAAAAAATTTAAAAAAATGTTTTTCATTTAAAAACATTTCCATATGACTCATGTTGGAAAAGAAAAATCTGAACAAAAAGGAAAAACCATGAGAAAGAAAAATAAAGGGAAAAAAACGTGAAAACAGTGTGCTTCGATCCTCATTTAGTCTCCATACTTCTCTCTGGATGTGGATGGCATTTTCCATATAAAGCTTATTGGAAATGCCTTGGATCACTGGATTGCTGAGAAGACTTAAGTCTATCATAGTTGATCATCACATGATCTGGCTGTTGCTGTGTACAATATTTCCTGATTTTGCTCATTTCACTCGGTATCAGTTCATATTAAGTCTTCCCAGGCTTTTCTGAAATAAACTGTCAGTTCTTAATAAAATAATATTTCATTACATTTATTTAGTCAATTCCCAATTGATGGGCAGCCCCTCATTTTCTAATTTTTCAGCACCATGAAAATGGCAGCTACATTTTTGCACATGTGGGTCTTTCCCTTCTTTTATTATTTTTTCTGGGGGGAGGATACAGACCCAGTAATAGCACTGGATCAAAAGGTATTCCCAATTTGTTTTCCTGAGGCAACTGGGGTTAAGTGACTTACCCAGAGTCACACTGATAGGAAATGTTAAGTGTCCAAGGCCAAATTTGAACTCAAGTCCTCCTAACTTCAGGGCTGGTGCTCTATCCACTGCACCACCTAGCTGCCCCAGGTATTCACAATTTGATAGCCCTTTGGGCACAGCTCCAAATTGCTCTCCAGAGTGGCTCAATCAGTTCACAACTCCAACAATGTATTAGTGTCCATTTTCCCATATTTCCTCCAGCATTTATCCTTCCCTGTCATCTTAATCTGATAAATGCAAGGTAGTCCCACAGCGCTTTTAATTTACATTTCTCCAATCAATAGTAATTTAGAGCATTTTTTCATATGACTAAACAGCTTTCATTTTTTCACCTGAAAATTGTCTATTCATATCCTTTGACCATTTATCATTCACACTGAAAACTTAACACTCAGCTTTCCCTTCCTCAGAATCCAATCTATGGCAATTAGGAATCTCATTGAATTTCTCTCCAAATTATCTTGCAGTTTTTTTTTTTTTTTTTAACTACCATGGATGAGGGAGTTTCTTAACCTAGTAAGCCAATTCGTTCCATTGTTAAAGGATTCATCAGGAAATTCTTTATACTGAATTAGAACCCCCCCGACTTCTACCCACTGGACTGTTTTGTTTTTTAGGACCCAGGGTTGGCTATTGTTTTGTTCTTTAGGACCCAGGGTTGGCTATTTTAACAATAACTACATTGCCCCCCCAAGTCTTTCCTTTTGGCTAAATGGTCTGATTTTTATTGAAGTCAGTGGAAAGGAAAATACTTCTCTTCTCAGGGAGTGACCTTCAGGGACTTGGTGGGAAGGTGATGTCAAAGATGATGAAGATTGACCAATCTCTGGATTTCCTCCTTCAGTCTACAGTGCAAATGCCAAGTTAAATTTGTGATTCACGGCTCAGGACTAGGACTGATGATGAGGGATTCGGGGTTTGTCCATGATGGTCCCCTCCAGTTGAGCTGACTCCCCTTGGGTGTCTGCAGGAGTCCAAATGGGTTCACATCCAGAACACGGCAGCCCAGAAGACTTTGCTCCTTGGGCAGATCAAGATGGCAGCCCTCAACTTGTTCCAGATAGTCTGTAAGCAGAAGAAGGAAGTCCCTGCATTGGCTGTGGAGGACACGGAGGGGCAGCTGGAGCAGGTGAGCCCCGGATGCACCCAAGTGTATTTCTCAAGCTCTAGGAAGTCCCTATACCTCGTTATCTCCCATGTCTTCTCTTTGCTTCAATTTGTAAATGGCCTGTTAGCTAAGGAAGTCAGAACACAGTGAATGATACCAAAATCATACAGCAGAATCTTGGATGGGTCAGCAATGTGAAGACTCAAAGGAAAAAGCCCTGGCCTGAAAGGGCTGGACCTGGCTCTATCTGTAACTTATTCTCCATATTGGACAGGTCACTTTCTTTCCTCTTTAAAATGAAATCTAAAGTAGATGTTCTCAAAGGAGACTTCTCTGCCACGTTAACAACAATCGTAGCTGTCCAATCTAAAGGCCTTTTCCTCCCTCCTCATCCTCCTAGACCCATCTGCCTCTTTTGGCACTGGAGGTCATCCTCTTCTCTCTGAGCTCCTCATGGAGCTCTGTCTAATGGGAGACAGCCAACAAAAGTGTGCACACAAGTGACTGTGCAGACAGGGAAGGCATGGAGCCAAGAGGGGTAGCTCGCGAGTCTGGCAGGTGCTTCTGGAAGCCCCTCGGCCTCCCGCTGGGACAGATCCTGGGAGTCCAGAAGCAGGTGACTGACTCCAGCTGGGGGGGGGAGGGGCCTTCCAGGTTCAGCAGTACTTCCAGGATCTTTCTGCCACACTGGCCAAGCATCATCAGGGAGAGCTGGGGCCCTCTGCCACTGACCACTAGGGAAACTGACCTGAGGGAAGCTGCCGATGGAAGAGGTAGGTCTGGCCCCGTGTCCTGGAACACCCACATATGTGTGTGTGTGTCTGTGTGTGTGTGTGTGTGTGTGTGTCTGTGTGTATGCACGCGTGTCTAGCAGAGAGCCCCAGCAGCCCGACCTGGATGCCCAGGAGTACACACAGACTTGTACATGTCTCAGTCAGACACGGGACATTAACCCCTTCACTGCAATGACAATCCAATAAATCCGAGATTTATTAGGCACCTGCCATGTGTAAGGCCTGGTGGTGATGACCCCCTGCCCCGACCCCACCGCCCATCTCGGGGAGCGTCCTCTCTGGGGGCAGAGTGAGATCAAGGCTGGCCCAGAGTGCCCAGTGCCAGCCCTCCAGGCGGAAGGAGCGGCAGGGCCTGGCAGAACAGGTTCCTCCTCTTAGAAGGGAGGAGAGTGGCGGGGCAAGCAGAGCACGTTAACTGCTTCAGGCCCAAATTCAACCAGTTTTGTCCCTAGGGACACCACTGCTCTCAGGTGGGAGCCTTGGGATGGACCATCAGGCTGCTGGTTCTGGACGATAGGGCTCTGTCTTCCCAAGGGAGGAGGTGACCAGCCCACACACAGCTCCGAGAGGAATGGGGTTCCTTGGGAGTCTGGAGTTCAGCCGGACCGTCACCGGCAGGTGGCTGGGGAAGAGCATCTCACATCTTCTTCCTCATCTTGCCCTTTCGGTTGCCCCCAGGCCGCCTGCCAAAGGCGCTCTGCCGCAGCTCCTGGGCCCGGCGCCGGTTGCGGGCAGACAGCTGCTTGAGACCCCCTCGTTGCAGGAAACGCTGCTTCTCTGCACGGCGACGCTGCTTCAGGATCTGCTGCTTGTTCTTCAGCTCTGAGCGCACGCGCCCACCGGCCCCTGACGTCCCACCGGCCCCTGACGTCCGGCCTGCTGAGGCCCCTGGGAGGACACAAGGGAGGGAAAGTCACCAGGGGTGGCCTGAGAAATAAAGTAACCTGCCGTGGATGGAGAGAGAACTGGGGATGTCAATCAGGGCCTTCATTCTGGTGTCTGCAATCTGGCCCCTTCCCTGGCTGCGGCGGGTCATCTGCTTTCCAACTGTTCTTCAGACACTTACCAGCTGTGTGACCCATGCCCAGGAACTCTGTGCCTCAGTTCCCTCATCTGTAAGAGGAAAGCTTCTCCCCTCCCTCTTCTAGGACCCCCAGACATTACAGCATTGGCTGGTCCTGCCCCAGGAGGATTCTGGTCCCTGACTAGCACAAGCCAGACAGGTCATGGACAGGTCACTATCAACTCCAAGACAGGAGCCTGGGGGGATGAGAGTCTCCCAGAGCTGACCCCCCACTTGCAAGAGGCTGCATGTCACACCTCCCTCCCCCTCCCCAGAGGCAGCCCCCCCACAAGCCACTGCTGGGAAGTAAAAATAGAAACCAGAAGCCGAGGGTGTGAAAGGAAGCCAGGAAGGCAGAGAGGGAGAAACATGGGGAGATGGGGGTGGGGGGGGGGGGAACACACACAGGAGGTCTGGCCAAGAGAGGCGGGAGGGGGAGAAGGGGTCCTGGGAGCACAGCCCAGGACACCCAAGCAGGCAGGGGATCCAGACAGATGGAGGGAGCAGACATTGGGGGAGGAGGAGGTGAATGGTTAGGAGGGGGCCAGAAAGAGGGAGAGGCATCTCCTATGAGCCTTATAACACCCCTGGGTGGTAGGGGACCCACTTTATCCCCACTTTAAAGAGGTGGAAACTGAGGCTGGGAGTGAAAGGGGTCACCAGGCCAGTAAAAGGGCAACTCCAGGTCCAGCACTTGAGCACTGCCTCACTGTGCCCCCGAGGCACAGTTCCCCTTTGCCAACATGGGCACAGAAGGGGGACAGCACACAGCAGGGAGCCTGGAGAAGCGAGGGGCTGCCACAGACGCCTCAGAGGTGCCCCTGCGCCAGAAGGCTGCCCAGCAGCTGAGATAAGTGAGCTCCGAGGTGGGGTTCCAGTGGGGACCAAAGGCTCAGGAGTGGGGGAGGCCTTGGGGGGCCCTGCCCACATGGAGCTTCTGGAGAAATGCCTGTTCACCAGTGGGATTCAGCTCCCAGCTGCCTGCAGGGCACCAGCGCATGCTCCTGTGGACACTGACTGGAACAGGGCCGGGGTTCTGGGGGCTGGGATACCGGCAGGTTCCTGGGGCTCAGAGGCGCTGCCCACAAGGCACGGGAGGAGAGAGGACCAAGAAAAGCTGGCCTGGGCCCCTGATATTCTTACTGGGGGACACTGGTCACTCATTTCCTATTTCCCCTCAGTTTCCCCACCTGAAGGCTAGGTGGGTGGACACAGTGAACACTTCCCTCCCCTGCCTCAGTTTCCCCACTGTAAGATGGGTGGGCAGACACAGAAGTCACTAGGGTCACTTCTCTCTCCTGTTTCCCCCCTGGGCGGTGGGCACGGGCTGCTTGGCTCCCTCCCAGGTGCCAACCCCCTCTCCCCACGGGCTGTCCCCATGGGCTGCCCCCACAGGCCGGCTCCCTCACCTCGGCCCCGGCCTCGGCCCCGATTCCAGCCTCGCCTCCTGGCCGCTCCCTCTTCCTCCTCGTCCGAGTCCCGGTCCCCAATCTTGTGCTTCTGCTTCCACTTCTGATAGCTGAGGTCAGCGGTTAAGGAGGCCCCCAGATAGAAGGGGCTGGAGCTGGGGGGACCTTGGGGATGAGCCGGTCAGACCCCCCTCATTTTTCAGATGGGGAAACTGAGGCGGGGGAGAAGAGTGCAGGGAGTGTCTCAAGGCCACCAGAGGGGAGGGGGCGCAGTTGCTCCAGATTCAATTTTTTCCTGCTCTGCCTCCAGAGGGGAAGCCCCCCTCAGCCCCACCCTGCCACAGGAGGAAAGGATACAGGTCCCTCTTATAAGAGCTGCTGATGTACCGGCCGCTCTCCGTCTTTATCTTCTTTTTGTCCTCCTGGCCCGTGGCCCCAACAAACCGCTTCTTCTTACGGTCCCTGGAGGCCAAGGAGGGGGAGGGGAGGCAGAGCTGGGAGTCTTCTTGGGGCATGACCTCTCCCCTCTCCTCCCCCATTACTCCCCCCTCCCTTATTACTTCCCCCTCCCCCCCTTACCACTTCAGCTGCTGCCGGCTCTTGGTGAGGCTGTGGGCCTCGTCGCCCATGAGGTCAAGGACGGCTCCAGACGCCTGCTGCTCGAAGGCGCTGCCCTCGCCCCCGATGCTCAGGCTGAGGGGAGAGAACAGGGCTTGTGGCATGGACAAAGGGTGGCACCTCCCCCTCCCTGGCAGTGTCCCTCCCTTGCCCCCATCCATGTGACCCCCCAACCCCTGCTGCGCCCCTCACCCCCGCTCGCTGTCGAAATCCTTGGGCCGGTAGGGCACATAGAACTCCTCTTGCCGCTGCTGGGGTGCCCCCTTCCGCCTCTTCTCCTGGCCCGGTGCTGAGGGCCGCCGTCTCTTTGGGCCCAGGACCTGGGTGAAGGCCTCCTGGGGAGGAGGGCCAGAGTTGTTCTGAGTGGTCCCCCTGCTCGGTGCTCCCTCCCCGTGACTTCGCTCTAACCCTTTGGAGGCGGGTCCCGGGAGCCCCTGATTCTCAGCTTCCTTTCCTGTCTGCCCTCCATCCCCCCCAAGCCAGACTAGAAGGCTGGAGCCAACAGGGGGAGGGACACCAGGACAGACAGACATTTATTAAGCACCTCCTGTGCTCAGTCCCCCAGGTGCCGAGGGTAAGGCCAGGCCTCGAGGTTACAAAGGCCTGGGCAAGTCGGATCTCGTGAGCTGAGACTCCCCCCCCCCCCCCCCCCCCCCCCCCCCCCCCCCTCCCCAGGAGGCAGCTGCTATTCCTATGCCCCTTTATGGAGGGACCTGAGGCAGCCAGAGGAGGGTTAGCGTCCACGTGTCTGAGGCTTGGGCTGTCCACCCCCCCTCCCCCCACCAGACCCCTATATAACTCCCTGGAGGCCCTGGGCACATCCCCACCTCCACGTCCTGCTCCTCCTCCTGCTCCTCCTCTGGCTCCTGGCTCGTGGGCAGGCAGGGGGCCGGGCCGGGCTGGGCCTGCTGCCGCTCCTGCTGCCCCTGCTGGAACTTGGCAATGGCTTTGTGGTCCCGCTTCCGCTTGGCCCGCATCACCTGGCTACCCGGATCCCGGGTCGTGGTGTTAATCTCAAAGATGGTCTGTGGCAAGGAAGAGCAAAAATCCCCAATTGTGCCTGTGTGGGGTAGGGCGGGGCTGGCCTTCTCCAGGGAGCCCCCATGACTGACTCCATCTGCAGCTCTAGCCTCCTCCCTATTTGTATCCCCAGGGCTGGGCCTGGTGCCTGGCACACAGTAGGTGCTTAGTCAATGCTGACTGATCAGAGAGATGTCTGGGGATGCTGGGAGGTTCATGGGCTTGATGGGGGGGTCACCAAGCCAGGATGTATCCAAGATGGGACTCGAACCCCATCTTCCTGACTCAGGCCAGCTCTCCAGGCGCGACACTGGCTGTCTGCAGTGACAAGAATCAGGAAAACATCCCTCCAGCCAAAAAAATAAAGGCGGACACCAAGGAATTTTCAAGACCAAGTTAGGCCCCCAGGAAGGGCTGGAAAAGCTCTAGGAGACGGAACCTTGGAGTCCTAAGTGTGCCTTCGGACCCTCCCTCAAGCTCTCTGTGCCTCAGTTTCCCCATCTCTAGCCCTGAGGGTCTTTCCTAACTCAAAGTCTGAGGGGTGGGGGCTTACAGGTGTGGAATACTGCACACACTGCTAGTCTCCAGTAATGTATTTGTGGCTTTGACTCAGTGCCCTTTGCTTTAATGTGTTTGTCGCTCCCGGTTTGGACGGCCGTGACACTGGTACCAGCTCAGAACAGAGCGGTGGATCAGTGAGACAGGTTGGGCTCCCGAGACAGTGTCAGTGATAAACCTGGACTCCGGCTTCTGGGACAAGGACTCGCTCTGACAAGAACTGCCGGGAAAACTGGAAGAGGACAGCGGGAGCTGGGCCCTGGGCCGCACCGAGCACCGGGGGAGGCCAAAAAGGGTTCGTTAGATGTGACAGTGATGCTTTAAGCAAATCAGGACAAGGGACATCTCCCTCTCAGATCTGGGGGAGGGAGAACTTTGTGGCCAGAGAAGAACTGGAGGACACCAGGAAATGCAAAATGGGTCACTTGAACACATTCAAATAAAAAGGGTTTGTGCAAACACCTCTCTTTGTTGCTTGTTAGGCAGGAGAGACATGCTCCTGAACGTTGGAGCTGTGTGACCTTGGGCAGGTCACGGACCTCTCTGAACAACAAATGAGGGCTGCGCCCCGGGGCCTCCGGGAGCCCATCCAGATGCAACTGGATCCAAGAGCTGATGAGGCCAAGATGAAAAGGGATGAGAACAAGGGGATTGAGGACTAGGGGGAGGGGACGTGGAGCCACTTCTGGGGTCTTCTTGCCACATCTGCCTGGCCCCGAGTTCTGCCTCTGAAGCCACTGTGGGCCTCGGTATCCCTAGGCCCTCCCCCAGACCCTCTCCCCAGACCCTCCCTCCAGGCTGGGCTGTCTCACTCACAGCCCGGGAGCGGTAGTTCTTGATGCTGTCCACAAGTTTCATCCTCTCCAACTCCTCGTCCTCAAACTGGGAGCCTGGAGGCGGACGGAGAGGAAGCCCATCAGAGGAGCCCACCCTGCCCAGCCCGGGGCTCCCCCCTCTCCCCCAGGGAACGTGACGGGCACTCACTGAAGAGGGGGTGCAGGCCTAGGAGGGTGGGGTCCAGGTCCTTGGCCCTCTTGATGGACTCTGGGGAGGGCCCCGGCCGAGAACGGCTGTACTGCTTGTGGGCGTTCTCGGCCACGCGCCGCAGGCTCTGGAGCTCCGAGGAGCCGTCGTGGTCCGTGAGCAGGCGGCACTCCTCGTCGTCCACCACGTTCCGAGGCACACGACCCAGCACACCATCTGGAGAGGCATCTGGGGGAATTCTGGGACTCAGGAGGCGAGGCCCGTCCCCGTCCCCACCCCCGCCCCCGGGCTCCCCATCCCCAACTGCCAGAGCTGAAAGGGAAACAGGAGACCCCTGGATCCAAGTGCTTCACTTTACTAATGAGGAAACTGAGGCAGATGGGGGGGAGTGATTTGCCCAAGGTCATTTACTAAGGGAGGACTGGAATCCAGGCCTTTGTGACTTCAATGCCAGCAGCCAATCCAGCTCTGCACTGATGGTACCAAAGATCTGAGTTCAATTCTTGCCCCAGATTTGCTGCTCTATGATACCTGAGTAAGTCACTCCCTTCTTCCTTTCCCAGTCCCATCCCGAGCTCCTTCTCCACTTTGGGGTCCCAAATATACATATAAATATACATGGGGGGTCCCCAGACCCAGGCCCGGCTACCTGAGGGCTTCTCGTGGGGCCTGGCGAGGACGAGGGGGCGGCCCAAGAAGAGGTGAAGGTCAAAGACGTAGGGGACCTCATCCGGGGCCACCAGGGAATACGCGGTGCCGCTTCGGCCTGCGCGGGCCACGCGCCCTGCAGAAGGAAAACGGAGGGGCAGTTGTAACAAGGGCACCTGAGCGAGCACTTGGGCCTTTCTGCTCCCGGGCTGCCCGGCCCTGGGTAAATCACCTCAGGTTCCCCATCGGTAAAAATGGTTTCTGCTCTGTGCAGGTTCAGAGACCCAGTGGGGGATAATGGAGTCAGAGACGTGGCTTCTGGAAAAGTTAAGAGGGACGCGCCAATGAGAGCCTCAGCTGCTCTTAATGGGCCCCTTGGCTGTCCCAGCGATAACCCTAGCTCTCCCAACAGGCCTTGAGAATATAAAAAGTCAGGACTGGGGAGGGGGGGGGGGGCTGAGAATGGGGGATGTCAGGACTTGGGGGGCCCTAAAACAGGGAGTATAAGGGATGCTTAGAGCCCAAACCCTCAGGGCAGGGCTGCGAGGCTGGCACTCACCCACTCGATGCAGGAAGAGCTTGCTCTTGGCAGGGAAGTTATAGTTGATCACGTTGTCCAGCAGCGGGATGTCCAGGCCCCGGGCGGCCACGTCGGTGACGATGAGGGCGGAGCACTTGCCATGCACAAACTTGGCCAGGTTGATCTTGCGCGCCGTCTGGTCAAGGGAGCTGTAGATGTGGGTGCAGCAAACACCCTGGGTTGTCAGCAGCTGAGGGAGGGCGAGAGAAAGTTGGCAGGGGCTATGGAACAGGGACACAGCAACCCCCATTTCCCACCCAAACCCCCAGGAAATTAACTGATAAATCGGCCAACAAACAGTCACTAAGTAGCTGCTGTGGAGCAGGACTATGCTGGGAACACAAACACACAACTGCAGTCCCTGTCCTCAAGGGGCTCGGTATCCCCTGGGGTGGGAGGGGATAGGGAGGCGGAGGGCCCGGGCGTAGGGAGCATATATATATATACGGTTCAGGCAAAGATCAGAAACTGTGTCATGGTACGGCTGTGTATGGATGCATGTGTGTGTGTGTGTGTATAAATGCATGTATGTTAAATATACACACTAAACATGGGCAGCACATATTAAATATTACACGTGGGCAATGGGCACTGTATGTGTGCACACCCATGTGGGAAACATCCACAGAACTGACACGTGTGCACACAAGGCAAACACATGTGACATATGTGTGCGCTTGCGGGACACACACACACACACACACACACACACAGTTACTTCTGCCCCCATCTATCCAGAAGGTCAGCCTGATGTGCCCTGGGCCTGGGGGGGTGGAGGAGGGAGCTGTGCTGAGGAGAGGGCGCCTGCCCCCTGCTGGTGCTGCTGGGGAACACCTCCCAGGACTGAGTGGGAAGGGTCCCTCCGGGGCTCCGGCCCCTCACCTCTGTGAGGTACTCCGCGTGGTGCTTTGTGGCCACGAAGACCACAGTCTGGTCCTGGGGCCGGACGACGTTGCGCAGGAGGTGGAGGAGCACGGCTGGCTTGTCGTCCTCGCGGATGTGGAAGAAGGCCATCTAAGGGTGGGAAGGGAGCATGAGCATGAAGGGGGAGCCCCGCGCCCAGCCAAGTCACCTCCTACCCCCCGCACACTGGTGAAGGAGACAGGAGCCTGTGAGGGCCGTCGGGGCTACCCTCGGCACCGGCCAACATGTGGCACAGGCAGGCCTGAACCAGGTGTTCTAGGCTCAAGTTCCTCACCTCACCAGGGCAGGTGGATTCAAGCTCAAATGAGATAAAAGACATGAAAATAACATGTAAGTTATCAAGCGCTTGATGTGTGAGGGGCCATTCTGCCCCGCCCTGGGCCCAGACTGGGCCTCTGCCCTGCCACAGAGAGCCCTTCCCTCTTCTTCCCTGCAGGCTGGAGTGGCCAACCCAACCCGGGGCCCAGGGGATTTTCCTCCAAGTGAGGCATGAGAAGCGCTGGGCAAAGCCGAGGACCTCACTCACCTTCAACTGCTCGTTGAGTTTGGTGTCCACATCGAGACGGATCAGCACCGGCTCCGTGAGCCCTGGGGGAAAACAGGGAGTAAAGATGGAGGTGGGGGGGCTGAGGGCTGGGTGAGGAGGCTGTGAAGGACGGGGGTGGAGCAGGGGCTCAACGCGTCACAGCACGCCACATCCTTGGGAAGCCCCAGGCCAGCCAGGAGCCTCCATTCCCCCCAAAACAGGCTCACAACCAGGGGAGCCCAGGGAGCAGATGGGGCGCTCACCAGCACGGGCAAACTCCACGAGGAGCTTCGGCAGCGTGGCCGAAAAGAGCACGGTTTGGTGGTCCTCGGGAAGGCGGCTGATGATTTCCTGTAGCTGCTCGGCAAAGCCCATTTCAAACAGCCTGGAACAAGAGGAACAGGGCAAATGAGGCGGCCGGCCTTTGGCACTCAGCCAGATCACAGGTGGGCTAGGCAACAGCAAGCATTTATTAAGCTCCCACTAAGTGCGGGGAGGACACAGCCCCTCCCCTTGGGGGCCAGCACACAGATTTAGGATTATGCAGGATGGTCACACACAGGGGAGCTTGTGAGGGGCACTTGGGGTCAGTAAGGCTGTATCTGAGCTGTGCCTGGAAGGATGCTGGGGAAGGAGCAGCTAGGTCCCTGACTAGCTCTCTTCAATCTCCTCCTCAGGAAAATGGAAATGAAAATCCCTGCCCCCTCTACCATAGGCACAAAAGCTCCCTGCAAACTTGGCAGGTACAGACACAGGGGCCTGTCATGGTGAGAGAGGGACAAGGCCGGAGTGAAGCGAGGGCGCCTAATTCTCTCTGTGGACCCCAACGCCCAGGCCCACCTCACCTATCCGCCTCATCAAAGACAGCGTATTGCACACTGTGCAGTTTCAGGTTCATCTCCACGGCCACGTGCATCAGGCGCCCTGGGGTGGCGATGATTCTGCAATGGGATAGCACCTCCATCACCCCAGGCAGCACCTGCCCCTCCCAGACCTCCCTCTCCCTCTCCCAACCCCAAAGCTGTCTGGCAGGGATAGGCCTGAAGATTTCCTTCTTGCTCTGCACACTCACATATCTGGGTTCTCATGCAGGGCTGCAAACTGGTCTTCCATCCTGTAGAGAAGAGAAAAGGAAGTCTCCGTGTCATGCCAGGAAGCACACACGGCACCAACCTCGATATGGAGCCAAATATTCTGGGGGAAGAACTGGCTTTAGAGCTAGAGGACCTGGGTTCAAGGCCTAGTTCTGATGCTCAAATGTAAAATGACCAACACAGAGGCCTCTGGGGAACTTTTGGTCCCATGATGCCCTTGAAACCTAAGCCTCGCCACCCTGAGGAGAGAAGTCTAAAATAAAGACCCTGGATATGGGAAAAATGTAGCCCCAAAGGAATCCAGGCTACATACATAAAGTTAAAGAAGGGGTGAGATAAATGCCAAATGAGGAAACCCAAAGTCAGTAATCACACCAGCGCTGAACACTCCACACCTAAACACACCTAAACACACAACTGCCCCACCCACATGCAGAGCTCAGCCTTTTCTCTGCACCCTACAGGGCTCCAGGCAGCAACCAAGCTGTCCTAGGCCGAGTGTGCCACCTGGTGGTCAGTCCCAAGAACTGTATGACTTACTGTTTCTTCCCTACCATCTTTCTTCCCTTTCCCAAGGACAGTTACATATTCTGTTTCTCCCTGACCCACAGATCAGGAAATCCCTAAGTCCTGCCCGACACACAAACAAACACACACACACACACACACTCGCGCTCTCTCTCTCTCTCTCTCTCTGTCTCTCTCTTTCTCTCTGTCACATCACTTTCTCTGTTCTATGCTTTCTTCCAACATCTTCTGTCCGTTCTCTTTGTGTCGCCTAATTCTGCCCTCATCTCATCTACACCCTAAAGCAGGGCTCTAAGGGTGTAAGCCTGCAGCAGCAGCAAGGATATTGTGTGATAAGGAAGGGAAACCCCACAAGTTTTAACAAAGCTGACCATCCCCAAGAATGAGGGACGCTGACTACGAGAAGCTGGCAGGACGGTAGATCACAAAGAGGTCACTCCTGCTGTGCTTCTACAATGAGGCAGGGCCCGAGTCCTGCCTCTGCCACATACTGGCTGGGGCACCCTCGGGAGACGTCTTAACCCCTCCGTGCTCTAGCCAATTCTCTAAAACTAGAGGCAAGAGTATGAAACGGTGGAAAGAGAGCCAGGTTTGGTGCTCTAGGACCTGGGCTCCACCACCTACCATGTGACTCAGTTTCCTTCTCTGTGAAACGAAGGGGTCAGAGTACAGAATCTCGAAAACCTTGCAAGTTTAAATCTAGGATCTACCTTAGGAAGGAGTTTCTGCCCTGGGAGCTCTCCACAACAAGAAAATCTCAGGACCACAAAACCCCACAGAATGAGAATCAGAGGAACAGCAGAAAACTGTAACAGAGAGAGAGTGAGCGCAGAAACAGGAGAACACACATACACAATGACAACAACAGTCTCTACTTTTTAAAAAACGAGCTAGAGGCGACTATACTTGGTTAATTGCAATGCCCGATCTTGGAGGAAACGCAGTTCCCCTCTCAGGAGAATGGGGAAGGGGATGTGGCATCCGGGACATAGCCCTGGGAGATGCGGCCCCTTCTGGGGGCTGGCTCTGCTGACCTTTGTTCTGAGGATCTGATGGTGGGAGGATGGGCAGGGAAGGCGAGTCAGGAAATGACTGACACACCAAGCCAAAGACATCGCTAGGCCAATAAACCCCGGCACATCAACCCCTGGGGATGGCAGAACGGGCCATGGTCCGTGAGGACTCATTATCATCACAACAAATTGGCAGGGAACAAGAAACACAAAAACTACAGAGAAAAATGGGAAAGACTTAGATACAGTGATGGAAAGGGGAGCCCAGAGTCAGAAGCACAGAATCCACACTGAGTCCCACTGGGGAGCGCGGCAGCTTGGCAGCGTGGCCTCATGGGTGCGATGTCACACTATGTCAGGAGTCAGAACCAAGTTCAAATCCCCGCGCAGACCCATCAGTGGTGTGACTGGGACCAAGTCACTTAACTCTACTAGAGTGCAGCTTCTCCTAAAAACCGGAGGTAACAATCCCCGGCTTGCTAAATCTCGCTGCAGTTTTGTGGAACCCAACCCAGTACCTGCAAAAGGCTTTGTCACCTTTAAAGAGCTACACAGAATTACTTATCATTATTATTTCAAAATGACAACAGAAGTTATAGAAGAGAGTCTGGAAAAACACAAAAGAAAACCAAATGGGGCAGGATTCTAACCTGATTCTCCCCAGAGTCAGGAAAGCTGGGGTTCAAATCCCACCAGAAGGGGGCTGCACACCCGGGGCCCCCTCTTCCTTAAGACAGGGGAGGCAGGCCCAGACAAGGTCTACACTTTTGAGGATTAATAACCCTGACAGCCCCCCTCTGCACACCCATCAGCACTACAGCAGCAGGCAGTGAGCTCTGGTCCCCCAGGGGCCGGGGGCGAGGATTCACTGCCCTTACCCCCAAGGTTACTGGTCGGCAGTTACCGGTGGCGGCCCTGGCCCAGGTGGGACATACGCTGTGTGTGTGGAGGGGGAAGGGGCAGAGTGGGGAGATCTTGTGTTAATCTTCAGAAGATAACATCTCTGAGACAATCCACCAGAACCAGAATTCAGGGCTGATAGAGCCCTGAGGAGCAGGCCGACTGATGCTCTTGGAGCCAGAAAAGGAACAGGGGCAGAGAAGGCAGGAGTGACAGCTTTGGAACTAAAAGCGCCCCAAATGCACACAACCCCATTACTGAGATATTTTGAGCGGGGGCTTTGGGCTCAGGGGGGACGGCTTGAGGGGACCAGAAGGACGCAAGGCTCCGAAGTGCAGGAAGGCATAGGAGGAAGAAAGAAGCCTGGGGACAGGACAGTCCAGAGCGGACTTGGACTCTGTCACTTACTGCAGAACAATGGGACCTCTAGGTCCTGGCTAACTGTGAGAACGTGGCTCCGGGACTCGGTGTCCTGGTCTGTCAGAACAGGGATCCTGCCCCTGGTTGCCTCACCAACATACTCTGAGGATCAGGGGGGGAGGATCATGGATGTGAAAATCCACACCACATCCTGTCTGTTAACATGTGGCCTGAGGCCCAGAGTGGGGGGAGGGGGGTGCTTCCCCTTGGGTCACACAGCCAGTTCCAAGGCAGAAGCGGCGTTTGAACCCTGACTCTCCTGACTAATTCCTGACCGCTAAGGCACATGGCTGCTACAGAACGGAAGGCCCCACGGGGGGGGGGGGGGGGGGGGGGGGGGGGGGGGGGGGGGGGGGGGGGGGGGGGGTCTGTGGGGGACAGACTCTGCCCCAGTCAGTCTCTCTCTCTCTGAGGGGCTGCTGGACTCTACTGAGTTGGGACTCCTGACGAAGGCGGGGCCAGTGTTACAAGGTAGGTTTGTATTAGAAAATGGAAGGAGGCGAAGGAGGCGAGCCAACAAAGGGTGGCAAAGAGATACTGGCAAAGGAAAATGCCATGAAGGAAGAAGCTCTTACTTGTCTCCCCCAAGGATCAGGGCTGTCTTCAGGCCGGTGAACTTGCCCAGCTGTGGAACAAAGGAGACAAAGTGAGGTCAGAGAGCTGAGAAGGAAAGCCCAATCCACCCTCCAGAGCCAATTCCAGGGGAGACTCGTTCCCCTGGGCCACGAGGCCTTAACCAAGGTCCTGAATTTCTTTTTTTTTTTCATGGGAATAACTGTGCCTCATCATACATTATATGGATGATTCTCACTTTAGATAAACTCACATTATACAAATTCAGCTTTATGTAAAGAATTCTGAAAGAAATCTGCACTCTACAAAAACCCTGTTAACTGCTGTACGAGACTGCTCCTGCCCCTCAGCCTGGGGCTCCACAGCCTGTCTCTCCCAAACTGCCCCCCAAAACCCCTCCAAGAAAAAGCAGCAGAACAGCCCCATGGAGAGACCCCCCCTGCTGCTGCTGTTTGGCCCAAACCCCAGAGCCAAGGGAGACCACCTTTGCCCCGCCCTGTCCCCCTGTCCGGTACCCCTCCTCTCTGGCTCCCTTGTGCCTCCCCCCTCATGTTCTTCCTCTCTGTTCAGACCAGGTCCCCACATGGTTGGCCCCGGCTTGGCCTTTCTCTTCCTGCTCTCACTCTTCTGCTCTGTTTTCTGTCCAGGGTCCTTCTCTGCCTCTCTCTCCCCCAATGTTTACACCCCTCCCTGCCTCTCTCCCTCCCCCCACATTTACAGGCAAATTTCATTACCCAGAAACCTCCTTTCTCTTGAAGTCTGTAGAAGGGTACACTTCCTTAAAGTAAGAATGGCCTCTAACTGGCTTCCTTTCTAGTCTCACAGATCTTTTATGCATTTAAGACCATGATTCTGAGCAGGGGTCCACAGGCCCAAAGGTCCAGGCCACACAAAAGGTGAAGTGCCCACCCCACCCCACCCCCCACCCCCGTCCAGCCGCCCTGCTCACCTCCTTGGTGAATTTCATGGTCTGCAGGGCCAGCTCTCGGGTGGGCGAGAGGATGAGGGCTCGGGCACCTGTCTGGGCACTGTGGGCCTTGAGTTTCTCAAACATGGGGATGAGGAAGCAGGCCGTCTTTCCACTACCCGTTCGGGCCATGGCTACTACATCCTTGCCGTCCAGAATCACCGGAATAGTCTGTGGGAGGGAATGCTTGGGATCAGAAGCAAAGAGACGCCATTTTTGCTCTCACTACTTTCTTTTCCCTCAGGCTAACCTTGTAGTGAGGCTGAAGCGGGGTGAGACAGATGCAATGGAAAAAACTTGGGGGCTACAGCTGCTGAGGTCCCCTCCCCCGCTCCAGTCTGTGAGCCCTGCGGTGGACCTGTCACCCCAGCTTTTATTTCTGGACCTCTAGGGCCATACACATTCTCTGGCTGGATCCTCAACAAGCCTGGGGGAAGGGGATGCTGGGCTTACACCCATTTTACAGATGAGATAATAGACCATTTGCCCCAAATCTCTCACAGGCCACTTGAAAGAAAGCACCGGGTAATCCTGTGCTCCACACTCCCCAGGCACTATGATGTAACACAGGGGGCAGAGGAGGCCCTCAGGAAAACCTGGGTTCACGTGCCGCCTCTGCTACAAAGCGGAGAGAAAAATGGGCAGTCTCTGAATCCTCGGCACCTGGGGCATCTCTGCCCCTGACAAATTTCAGTGCAGGTCCTGGGAGGCCTCCACAGAAGACCCAACACTAAAAGCCACAGACTCAAACGAGGGGAAAACTGCAAATAGGAACTGTCTGTTTTTACACTGCTCGGTTCCAAGGTGGGGGCTGCCAGATGGGGCTCGGATCTGGCCCGATACTCAGACTGGAGCCCCGCCCAGCCAGAACACCGCAGGCACTGGGCAGTCCCAATGGGGGAACAGGAGCTGACAGAAGCCTTGTGGGGCAGGCCCGGGGTGGCCAACTCTCCCCAACAGAGGCTGCTTGTGGCTGGGGACCCCGGTACAGTGACAGAGAGCTGGCCTCAAGAGTCGAGAAGGGCTGGATTCAAGTCACGCCTCTGACACCTGCTGTCTGCATAGCTCTGGGCCAGTCCCTTACCTGGCTGAAGTGCCAGGCAATGCTTTAATGGGAAGGTTCAGAACCGGTGCTGATCTGTGGAGGGCAGGGAGTGCTTCAGGGGAACTCCCTCCCTTAGTAATAAGAACACAAATCTGAAGAGTCCAGAGCGCCAGGCTCTAGTCCCGACTGTGTTACTGACTTGGACACTGGCCAAGGCTGGCCTTGGTTTCCCCGCTGGTAAAAATGGCAGCCTCTTCCAAAGGGCTGTTCTCAGGACAAGATGGAAAAAGGGCAGACGCTAAAGGCTTAACGCCAATGAAAAGGGATGCCAACGGGATCGGCTGCTTAAAAGGGAGGCCCCGTGTGCCAGCAGATAGGGCTGGCTGGTCACGAAATCAGGCCACCCAGGGCTCTGGTCCTCCCTGTGCTCGCGTGTCCATCCCTGAGAGGTCCCCTCCCAACCCCTTCCCATTTAGAGGGAACCGAACCCAAAGAATCCCTCATTTCCTTCAAAAACCAGAGACAATGAGCTGGCCCAGTGGGACAGGACACAGCAAGCGGGAGGTTGCTTACCTTCCTCTGGATGGGTGTGGGCACCTTGTAGCCCTTCTTCATGATGCCCTTGAAGACAGGGTAGCTCAAACCTGGGGGAGACACCAATGCTCCTCAGACCCCAGGAATCCCACCTCTTGCCCCTTCCCCCCATCCCCCACCCCAGCAGGGCACGGCCCGGGCCAGCTACTGGGGAGTGCGGGGCCATGTACTGGCCTGTGACCCG
The DNA here is from genome assembly GCF_902635505.1 of Sarcophilus harrisii. Classification (NCBI taxonomy): domain Eukaryota; kingdom Metazoa; phylum Chordata; class Mammalia; order Dasyuromorphia; family Dasyuridae; genus Sarcophilus; species Sarcophilus harrisii. The sequence goes on from NC_045426.1 coordinate 690,657,350, forward strand.
GGAGCTAGAGCACAGCGGGCAGAGAGCGGACCGAGGCTGTGCTGACGAGGCACGCTGACGGGGCTGCTTCCCACAGCGCTCAATTGCTCAGGGCCCGTGCCAGGGGCACTGAGGAAATCGCAGCTCCGACGTCTGTGTTGTGTGTACATGCACACACCCCCCCACACATGCACTCACACATCTATATGCTCCCACCACACACAATCACACACAATCACACACATGCGCACACGTGCAGGCTCACATGTCCATACTCGCACATCTGTGATCACTCCCTGACACCCACCTATGATTCACACGCACACAGACCATAATCTCAGATGCATCTGTGATCACTCGCACACAGACACTTGCGTGCCTGCTCAGGGACACAAAAGCACTCACGGTCACACAGGACACACATTCATAGATGCCCACACCCACACTATCTCATAGCCACGGTTACTGTCGTACAGACACACGCTCTCCCGTTCACGCCACCTTTTCCTTTCTCCACTGTGTGCTGCTCTTATCCCGGACAGCCCTCCCAGTTCAGGACCCAGATGAGCTGCATCCCCTAAAGCCCTCCCTCATCCCTGACCCCCAGGGGGCCTCTCCTTTTGCCCCCCAATGGTCCTGACAGTGGCCCATGTGGGACCTGCCAACTCAACTAGAGGGCGAGCTCCTGGATATCAGCCTGTCCTCTGCCTCCCTGGGTGCGGCACAGGAGCCAGCAGAGGCACCCACACAACACACACACCGGCCGGTTTCCCTGCTGAAAGCCTGGGCCCCCAGGCCCACTGCTCACAAGCCTCCAGGGTCCCGCAGACTTGAGCTCCGGCTTTGGGCTCTACCACAAACTTACCCATGGACTGAAAGCCTCCAGACTTTTTCTTCTTCTTGTTTTGGGCACGAATCATTTCCTGGGTGTCGGGCTCCACATCTGAGGCTGCCTCCAAAGCAGGGAAGGTAGGCAGGGACTTACTGGGACCCATCTGTCACGGAGAGGAAGAGGCAGGCTCACCTCGGGATCACTCAGATAGCTGGATGCCCCATGGATATCACAGAGGGGGCACAGCTCAGGCCAGTGGGAGGGGGGGAGGGGAAGGCTGGGGGAGAACCCGGCGTGGACAGTAAGTGGTTGTTGGCTTTTCAAGACGACTTTAGGTTCTTGGAAGGCGCCAACTAGACCCATTCCTGCAGAGGAGCAGTAGCCACAAGGCATGGGAAAGGACTCCTGCTTTGGAGTCAAAAGACCCAAGTTCAGGTCTCAGCCCCGCTACTATTCTGCCCCCTGTATAGTCACAGGCAAGCCCTTAATTATTCCCGTCCAAGCCACCTTTCAGAGAGGCTGGAAGGATAGAAAGACAAGCAACTGGTATTTGTGGCTGGCAAAACCATGATGGTTATTAATTCGTTTCATTTTCACTACAACCCTGAAAAGTAGATCCTGTTGTTATCCCCATTTTACAGATAGGGAAACTGAGGCACATGGGAGGGCTAGTAAGCACCAGGCCCCATGAGAAGTTCGGTCTTCCTGGCTTCTGGTCCAAGACTATCCGTGTGAGCAAAATGAGCAACCCTTAAAATGCCAGCAAAGCCTGGCCCAGAAGGCTGAAGTGGAAACACTAAAACCCTAAGTGAGATGTGAGCGCCGCCCTGGAACGCCCGGGATCACGTCCTGCCCCGACGGCCAGTAAGCGCCTACTGTTTCCCCTCCCGGGAAGTCGCCGCCCTATCAGCGAGTCCAGGCAGGCCCGAGTGTAACGACGCGGCTCTCGGCCGCGGGCCGGGGACTAGCGCCCGGAGAGGGGTCTGACCCGAGAAGCAGGCCCCGGCCCGAGAAGCAGGGTCCGGCCCGAGAAGCAGGCGCCGGCCCGAGAAGCAGGCGCCGGCCCGAGAAGCAGGCGCCGGCCCGAGAAGCAGGCCCCGGCCCGAGAAGCAGGCCCCGGCCGGAGAAGCAGGCCCCGGCCCGAGAAGCAGGCCCCGGCCCGAGAAGCAGGCGCCGGCCCGAGAAGCAGGCCCCGGCCCGCGGAACGGACCCTGCCAGCCGCAGACCCGAGCCCGCTCCCGTCTGGCAGCAGATGACGCCGGTCACCCCCGTCCCCCACAACCCCCCGCGCAAGTCCCCGCGTATCCGAGCGGCTGCTCCCGATTGGGCGGGGAGACAATGACCCCGCCTCGTCACTGGGAAGCAGCCAATGAGGCTCCCGATAGGAAACGCTAAGGTCCGGGGCTGCCTCACGGCCGGTCCGGCGCACTGGGGTCCCGGCGCGCCACGCGGCCCGTTCACTCCCGGGCCGGGGCAGGTCCCCAGGTCCCCCCCCCTCCCGTTACGCTCCCGCCGCCCTCCCCCCCCCCCAGCTTCCCCCCTCCCACCGCCCTCCTCCCCGGGCTTCCCACCTCCCGGGCTTCCACGCTTCCACCGCCTTCGGGCTGGATCTCGAAGTCTCCCATGGCACCAGCCAAGTGTCGGCGGCGATCGCGCTCCCGTCCGCGCCGCGAACCCCTGGGTCTGACCGTGCTCATGACCGACGTGGGCCGGGAGCGGGCGCGCAGATGCCCCAAGAAGCCTCGGCCGCCGTGCTCGCCGTGCTCGGCGCGTCGCTCGCCGCGGCGGTCCCCGTGTCGGTCCCCGTGCTCGCCGCGGCGGTCCCCGTGTCGGTCCCCGTGCTCGCCGCCGCCGCCGCCGTGCGCTCAGCCGACGCCCTCCACCACGGCCTGTATCAGGAGGCGGAGGAAGCGGGTGAAGCGCTGTAGGCGGAGGCGGCGCAGCCGCCGGCACCGCGCCCCCGTTTGCTCCGCCCGCCGAAGGGGCGGGGCTTCGAACATGGTCCCCTGGGGGGAGGCGTCCGGGGCGGTCCTGCTCGCCTTCTGTCCCCGGCTCCGGTCGGGGCGGCCCCAGGGGAGGGTGGGCTGGGCCCTGGTCTCCCCCGACCTCCTGGAGAGAATGGTCGAGTCCTCGGCGCAATTCGCGACTAGGGTGGCGGAGGCTGTTTGGAGCGCTCTCCGTGGCCAGTGTCACTGGGCGTCCGGGGACCGCCAGGCCGCCCGGTTCCTGCTCTCCTCAGGTAAGCGCCCCAGCGGGGGCAGAGCCGGAGAGCGGGTCCCGAGGCCCGGACTTCGGGGGCTGCTCGCGGTCACTGCCGCAGCCTGGGGCTCGGCCCGGGGCTCCGCTGTGCATGCCCCTTGTTAAGGGGGAAGGGCCAGACCGAGGAAGCCGGGGCGCTGGAGCGAGGGGCGAACCCTGCGGCAGAAACTTGCAGACGTCCCCCCAAAAGATTTAGACTGAAGGGATGTTTGTGGGGAGGGGGTCGTGGGCTATATTTTATACATTCATCACAATCCCCTCCTCCGCGCCCACCGCCCTGCTCCATGCATTACCAAAGGGGGATCTCGGAGCAGCGCGCGGTCCCCATCAAGTGGTCGGTGCCGGGGCCGCTTCTCCCGCTCTTCCACGATTGTTTCTTTGTTTCCTTGTTTGTTAGTATGTAGCCACAGGCCTTGCCTGTCTGCCTCTGGCCGGGTGAGCTGCCACAAAGGCTTGAGGCCCCAGCAGCTGCGCAGAGGCGCAAGGGAGGCTTGGAGGGTATTTATTAGATCCCATTTGGCACGGGTTAGAGGGAAGGGCACCGACCCAAGTGTCAAATCCCCCCTGGGGTTCTTGTGATTTCAGAGGGCACATCATGAAGACCTCTGTCGAGCTTGCCATCAATGGGATTCAGGCCCTCCAGCTGCAACATAAAGGCCGAAGTGGCTACCGAGTCAAATCCAGCACGTCGTTCGTGGATGAGACTTTGTTTGGCAAGCCTTCCGGGGCTCGGCCAACCCCACCGAAGTTTGACCCTCCTTGGGCAGTGCGGGCCAGATCTGGGAAGCTTGTGCCATTAACCCCTAATTCTGAGGGGGCCAAATGGAACCTGATTTCGGACCCCTCCAAAAGCAGCAGCAGTACCCCTCCCCATACTCCCAGGAAGAAAAATAAATACAGGTAATAGCAAGATTGGGAACTGGCAGAGTCTCAAAGTGTCCAACAAGAAAGGGGGGGAGCTTAGAGGCCATGGAGTCCATCCCCTTCATTTTGCAGAGAGAGAAAGCAGAGGGTCAGAAAGGGTCACAGAACTACTTTGATAGTTGAATCAAATCAACAAACATTTAAAATGCACCAACTATGTGGTACAGTGGGTGGAGTGCCAGACTTGGGGCTAGGAAAACCTGAGTTCAAATCCAGCCTCGGACACTTAACTTGTGGGACCCTGTGTAAGTCACGTTACCCCGGTTGCCTCGGTTTCCTCCTCTCTAAAATGACCTGGAGAAGGAAATGACACACCACTCTAGTATCTCTGTCAGGATCCCAAATTGGGGGAGACATAATTAAGCAACACACATGTGCCCGGTTATTGTGCTAAGTTCTGGGGATACTAAGAAAGGCAAAGGCAGTGCATGCCCTCCAAGAACTCAGTCTCATGGGGAACACAACATGCAAACAGCTAAACACAGCACATGCTTCCTACATGCCCCTTGGCTTAGATTGTGTGGGGTATAGTTCCAGGAGACCTAATTAGGACTTGTCCAAAATCTAGAACTGCCCCAAAATAGGTGGTGATTATCTCTCTCAAACAAGAGAGAGTCAGGAAAAATTGGACCTAAGCCCACGAGAAAGGCACTAGCAGTGTTAAGGGGGATCAGGAAAGGCTTCTGGTAATGGGTGAGGCAGAGATAAAAAAGGAGACCATTCCTGGCAAGGGGGACAGTTAGTGCCAAGGCCCAGAGTCGAATCTTGAGCAAGGAACAGCCCGGAGGCTACTAGCACTGGGTCAGGGAGGAAGGTCTAGGAAGATGGGAAAGGTAGGCAGGGGCCACGATCTAAATGCCAAAAATAGGATTTTCTGTTTGCTCCTTGAGTCCAGAGGGAGTCCCTGAAGTTAATTGTATACAGGAGGTAGATTATCCTGTTAGAACTGTGGAATGTCTAGACTTGGATCTTTGCTGATCTTGTGCATCAGATGGGAGAAGAAGCTATTGAAACATTTGTCTTCAGAGCTTGCTCATTCACAGACCAGGGCTAACTGAGGGTTCTCTGATGACGAGCTTCCAGGCTTCATTCTTGCCCCATTTGATATTTTTATCATTGACATGATTGAAAGATCTGAGGCAGCTGAGTAATGCACCAGAGCCCAGGGCCTAGAGTCAGGAAGCTGATTTCAAATCTAGCCTCAGGCACATGTGACCTTGGGCAAGTCCTTGAATCTGTCTGCCTCAGTTTCCTCATCTATAAGACAGGAATAATGCTGGCCTCTCCAGATTGTTATTAAGACCAAGTGAAATCATTTTTGTAAATTGCTTAGCACAGGGCCCAGCACTTAGTAGGTGCTTTATAAGGACTAGCCATAATCATTATCATCATTATCTTAATGTGGAACTCTTATCAAGGCTGATTGTGGAGAGACACAAGGAGAGCACATCTGGAGGAATGATCATGACTTTAAATTCCAAAGGGTTGTCTTGTGGAGGAAGGAATTCTCCCACTTTCTCTTACCTAGAGCTTGTTTACATAAAGTTCTGTATGTGGTCTCTCTCCTCCATTAAACTGGGAGCTTCTTGAAGGTAGAGCTTAGCCTAATGCCTGGTATACAGGGATGCTTAATACATGCTCCTCAGCTTATATTGGGTGGTGTATGGTTCCAGGAGACATAATTAGGTCTTGTTCAGTGTAAGGAAGAATTGTTCAAAATATCTAGAACTCTGCAGTAACAGGGGGGGTTCTCACCCAACTGCCCCCGTCCTGGCAGAATGCCAGCTGAGCCTAGATACCCATCCAACAAATACAGAAGGGGAAATAATAATCCCTAAGGCTTTAGATTTGGGAAGGGGGACCTGAGATACTGTGTGAGATGCTGGACAAGTCACTTAACCCCGACTGCTTCAAAAAGACTTGCAAAGCTCTTGGCACCCATTGACTTATTTGGTCCTTAGCACAGTGCCCGGCACATAGTCTGTGCTCAGTATGTGGTAGGGCTTATATTCATCTCCATTTTACAAATGGAGTATGTTGAGTAATGTGCCTGTGAATTTCAGAGGTGAGATGGGAGCTCCTGATTCCAGGAGTAGCCATGCTGCCTCCCTTTCCCCACAAAATGGGACTTTTCTGGCGATTCAGGGGCCATTTACAACATACCACAGGGCCATGGAAAAGTTTCTGGCTCTGGGAGGTCTGAGTAGCTGCATTGTCTGATGTGTCCCTTTGTGAGCCTCAGTTTCCCCATTTGTAAAATGAGGTGATCTCTGGGGTCCCTTCCAGCATAGAGCTGGGACTGTGGTTCTTGGACTCAGGAGAAGCCGGGTTGCCCAGCTGGATACAGACCCCATTCTTAGGAGCCGCTCCCCCCACTGACTCACTGTTCATTTTCCATCCTTTTTGTTCCAGGCTTATCCGTCACACACCATCCTATTGTGACGAGACTCTCTTTAGCTCCCGACGGGAGGAACCCACCTGGGAGGCACCATGGATGAAGAAGGAGGATGCTGCAAAGCTCCAGCCCCTCCTCTGGAGCCCCCCATCAGCACCCTGGGCCAATCGCTCTCCCCGACCCAAGGAGACCCCCCTGCGGGCTATTCACCCAGAGCCAAAGACCAGGAACAAGCCAGACATTTGGCAGAGGCTCTCGAATGGCCTGGACTCCCCAGGCTTCCTCAAGAGGGGGCAGTCCCAGTCACTCACCCATCTGAATGCCTCCCCTGGCGGGTACTCCCCTGGCACCAGTCCCCCCCATCAGAGAGGGCAGCAGCAGGCTTGGACTCAGGCAGCTGCGGGGACCTTCCAGAGCCCAGTGGTGACCCCCAGGGCTCGCGCCATCAGCCTCTCAGAACCAGCCACTCCCCGGAAGCGTGTGGCCACTCCCAAGCCAAAGCCACCCTGGAAGTGACTTGTGACCATGCCTCCTTGTCATCCCTGGGAGCACAGATGGGGACAAAGGCATGGGCTCGTGCAAAAAGAAGGAAACCCCGGTGAGAGGGGAAGGGGAAGGGGAAGGAGCCTGACCCATTCCCATGCATCTGTTCCGTCTGCCCTGGGAGGGTCGGTGCAGAGATCCTGCCTTTGGGACAGATGGGCCCATTCCTTCGGCCTTGTTCCTCCGTCCCTAGCCGACTGGGGTCATCATGCAACCCAATAAACTGTACTGTTGCCAACCCATAGAAATGTCTTCTCTCTCTCGAGGTGTCCCAGGTCAGCCTTGGGGGTGTATCAGCCCAGGGCTGACTCTTCAGGGGCACTGAGGCATTCGTGTCCACGTGGGGCCGTTCAAGTCCTTGGAGACAAGGTTTCTCCTACACCCTGGGGGGTGTCCCTGCCACACACTTGTAGGCTTCGATAAGGTATGGAGGGGAGACCCTTCATGCGGGAAGGGTCCCAGGTTCTCCCGGTGACAGTGAGCAGAGTGGGAAGGGAGCTCATCGGCCATTTTGGCCAACCTGTCCTGGGAAGAGAATGCTCTCTGTGCCGTGCTCCGGAGGCTGTCCTGGGCTGAGGGGGCCAGAGGGACCGTGGCCTGTGATTGGGCCCTTCCAACTCAGAAAAACAAGGAGATTGCAGTATGTGTGTGCCGGGGGTATTTCCTCACGGGCCCTTAAAAAGTATTAAAACGTGTATGTGCGGATGTCTTTTGAAGCTCTCTATTTTGTCAGGAGGGGCTGCAAAGCAGAATTCTTCTAAGCCCCATGGAGGGGGTGTCTCCTGGATCCTTTTGGCCGTCTGGATCTTTTCTCAGCATAATGCGGTTAAATGCGTTAAATAACATACATAGGATTGTAGAGGAAACCAATTCTATTGAAATACAGTTGACATAAAAAAAAAGTTCAGAGACCCTGGGTCAACCCCTGCTTTAATGGAGTTTGCAGAACACTGGACTTCCCGGAAGACACTTCAGGGTCAGCTGTGAGAGGATGTGGCCCCGGGAGAGGCACTCTGTGAAGTTGGCTGAGCTGGTCTTGGGAGAATGGACATAGCCCAGCTTAGAGGACCAGCTTGTGTCCCCCCTTCCCATACAGACACATGGTCTTTTCCATGCTGGGATGAGATCTCCCCAGGGGTCTTGGGTGGGAGAGAGTGTCCGTGTGTGTGTGTGTGGGTGCACAGCTCTGCCAGCCTGGGATTCTGCCCCTTTGTCCATGAGAGTTTAAAACTTGTGGAGAAAGAAAGAAACCTCTCCACCAGCAGCCAGGCCTGACCCCTCTTGGGGAGCTCTTCCCAAGCTTTCCGAGGTTCGGGATCACGGCTGCCGTGGTGGGACAAGGTGGCGGATAGGAGAAAGCTTGTACTGATTCTTCAAAGTTGAGTTGGGGCTGGAGAGGAGAGTCTGGGTCTCTCTAGGAGGTAGGAGCCCATGGCTATCTGCTCTCTCGGCCCAAAGACCTGCTCTGCTCTGAATGGCAGCAAATGGGGAAAAGACGCCCAGGGTGGGATGCAGGAGAAGGGACTTTATTGGTGTGAGTACAGAGAGGGAAGCCCCCTGAACGTGGCCGTCTGGTTCTGTGTCCACAGGCTCAGGGTGCTCACTGATCAGCAGAATGCCCGGGGATCCGAAGGGCCCACAGGAGCCTGCACTCTCACCATCTGGGGACCCGTATGTAACTGCCCCAGGCAGGGAGGAGCATTCTGGGATGTGCCCTCCTCTCTCTAACTAGCTGTCAGAAGAATGGGCTGGGAAGGGGCCAGGGAGGAAAAGAGATGAGAGGAGAGCAGCCCCCATCTTGCAGGGACCCCTTGGGGAGCGGCTACTTCTTCTTGCCTTTGCCCTTGCCCTTGCCCTTGCCCTTGCCCTTGCCCTTCTTCCTCCGCTTTGACTTCAGCAGCGACCTGACCAAATAGCCCTTCCAGAAAGCCTGGATGAGGGTGGCCGACCGAACCATGAGGGACATCTCCTTCTCAGCCTCCAGCTTCTTCTTGGAGTTGATAAGTCTCTCTTCCTTGATCTGGGCAAACTCCTGGAGCAGGACGGCGTGTTTTTCCTTCAGCTCAGCCAGCTGAGCCTTCTCTTCAGTATAGATCTCATTCAGCTCCTCATATTCGGCCTAAAGGGAACCAGGTAGTTTGGTATCATTGGGTAAATCCTCCTCATGTGGATAACAGGAGGGGTCAGGCTGCCTTCCTCCTGGAATGGAGCACGGCAAGCCCCTCAACTTGGGCAAATCCAAGTGCTCGAGAGTGTAAAGCAATAATGAGCTAAGTTTTACTGCCCTGTGGGAACTTGGGGGCAGGAGTTAAATAAATAACGTCCCATCTTCTGGCATGAATGCATTTCACACATCTTAGGAAATGCTTCCCCCCCCCCCCCCCAAAGCTAATGGGACTTTAATGAGAACAGCACCTAAAGGAACAGTCCTGCCCTTCTCTCCCTGGAAAGACTACCATGTCAGAAGGTTCACAAACTGGAATGCCCCGGGGTGAGCAGACAGATGGAGGTGTGAAGGCTGTGGGATAGGGAAGGTAGAAGGAGATGTCTCACAAGCTACAGTTCTGCTCCAAGTCCAACCCTGCTCTCTCCTTCTACGATTTAAACTTTTTCCTTTCACTATTGACAATGCAGGAGTGACTCTGCTGCCTTCTGTCCTGGCCAACCAATGGCAACTTCTGGGTACTTGTAGGCCTCACGTTCCACAAGAGTACCAGAGAGCTCCCGGGGGCTTTCTAAGCCCAGGCTCCTCATTCATGGAATGGAGCCGGGCGGCCCACATCTATATCAGAAGCAGGACAAGTGAGAACAGGTGTTGGCCACCTTTCTGGCTGGGCCTGAGCACAGGGATTAAGGGGGGATGGATAAAGCTTTACCCTCGAGTTTATAACAAAAACAAACAACTACATGAACAAGTGGTTCAGACGAGCAAGGTCTGGGATGGTATCACTCAACAGGACCACATGGAAACCTCACATGAGCTAATTCAATCTTGGACAGTATTCAGAGAGCCCAGAAAGTGAATGTCCCACTCTGCCCATCTGGAGACCTTGTGCTCAGGTCTGAGCTTCTCCTTCCAGGAAATACACTGACCGTCTGGAGAGCCCTGGGCAACAAGAAAGAAAACCTAAAGATCTGATCCTCCCGACTCCAGGGCTGGCCTTCTATCCATGACAACATCTAGCCACCCAAAGATCTGGGTATATATAAAGACCTCAGAGTCTTCTGAACACTTTGAGAAGAAGGAAAGGCCAGACCTGAATGAAGGCTAAAAAAAATTACAAAAAGCCTACACTGATTATATTCTAAGAGACAGAAAATGACTAGTCAGAGATGTAGGAATCATTTGCTAATCAGTGCCACGTGTCATACCATTAGCTTATTAGAATGAAGATCAGAATCAACATCAGTTTAGAAAAAAAAACAAGAATAAAAATGGGAATACATGATATGTATGAAGAGAACTCTAATCTGACCCTTTTCTGGAAGCTGATGACCCTGAAAAGTAGAAAACCACTAAAAGAAACAACCTAACAATTTCCCAAAGATGTTTATAACTGATGTAAATCAATCACAACGAAGAGACTAAACAAACCTAAAAACTGCCTGGGCAGGCAGGAACTTGATCCTTCTTGCCAAATGGAGAAATCTAGCAGCCAAGGGTGATACTGATTTAAGATGTAAACTCACTAATGTTATGAAGACAGAAGAAATGAAAAAGACTTGAGCAATTTTCCCTTATAAGACAAGGAGTAGTGGACAGGAATAATATTTGCAGAAAATCTGATGAGACCTGAAGGCAATTGAGAATAAAACTGAAAGGACTATAAACAGATGAAAAGTTGAAGAGATCTGCTCATATTCTTCCCAAAATACTTTTGCTCATCAATGATAATGGAACCACCACGTTGGATGCAGTATTCTAGTCTCTGATGTGCTATGTGAAGAAGATGAAACAGTACTAAATCCAACAAAAGCGGGAAAAGCAGCTATAATAGACATCAAGAGAATACAGAATGCAGGGCTGGAGGTAATCCAATTTGTATAGTCTTGAAGAATCACTGTTTAAGATACTTGAATAAGGAGAAGATATCAGAAACTTGGGGAAAAAAACACAGATCCTATTATTACCCCCCAAAAAAGTGAATGAAAATTATCAAAAACTACTAACCTATATGCCAATTCTTTTATATCAATAAAGTATTTGTGATAATATTAAAGTATACCAGTATTAAAGATTTAATCAAGAGAGAAATCTACATTACTTGTCAGCTACATTCGTATTGTTTTAGATGCATGTCTATATATGTGTCTGTATGTATATATGTGTGTATATGTGTGTATTTAGATATATGTATATGTGTGGGCATGTATGAAGATATGATATGTCTATTTACATATACATAAATATATCCATTCTTAACCATAGCCTGCTTGGGGAAAGTGGGAGGAATGAATGGGGGGGGGGGGAAAGAATAAAGTAAAAAGCACTCAATAGAGAAAAAAGAAAACCTACAAGGAAACAAAGAAAAGATGGACAGTCATGATTAAAATGCCTTCTACATATGCTTTTTTGAAATGGAAATTTATAGTTACATATTTTGATTCCTCCCTGATAAACTGCTGGGTGAATGACAATTTTTTTTCCTTTTTCTGACTTTTTCTGTTTTTTTTTTTCTCATTTTGTATTTGTTTTAATAAATACATTTTTAAAAATTAAAAATGAAAAGTAAAACAAAACAAAAAAATCTATACTAGTAGTTCTCAAAGCATAGTCTGGGGCCTCTGGGAGCTCCCAAGACTCTTTCAGAGGGACCACAAGGTCAAAACTATTTTCATAATAATATCAGAAATTAAAGTATTTTCTAATTTCTAATTGATAAATATTTGGAGATATAACCCACATACATGCAAGTTCTTTGGGATCCTCACTAATTTTTAAAAGCACAAAGAAGCTCAGAGACCAAAAAGCTTGAAAACTATTGGTCTCTATACATTGTGAGGGATCTTTGATGAAAGTATGAAAAGATAACAGGAAGTATTCTACAAATTATATCCTATAACAGACCACATCTTGATCATCGCATGACAATGAAATGTACAAATACAAGACCACATTGTACTAACTACTTATTATTTTTAAAAGGCACTAGATTCTATGGAATCTCACCTTAAAGCCTCTTCTCCAAAAACCTGCCTTCTATGCATGTGTCAAAGCTCACACAAGATACTCTGAAAGACACCACAGAGGCTACTTTGCTCACTGACACTCCAAATATTAAGTAAGGTCTATGGTGTTAGCCATATCAAGGAGGCTGTCCAGTATAAAGTTAGCTAATCAGTCAATACATTGATTAAATGATAAAATAAGTGCCTACTATATGAGAAGATACATGCCTTGCCCTCAGGGAGCTTAGTCTGATGGAAGAGACAATTTCTAAACAACTGGCAAACAATTTTCTGTTTGATCCTACAGATGACAGGGAACGACTGAAGTATATGAGTTAAGGGGGTGACATGGTCAGATCTGAACTTTAGGAAAATCACTTTGACAGCCGAGTGGAGGATGGACTGAACGGGGAGAGGCCCGAGGCAGAGCGACCCACCAACAGCTACTGCAGTAATGCAGGTGTGTAGTGATAAGCCTCAGGGTAAAGAAGAAAGCAAAGGAGGACACTGTAGAAGGTTCGTTGACCAGACAGAGACGGGGTCAAGTGGCCTCTGAGGTCCTTTCCAGCTCTGACCTTCTGGGGAGTGGTGCCGACAGCTAGCCCTTGCCCATCCCACCTTGCTCTGTTCCTTCCTTCCCAGGACAGGAGAGATGATGGAGGGCAACAAGACAGAACACAGGAGAACAGTCAACTTAACCTTAGTAAGCAGCGATGAGGACCTGAAGGGATTGTTCCCATGCCCTTCACCTCCACATCATCTCCCAGGCCGTGACAGTGACAAAGGAAGCGAGAACCTAAACGGCTTCACTATCGACAGACTATCAGCCATGCTGAGGTCCCACGTCCCCTCAGGTCAGCTAGGGGTGGCCAGCTCTGTTGCTTTTCCCATTCTCTCCTGTTCCCTCCCAAGTGGTGAGTCTCCTCCATTACCAAGGCATCGCCTCAAGAAGAAGGAAAAACCATCTTGGGACCCTTAAAATCACTCGATGTAAAGGGCAGGAGAGAGCTGAGGAGCAGAGACCCCTACCTGTTTTTCTCCCATCTCAGTATCATATTTCTGGATCCAGTTCTCTATTTCTGTCTCCAGTTTATATTTCTTCTGAAAAATAAAAAGAGAAAAAAAAGTCAAAAAAATGATTTAATCTTGGCAATAGAGATATTGATAGAGTTGGAGATCGGGCTCTTTGTTCCCTGGAGCAAGAGAGTGGGTGCATTTGCTGGGCACCTGTAATGAGTCCAAGTCTGGCTGCCACTCTGCATTTGCCATCTTAGATGGGCTTCTGTCTCCCACAGCCTCGCTTTTCCTTACCTAGGAAATCATCTCCCCCATTCTTCGCAGGCGTGCTGCAAACATAAACGGTCACCTTTCGTGAATTTCCAGGTCCTGGCCAAATCGCTGTATAAGAACAGGGTGCCACAAAAGGGGCCTGGACAGAAATCTCCTGGGTTCTGAGTTCTAAAAAAGTCTGCTCTGGTGCTTTGGGTGATGGCATGTGGCTGCAGAGCGACCCTGCTCAGGGGTGTCAACCTGTGAATCCACAGGAGGGAAGGCAGGCCCTCAGGTATAATAGAGTCTGGGGCAGAATAGGCTTGCAGGCTGCTTCAGTGGCCCTAGGGCAGGGAGAGGTTTGTGATCTGAGCTGCTGGCACTGTTGTGATCCTCCCTCCCTAAGCCTTCCAAGGATCAGAAGCCCGCGTTTATTCTCACCAGAGCTAAGTTCTTCCAGGACAAGATGAGCTAGCCCCAGCCTGTGGAAACTTTACAAGTGAGGAGGAGTTCTTCCCCCACAGAGATTGCCAATCTAGAGGTGCCCTCTGCTCCCCTGAGATTGCCAGCACCGTGCCAGTCTGGAGGTGCCCCCCGCTCCCCTGAGATTACCAGCGCCGTGCCAGTCTGGAGGTGCCCCCCTCCCCTGAGATTGATAGTGCCGTGCCAGTCTGGAGGTGTCCCCCTCCTGCCCCTACCTTTCTGAGTGCCTGTTCACTGTCCCGGTTCTCCTCAACAATGTTATGGTACTGGGTCTTGAGCATGAGGATGTCCTGCTGGATCTTGGCAACGCGGACCTTGGAGGCCCGCAGCTCAAGCTTCTGCTGCTTCTCAGCCTCCTGCTTGGTGCGCAGCAGGTGGTTCTCTGAGAACTTGAGCACCTGGTGCAGGTGACTTTTCAGTTCTTTGATCACAAAGCTCTCTTTCTCCATCTGGATCAGGGAAAAGGAGGGAAGGCGACATCAGCCAAGGCGGGTGGCCCTAGGAGGAAGCCTGGGCCTGCGGGTGCTCTGGAAATCAGCACCTCCATGAGGGAAGCTGGAAAGACTCCCCATTGAAAGGCACCGCATGCTGTCTGGGTGGCAAAAGCGCTTGGTTAAGGGAAGTGAAGCACAAAGGAATTAAATGAATCAAGTTCTACCCTCTCATCTTTTTAGTGCTCTGCCTTCTTGCCCTTGTCATTGATTCACAGTAAACCAGGAACTACAGTTAAATATATATGCTGGGGGCAGGCAGGGGGCAGGCTCGGGGGAGGGGGAGGCAGCCTGGGAAGCAGGGGGACAGGCCAGGGGGTGGGGGGACAAGTCAGGGAGCAGGCCGGGGGGGGGGGGGAAGTCAGGGAACAGGGGGTCAAACCCTGTTGGGGTTGGGGGACAGGCCAAGGAGTAGTCTGGGGAGCAGTCCAGAGAGCTGGCCAGGGAGCAGCCTGGGGAGCAGGCCAGGGAAGGGAGGCCAGGCCTTCAGGCCACTAGCTCCTACCTCGGCATTCCTGGTTTTGATGGTGGAGGACAGCTCTGACTGGAGGTTCTCGATCATCTCTTTGTTCTTCTTTTCTCGGAGAGTCATTTCGTCCATAAACTCGGTCTTTTCCTTCTCCTCCATGGGACTGGTGAGGAGTTTCTCGAACACAAAGCCCCGGAACTCGATCAGACCCTGGAGGAAGATGTTGGACTCTTCGCAGCGCCCCTGGACCTGGGTGCGCAGGATCTCCCCAGCCTGGAGGTTGAGCAGGAAGATCCTCAGCGTGTTGCGGGCCGACGCCTTCACGTCCTCCTTGAGGAGCTCCAGGCTCTGCTTGTGCTCCTCCAGGAGAAACTTCAGGTCCTCGTCCCTTGTTTCAGCCCACTCTTCCTCCTCCTCCTTCACCAGGTTGTCCAGCTCCAGGAGGGTGCTGCAGAAGTCCTCATGGTCGCGTATGGCCTGCACGGTGTCTTCGTCCAGCAGCCCTTCCAAGCAGTGCGGGTTGTAGGCGGCTGCCGAGAACAGAGTCACCAGCTCCACCTTGCGGATGGTGTCGTCCAGGACCGAGATGATCCTCTTGGTCTCGATGGTGGTGAGCTTGGTGCGGGAAGGGTCCGTCTGGCTGGTGGCCGTGCAGGCCAAGGCGGCCTTCCTGGGAGCCGGGGCCATGGCCAGTCTCAGCCTGTTGCTGTTGCTTATCTCGGAGCCCTGGAAGAGGGGCGCCACAATCACTTCCGTACTCATGCTGGATACAGGAATGTCTTCCTTCCGCAGATCCTTCAGAGGCACCTAGGTCTCATCCTTCTCCTGAACGCGTTGCAGAATCTCCACTCAAACTCTGTGAACTCTGGAAACGGGGAGAGGCATGGTAAACAGAGACATCCAATATGGCTACAACTGTAAGCTCTCACCCAAGGCTCAGGCTCTTCAACCCGTGCAAACCTGACTTGAGAGCCCTTCGGGGACAGTGTCCAGAGCCTCCCGAGGGCCGGAGTGCAAACCTGACTCGAGAGCCCTTCGGGGAGAGTGTCCAGAGCCTCCTGAGGGCTGGGGTGCTGCTGCTGCTGCTCAGTGTGGCACTAAGACTTAAGAGCTTGTCCACTGATTTAATGAAAGAAACCAAAATTTGATGAATGGCTTTGAAGTAATTTTTAATAGTTTTTAAAAGATTATGGCGGCCATCAGAAATCAACAGTTTATTCATTAAAATTAATTAAAAGGCATCTGAATTTTTACCTATACATAGATACATGAACAGCTCTATAGATAGAGTGCCAGGCTTGGAATCAAGGAGACTCATCTTTTTAAATTCAAATCTAGCCTTAGACACTTACTGGTTGTGTGACCCTGAACAAGTCACTTAATCCTGTTTGCCTCAGTTTCCTCATCTGTAAAAGAGCTGGAGAAGGAAATGACAAACTGCTCCAGTATCTTTGCCAAGAAAACCCAGTGAAGAGTTGGACATGACTAAAAACAACTGAACACCAAATAGGGATGTGTGTGTGAGTGGTGTGTACATACATATATCCATGCACACACACGTACGAGACTCATATTTTTAGGCATCCAGGTAAATGTCCTGGATTTGGTTAAGGGTTGTGAAGCACAACCCTTAATGTGTGAGAGTTAACCTCAGCAACAGGCTGAGACTGGCCATGGCCCCGGCTTCCAGGAAGGCCACCTTGGCCCGCACAGCCACCAGCCAGATGGACCCTTCCCGCACCAATGCCCTGGTAAAAATAAGGACATACCTTGATATACGTCTATTTGTGTGTTTCACTTTAAAGACATTTGCACGTACAAATTATGAATTAGAAGAAAGTGAGGTTGCACTGCTGCCTTATGTTTCAAAAGGCTTCCTTGCTATTAGAAAAGGAATCAAGGCAGATTACCTGGAAATAGTTTTCGTGAAATGATAGGATATACCAAAATTGTAATTTATATTCAACTTTTAGAGAACTCAAAGGATACTGTGAAGTTAGCTCTTCCTTTTTCTAAGACTTCTCCCAGCTCTGACATTTCCCGTTCTAAGGCCTTAGAATGTCACAACTTGGAGGAACGTTAAAACAGGGGATGTCAGGGCTGAGGGGCCTTAGAATAGGGGATGGCAGGGCTGGGAGGAAACTCAAAACAGAATGTCTGAGCTGAAAGAGTATTTAAAAACTGTCTAGTTCAACCCTGTTTAACAGATGAGGAAAATGAAGTTTGCATATGGCAAGATTTCATGGCCAGTTGGTGGCTTCTAGCATTCAATGTCATACAAGGTTGTTCCCTGAGTTTCCAGCCCTCTCACCCCAATGAAACCCAAGTCAGCATCCTAGGTTATATTTCTATTTCAGGTCATAAATGCACAAGCAAATGTGTAGACTCGTTTTTGTTTGTTTGTTTTTTGTTTTTTTGAGGAGTCTGTTTCAGCCTGGTGTGTAATTTGTTTTTTGAAGTAGGAGTAGAATATACATGGGGTGTCTGGAGAGCAATGTGGGAGACCCTATAGCTAAAGAAAAGGATTAGCATAGAGGACGAATTCGGTCCTATATAATGGAATCCTTGCCGTCTTGGCTCCAACCAGAATTGCGATTTCTTCTTTGCCAGGCTGCACAGCGCAGATTCCCCAGGACATTTTCTACCATACCATAGAATCTCTTCACCCAGGATGCTCACTCCCACCCAGGGCTACTTCTCTCCACTGTCCCCCCCACAGGCTCCATCTTCTGATTGGCTGGTTGGTCCCAGAACCTCCCATTTAAGGAGGAGGCCCAGGCCCAAAAGTGCTGACTGGGCTCCATCCTGACTTTTTGTAGCAGGTCCCCAGGCTGGGTACCTCTACAACTCACCTCCCTTTTCTGGGTTGTCTTCCCCATTAGAATGTAAGCTCCTTCAAGACAGGGCATGTTTGTCTTTCTCCTTCCATTTGTATATCCAGATTTAGCACAGAGCCTAATTTATAATAAGGTTAAATGCCTGCTAATGAACTGATATTCTTTCTTTCTTTCTTTCTTTTTTGCTGAGGCAATTGGGGTTAGGGGACTTAACAGGGTCACCCAGCCAGTAAGTCTTAAGTGTCTGATGTCAGATTTGAACTCAGGTCCTCCTGACTTCAGGGCTGGTGCTCTATCCACCATACCATCTAACTGCCCCAATTGAGGTTTTCTTTATAGACTAGCAGAAGCCTAAATTAATTGGCAATTATAATTCCACTTCTGACCAAGAAGGGAAATATTTAGTGGAAAAAAGAGTGGAAAGAATGCAGACTCTGGAGTTGGAGGGTTTGAGTTCAAATTATGCTTCTGATATTTACTACCTGAATGACTTTAGACAAGCCACTCCATCTAGCTAGGTCTCAGTTTCCTCAAGATAAGAGAGTTGGACTGGAAGACCTCTAAGGTCTCTTTCAGCTCTAGGTGAAGACTATTGTTCTCAAAATATCCTGGATGGTGAAAATAAGGGACTTCTGTGTTAAAGTCACCATATACACATTTAAAATTAGGGCTAATAATCAAGAAAGAAGTTTTACAATACATGTTCCACCCTTCAGAATCATTTATATTTTGGTTTCAACTTGAATTCTCATTTTCCCATTCTCTTTTCCTAGATACAGCTGTTAAAAGCTAATCAAAGGAAGTTAAATGCATGTTTCAAAAATATACTTCAGGAAAAAAAAAAAAAGATGGCCTTTTATGGAAAGGAAAAAAATCAACTTAAAAATTATATAGCAGCCTCCAACACATAAGGTGCCAGACATAGAAACCATATTTTCAGATTGTCTTGTCAATATCTTAGTCTCAGACACTTTCAATTAGTCATAAAAATACTATGGTTAGAAGAGAATCTTAGAACACAACATTCTATGTTCTTGGAGTTCTATATTCTACTCAAAAAAAATTTAATGAAGGTTAAAATGTGTCTTTACATAAAATCAGAAAAAATAAAATATTATTAAAGGAGAATTCTATGTTCTAGAACTTTAGAATAAGAATCGCAAAGAATAATAAGGATGATCCTTAGAGTTAGAATATAGAATTCCAAGACAGAAGAATTCTGAGAACAAAGATGCTCAAAAACCTTAGAACGTGGATTGTTAGGACACTTTAGATTATCAAATGTCCAAGATAAGGAAGTTAGATCATCTGGTCTCATCCTTCCATTGTACAGACCACAAAATCTGAAGCTGCAGAAAGGAAGGGACCAGCCCAAGATCACACAAAGAATTAGTATCAGAGACAGGACTAGGACCCGTCACTGATCTCCGGTCCAAGGCCCATTCTATCCTCTCCTTTCTCACTGACAATCATCTGGACAAGGATCCAAAACCAGAACTGTCATCTGTATCATCATATGTGAAGAAGACATACTCATGTAAAAACAACCAGGAGTCTGAGGGGGTAAATAGAGTAAAGAAAGGCATCTGGTAAAGAACAGAAGAAGCAGAATCAGTCTCATTAGAGGGTGCTTGGATACCACTTGGCCCGAAAGAAGAAATGGGAGGCGGAGTCTGGGGAACATCTCCCATGCTTGATACACAGGCATGACAGGGGAGTGATGGGAGACTTGATTACCCTTAAGCCTTTTGGAGTCTTCAACCACTGAAGGCTGAATACCTGGATGTTGTACTTGCATTTGTGATAATGTTTTCAGAAATTCTATTCCAGCTCTGATTCTCACAACAAGGAAGTATATCCTATAGTAATAGAATGAAAGGGAGGGGAGCCTTGGGTGGAAGGGGCTGCTCCACCTGAAGATTTTATAATAGAGTAGAAAAGGAAAGACAAGTCTAACAGATTTAGAGAGGTCAGGTTTTAAAGGGTTCAGAAGATAGATCTAAAATTCTAGCTGACAAATAAGAGAAAGCTGACTTGCTTGAATCTTATGTTGCTTCTGCCTTTTCTGCCAAGGGAGATAATATTTGATCTGGAAAACACAGAACAAAAAATGGCAACAGGGGTTGAAACCCAAGATGAATGGAGGGGAAGTGAGAGTATACCTAGTTGTTCTCTATGTCACCATGTCCTCTGCCCATAAGAATTAAATCCTTGGATGACTGAAGCACCAATTATACCTGAAGCACAAATTACATCCTTGGATACCTGAAGTACTAATGTATATGACTGTTGAGTGACCATCAATAATCTTGGAGAATTCTTGGAGAAAGGGGAGGTACTGAAAAATTAGAGTTGAGGAAGATTCCACCCAAAAATTTCAGAAAGGGGAGAGAAAAGAGTTTGCAAAGTGTAGGCCAGTAGTTCCACTTTGATTTCCCACAAAACTCTAGGACTTATTATTAAGGTAATGATCAATAAATATTGGCGGCAGATAGGTCACACAGTGAATAAAATAGAATTGGGCTTGGAATCAGGAAGACTCAAATTCCTAAGTTCAAATCTGGCCTCAGACAATTCTAGCTGTGTCACCCTGGATAAGTGACTTAAACCCAGTTTGTCTCAGTCTCATCTATAAGCTGAAGAAGGAAATGGCCAAGGAAACCCCAAATGAGGTCATGAAGAATAAAACATGACTGATCAACAAATAATGAATACCTAGAAAAAGAAGTGACATGAAGAGCCATTATAAATTCATCAAGACCAGTTAATGTTGGATTAATTTTTTTAAATGTATAGCATTATTAGACTGGTACTTTAGTTGACAGAGATTTTAACAAAACCCTTAATTAAAGCCATGTTATTCTTGTGGGAAAAGATGGAGAGATGCAGTTAGATGATGTGACAAGTAGATTCAAAATAGGTTAAATAGATTTAATGGTTCGATGACAATCTTAAAGATCTTAAAATCTATTCTCTAGTAGAGTACTATAGGGATGAATATTAGTCCAGTGTTGCTTAGCAATTTTCTCAGAAACTTGGATAATACATTTATCTCATTTATAGATGATATGAAAGTGGGAGAGCTAACTGATGTGCTGAATGAAGTCAACATTTAAAAGATCTTAAAAGGCCACGTTATTTGGCTAAATCAAAAAGATAAAATTCAATGTGGATAAAGATAAAGACTTACATTTGGTTTAAAAAAGTAATCTTTAGAAGTACAATATGATGACAATATATCTAACTAGCAGTTTATTTTTAAAAGCTCTGGAGTAGCATCTTCGATGAATAACAAGCTAAGAGGATGATATGAAAGGGCATATTAGTCCCAGCTGGGATGGGGGGGGGGGGTTGAGAGGGAAAATATGCACACCTACTTTTAAGCTTAATATACATTATTAACATTTTAAGTCTAGAAAAGCAACAAAACAACAAATCAAGTTCTGGTTTATATCAACTGTCTAATTTCTGGGGTATAAATGTACAATTTAACTGGCTAGATCTGGCTCCGGCATACTCCTGGATATGGCAGCCAAAAAGGCTAACGTAATTTCAGGCTGTATTAGAAGCCTTGACTCCACAGAATAAGGAGGTGATACTCCCTCTTTAATTTGCTCTGGTCAGGCTAACTCTGTCTGTTTCTTAGTATCACATTCTAAGAGAAAAACTGATAAATTGTAGCCTTCAGGGGCTGCTGGATGGCTACATAGTAGACAGAGCACTGGGTTTAGAATCAGGCAGACTCATCTTCCGCGAGTTCAAATCCAGCTTATGGCACAAGCTGTGTGACCCTGGGCAAGTCATTTCACCCTGTCTGCCTCAGTTTCCTCCTCTGTAAAATGAGCGGGAGAATGGCCAACTACTCCAGTATCTCTGCCAAGAAAACCCCAAATGGGGTCACCCCACCTTCCGGATAGGGATAACCAAGGAGCTGACGGGATAAGACATTAATTAGGACCCTCCAGGTCCCCCGACAGGCTCCGAGCAGATGCTGCCGCCCGGAGGCAGGGGGATGGACTACGTGACCTTTAGTCGAACGGAAACCTCGCCCCTAAGAATAGAATTTCTTCTCTGTTACCTTGTCCTCTCCGTCACGACCCCAAATCGTCCCCCACTTACCGGTCTTCACAGCTTTGGGACTTCCCTCTACTTTTACTTCTCCTTTCTAAGTCTCCAACAAGGAGGCGTTGCTAGGCTACGTATAAACAACTAAACCAGACCAACCACATCCGGGGCGGGCATTCCATAGGCTCAGATTGACTTTATCAGTCGCCACTCCAAGTCCGGCATTTTCCAATTAGTCACGCCCCTTTACCCTACGGACTCGAGCCAATCGGGAACTCCGTGAGTTCGACGGTTTCCGAGGCCCCGACTCCAGTCGGCCAATAGAAAGGGCCGAAACAGATACACTTTAGGCTGGGAGGAGAAGAGAGACGGAGAGGGCGGGAGGTGGAAAAGGGGAGGAGAATCGTAGGGAGGAGTATGCAAGAGGCCACTAAGAACCCCGCAAAGCCTCCGGAAGAACTACTGAAAGGCATGGGGAAGTCACCCAAGAGGCTGCAAGGGACAGGGAAAATGGAAGGGCGTTTCTTAAAGCCAATGAAAGGATAGGTTACCCCCAAAGAGTAGCCGAACCAACCAATGATATTTGGACTTCTAGGTTTCATTTCCTCCCCCACTTCCTCGATGCAGAGGGTAGGGAAAAGAGAAAAGCCCAATCAAAGTACTGCAGAGCGGGAAAGGGGCGGAGGCTCATTTCATTCCCCTGAGAACGGAAGGAAAGGGAAGAGGAGCTGGGTGAAGTGGGCGGGGAAAATGGAAGGGCGTCCCATCCGACCAATAAGAGAGCAGCAGGGTCCGCTCATAACGTCTATAGGCTGCCGAGAAAGGGGGCGGGGCTACGACTGGGACCGGGACTGGGACGGGGTTGGCTGAGTGGGGGGGGGGGGGGGGGGGGGGGGGGGGGGAGAAGGGGACGGATGAAATTTGGCTCGGTGGCGGCTGCGGTGTCCTCTTCCTCTGGGACTGCGAATCCGGGTCGTGCCGCTGGCCCGCGGCACTCTAAAGACTCTAAAGGCGGCGCCTAGCAGGAGGTTCGGTTCGGAGGCCGGTTCGCGGTCGCTGCTCGCGGGAGCGTCTCCTGTAAGGATCCAGGGAGAGGTCGGGGGTCGGAGGTCAAAGGGCACGGGAGGGGGGGGGATGGATGCACCATGCAAAGGGGAGGCCAAACGGACGCCGAGTCCACGGGGGCCTCCGTCTCTTCCTCTCTTCCCGGGATCCTAGATCTAGAGCTGGAAGGGACCTTAGAGGTTTTCTAGTCCGTTTTACAGATGAGGAAACTGAGGCAGAAGGAAAGAAGTGTTTTCTGTAGTATCCCCAGCCTCAGAGCAAACAGGAAGAATTGTAACCCGCGCCCTTTGTTCCACACGCAGAATACTCTTTCTCCTGTTTTTAACTCCTCTCTCTTTCCCTCTCCCTTGATCCCACCCCATTCCTCCTCCTCTTTTCTCTCCCATGCTCTTCTCCTTCATGCTCCTTAGCATTTTAGGGGGAGGGGGCTCCCACATCCACCCCTCGCTCTGGGGAGAAGCTGCAGCCTGTCCCTGGGTCCGCTTGGGAGCCTTTGACAGAAAGAGGAGGTTTCTGGTCTCCAGGCTCCGTCCCCATGCCCTCAGAGAGAAGTCTCCCTTCTCATTCCCCAGCACACACTTGGAGGCAACGGAGATTTTCAGCTGTAAAATACTTTAAGGGTCCATCTTGTCCATTTCACAGGTGGGGAAGCTGAGGTGTAGCTATTTCCCCAGAGTTCCAGGGGCAGTGAGTATCCAAGCTAGGTCTCAAGCCCTAAGGCCCTATGAGTCAAATCCAGGGCTAGAGAACATCAGAGGGCAGCCTCCTCCCCCCCAGCCCATGAAGGAGAGTACCCACTGTGCCCTGCCTTCTGCCTCATCTCTGGGGACCTTGATGTGCCTTCCTGTTGATGAGCCCAAGGTCTCAGTGCCCTGGCAGCATGGAAACCTGATTTTAGGGAGCTCGTCTTGAAGTGCCCACCTTGGGTCCAGAAGAGCAAGGAGTCAGTCATAGGAAGAGTAAATGGCTCCGACCTCTGGGAAATCTTCCTTTTTTTAGCTTTGCTAGGTAGGCTGAGTCAATCTTCCCACATTTAAAATAAACAATAACACTGTAATAAAGTCAGTGCTACATTAGTATCTCCTCAGGAGATACTAATGTATCTCCTTTACTTCCTATCCAATCTGAAAGGCAATTCAGTCTGACTTTGCTCACCTGCCCTTCCCCAAACTCCATCCCCAAGATGGTCGCAGCGTTGGGCACTCTGAGAAATTAAAGAGCCTCTTTCCTGCTGCTTGGTGCTCCTCAGGCCTTGATTTGGGGGTGGGTGGGTTTACATAAAATGAATTGCTTGGTCACAGATAGATTTATTGGGAAAATTGCTTGAGATGCAAAGGGATTCCCCCCAAGTTTTGAGAGGGAACTTAACCTAGGTTAAAATGAAAGAATTAGCTGTTTTCAAGGAATTGAGGAAAGGGGGAATCAGAGAAGAAGGTTTAGGCTCTTTCTACTTGACCCCAGAGGGCAGAATTTAAGGGCAACATGTGCAGCTTGCAGAGAGGGACTCATTTTTGACAAAAAAAGAGACAACTTCCTAATAGTGAGAGCTATCCAAAAGGAGAAGGGGCTGCCTGGGGAGTTGCCTCTGAGCAGAGAGGCCGCAGGACCCCTTGTTCTCACTGGACCAGATGGCCGCTCTAAGAGTCTGATATTACACACCTTAGAATAAGTTGTCAAGTACAGAAATCTGTATTCAGGTCTCCTGGAGGGCCACATCTTTTTCAAGATTTCATAAGGGGAGGCAGTGACCCCTCCTAAGTGCCTGAGGGTTTTTTATAACCACTATCTCATTTGATCCTCACAACCAGTCCAGGAGGTTGGTGCTCTTATTATGTCCCCTTGACACGAGCAGAAATTGAGGCAGAGAGAGAGTAAATGACTTAGCCAGGATCACCCCACTAGTCTGTCCCCAAGACTGTTGATCCTGTCACTGGGGCAGGGATTGCTTGCTTAACTGCTACAGAAGGAAGTGTGGACAGGGTAAAGCCTTCAAATGTGGTGGGAACTCCCAGACCGATTTCTCGTGCTGGTATAGTCCTGTTAAACTTGCTCTGTGGCCTTGCCCATTGGATTCTATTCTTCACCCGGCTCCCTCCCCTATGAAAGCTCAGACCTGAGTGGGGAGGGAGAATGAAGTAAGGGTCCATAAATATGGAGGGCTCTTTGGTGTAGGTGGCTCAGAATAGCCATTTTCATGTGCGTTCTCTGCCTTTTCTCTTTCTTATAAAACTTCAGAAGATGCCCCTGATGGCAGAGTCTTTGAGACGCATCTGCAGGGCAGCGGTTTTGAAGAGGAGACTGAGCAAGAGGCACTTTCAAGCCCTCAGCACCACATCCTGAAATCGGCCAGAGGGGCAGCCATGGCTGGGAGCACAGATGATGACGTCCCGCTCATCTTGACCTTGGAGGACAGTGGGAGCACCCCACTGGCACCCTCGGACCGCCTGGGTTCAGAAAATTTGCCCAATGAAAGTAAGGTGACAGAGCCTGGGGGACAACCTCATTGTATGTTCTGGGGCTGGGGATTACGGTGGTCAGTGGGGAATCTCATGTATCTTCTCTCTGGGGGAGACATTGTAGATGCAAAAGCAGTTCTGACTCAGAAACTTCAGGTCAGGTGCCAATGAGGCTGAGCCTCCGCCACCTGGGAAAGGTCCCAGAATTAGGAGGGAGAGGATCTGGGCTCCCATGACCCTGAGCAAGTCTCTGTTCAAGCTTCTCATCTTTAAATAGAGATAATCTTATTTATACCACCTACCTCTGAGAGTTGTGTGAGAAAAGTGTTTTGTAAGCCGATTTTTAACTTGCCTTTCCTGAATCTTTGCTTTTTTCTTCTGGAACTTGCATTTACTGGAAGGATCAGCTGATTCGTGGTATCACCTGATAGTTTTCTGGGAATGTGGTCTCCCGTTTGTTTGCTCTGTTACGCTAAGGAAATGATCCACTCAGTCTTCCCCAGCTTAGAGCTCTTTGCAGATAAGTAGGGGGCACGACTGCTCTTTCCCTAACCCCTGAATTACTGCAGAAGGAATGGGAATGTGGGGGAAATCTGTTCAAATCTTGTTTGTCCTGAAAGTGGGCTATTGATTTGAGGTTCCGGTTTTTAGAGGATTTCTTGATGTTGTTTTGG
This sequence comes from Sarcophilus harrisii, assembly GCF_902635505.1. Taxonomy (NCBI): domain Eukaryota; kingdom Metazoa; phylum Chordata; class Mammalia; order Dasyuromorphia; family Dasyuridae; genus Sarcophilus; species Sarcophilus harrisii. Next base: position 690,683,260 of record NC_045426.1, read on the forward strand.
TTTTGATATGACTCAAAGGCTAGCCCAAAGTGCTTATAAATAGATAGTGTATTTTAATTTTTAAAATTTAAAGTGGTTTCTGGCAGAATGGGACTGTTTAAAAGCCCTCAGGTCATCTCTCCACTGGGACTGACCTCTGAGTGAAGAGAGGTTTAAAATAGCTGATATTTCCTGTCTGGCCTCCCTTCTACCAGACAGTCTGGAATTACCTTACCAACTGAATTTTCTCGTCCTTCTTTTGCTGCTCAGGGGTTTACTTGACTGTCTTTCTTTAATCAGGTTTCTTCATTTAATCAGTTTCTTATTGCTAAGATAAGTAAGATAGGAAGGGAGCACCTCCCTCCTAGGGGAGTCTCTAATCAAGATTGTGGAGAAGAATAATGTCTCTTAGAAAGGAGAATATTGCTTGGTGCTTGGTATCCTTGTCCCTGTTTGCTCATTCTCTTTTCCATTCTTAGAAATGGCTCAGCTGCATAATCCAATTACTCTTGTTCATCCCGGAAGATTAAATAGTGACCTGTCATCTCCCTACCCCACTAAGACTGATTTTCCCACTCACATTACGTAAAGCCTGGGAGTGTGGCAGAAATGGCTACTGGTTATGATCATTTGAGTCCGGGGTCAGTGACATCGGTAACGAAGTGGCAGAGATTAAGTTACCTTCAGAACTAACTTCAGAAGGTACTTCTTTCTTTTGGGGCTCTTCTCTTTTACTCTTTGATGCTAACCCTTTGATGCTTAAATGAATTATGGGCTATTAACCTGTGACTAGGAAACAAAAGCTAATTTATAGAAGAGTTACATCATAATATATTTATGATAAAACACTTTTGTCCATATAGTCTCATGTGAACTTCATAAAATGCCCTAAGAGGCAAGTTATAGCAGTATTCTCATTTTACAGTGAAGAAAACGAAATTCAAAGATATATCACCAGCAGAGATGATATGCAAAGTGGAAAAGATGTAGTTTCCATTCAGCAATCATCAGAAGTTTGTCATATTTAACGTTTCTAAATTTTATTCTTGTGCTTTTTTTCTGGTTTGGGGATTTTGGTTAGATTTGTGTAGGTCTGAAAGGGGCACGTTAAAGTCTTTCCTCCTTGCTTCCCCCACCCCACTTATTGTTTTGCTGTGTGTCCCTTCAGTTCTGTCAGCTCATTAAGTGTTTAAATACTGGGCTACTCATTCCATACCTATTTGATGTGGATTTTTTATTTTCTGTGATGCATTTAAACTTACTATAGTTTCTCTCCTTCTCAGGTTAAGTGACTTGACCAAAGTCACAAATCTAGTTAAGTTTTATATATATATATATATATATATATATATATATATATATATATGTTAGAATCTAGACTTGAAGTTTCATATTGCTATATTACTACTTCCCTCCCTCTTCTCTCTTGTTTTTCTCCCCTAAACCTGGAACATTCAGTGCTTTCTACCTTGACCTAGTAGATTGCATCCGTCAACTTTCAGAGTATTTTGGAATTGTATGGAAAAATCAGTAGTGATTCTTAATGGAACATTAAGGGGAGCCAGCCTAGATCAAATTTGAACACTTGTAGGCAGCCAGTAGCAGCCTTACTCATGCTATGTGTCTGTGCTGCTGTGTATCCAGAGGTATGACTGCCTTACTCATGACCTGTCAACAAGGGAGGTAGCCATCTGGCTGTATCTCAGAGACTCTATTCCCTGTGCCCAGAGGAAGATGCAGGCTCCACTGTCTGGTGCAGTCTGATATGGAGGTTCAGATGCTTTTTGTATGTCAACATGTCATGATCCCCTGTGGAACACTTAGGACCTCCTATCAGAGTAACTTTTTAAATAATTCAAAGGAAAACTAAATTCCAATTAGCGACTAATGAAAATACAGATGGACTTTTTTTTTCCTATCCCATTTCACTGATTCCCTGAAATCTATCCATGGGTTCATGGGCAGATTATCTGTAGCCCCCCAAGTTAGGAACCTTTGATCTAATTGGAAAAAGAACAGGGAAGGAGTTCTTCCCAGATCCTAATGTCCCTGGCTAAAAGATCGATTGTGGAAAATGCTAATGATTTATGCACAGCCAGAAAGTGGCACATTGTTAGCCAATGCAGGACTAAGCAGAGGTTTAATAAAGCGCAGGAAATTGGGCTGCCCTTGAGGACAGGTAGTGGAGTGCCCATTGGATAGGTAGGTTAGCAAAGGCTCCAGGGAGCGCTCAGCATCCTGCATGGCCCTTGTCACACCGTGAATGGCACTTTGGAGCCAACAACAAACAGGAGGCCTTTGGGGTCAGCCAATGGCATACAGTCTGTCCTTGCAAAGGACACCGCTATCTTTTTGTATTTCATCCTCAGGAAAACAGAAGGGATCATGAGAACTCACATTTCCCTAATGCCATAAGGTAGGCAAAGCCCTTGTTCACAGCAGTCCACAGCCCAAGAAGGAGTATCCCCATTTTACTGATAAGGGAACTGAGGCTTAGGGGTGAAATCCCCTGCCCACAGTCACATGGCTGATCTTGCCCTGATACTATATCTCGTCAGCATTGTGGTTTTCAAAGACCATTTATTAAATGACTAATTACATGTGGCACTGCTCTCGAGAAAACTAAAATGTTTACCAAGATGCCCATCTAGAGGGGCTTAGGGAAAAGCCTGAAGCCAGTATCAGAATGGATGGGAAGGTGTTTCTGTGACACATCCACGTAAGATGTATTCGAGGTCAGAGGTAAACACTGAGAACCTCAGTTGGAGAAAAGAAGTCAGGTCACAGGCCACATTGTTATTTTGTTTTCAAATTGTTGGGTTGGGGTTTTGTCCCTTTTTTCAACTGGCAACACTCGCCATAAATAGTGACTGCCTGGAGGAGGTGGCCTCCTGGCCAACTCCTGGCGAGGCAAAGAAGTCCTCATGGGTTCTTTCCAGGGTCCCGAGTGCACGGCTTCCATTGCAGAATTTGGATGCAATGACCTTATGGATGATCAGAGAAGTCTCTGGGAATCTTGCCCAATCTTGAGCAGAGACCATGGGCCACTTGGGTCTTCAGGCTCCTTCTCACTGTGACCCTTCCGAGCCTGCCTGATCTCATGCTGCTGTACTTGGGAGGGGGCTAAGAAATAGTTTTTCCCTCCACCCCACAAGCCCATGAAGTGTGGATATGGCCTTCCAGGACCAGGGGGGCAAGGTGGACCACTCACCCTTCCTCAGTTAATCCCTTCTGTATTGCTGGAAGGCTTTTGGAAATACTTTCCTCTCCACACCCTGTTGGGTAAGTTAGTGCCAGTGTTATCCCCTTATTAGATAAGAAAACTGAAGTCTGTCCATTTTCACATCATGTAACTAGTGTCAGTGGAGCAGCAGCCACATGAGCCATTTCCAAAAGCAGGAAGGCCCCCCACCACTACCGCACCCCCAGCTGGGCAGGGCTCAGAACAGCCAGGGCAGAGAGCTGGGACTTTGCCCTGCTAGCGTGTGCCCTGGAGGGACCGGTCCCCTTGGTGCACTGGCTGAGCCGGAGATAGCAGCCCAGAGCCTGTGTGGGACCCTGGCATGAGCAGGGCCCTAGACGTGGGGGCGGGTCGTCTTTGGCCCCGGCTAGTGGCTGCAGCCGCGTCAGGAGTGAGAAGCAACACCAGCAGCTGGAGACTCAGCCACAATCAGATTTCTGCTGCCTCCCGGTGAGCGTGGCCAGTGGGCTCCATCGTTGTTGCCGCTCCTGTGGCTTTTTAGGGCCCTGCCAGGGTGGAGTACACGGGGTCGTCAGGCTTGCTGCGGCGCCAATTAAAATGAGCGAACTCCAGGCCCGCTGGGCCCGAGCCTCATAACTGAGCCTCGGAGCCTCTCTAGTTCCCTGGCCTTCAGTGTCTCATGGTGGGAGCCTGTCTGTTGCCATGGGCCCCCCTGCCTCGAAATGCTATTTCCCCTTCTGAAGGCGGGCAGCAGCCCTATCTCAATTGTGGCGGTGGCAGCTGTGCCGTGGTTGGAGTGCCGCCGATTCCCCATTGCCTTCGGGGGGTCTGAGTTCACATTTGCTCAGAGAGGGATTCATGAGCCAGAACAGTCAGCGTGTACGCCTTAAAGTCAGTAAAGGGAGCTGGAAAGGTTTTGATGGGTCTCAGCAGGGTATCTCTGGCAGCTTCTGCTTGGAGGACGTGCTCCCCAGGGTCAGCCTCAAGGCCGAGCATGGCTGCCTGCTCCGCTTCTACAGGGGCTCTTCTGTTTCAAGGGGAAATGACCTGTGAAGGTGGGGACCCCCTCCTTGCCAAAGGGGAGCTGATGTGTGCTCTGTCACGTGGCGTTAGGAGGCAGGGAATACGCAGGAAGAGCTGGGATCTCCTGGCCCTGCTGCCATGTGCCGCTGGGACCTTGTGGAGACAGGCCTGTGCAGGAAAGCTTCTTCCTCTCTCTTTTTGGTGGAATCCTTGAGTCTCAGGAAGGGCTCAGCAGGGCCCCTGTGCCCTAATAACACTGACCCTGCAGTGACCTGGACAGGCTCTGGTGGCAGACCTCCAGAGCTGGGGAGCCTCACCTCCTGGGGGCCTCCCATTCCGTTATGGGACCCTCCTCCTCCCAACGAACCATGTTAGTGAATGTAGAGGACCTTGGTCTAGCTTAGCGTTCTGGAAGAGAGATTTCAAAATGAGGAACAATGGAGAAACCCAACTTCCCCTTTATGGGTTGTGTGAGCTCTCTTGGCCTGGAAGCGCAGTACCCCAGGGAGATCCGGCCAGGACAGGCGCTGGCCTCCAAGCTTCCTCTCATTGTCATGCCCTTCCCAAAGTCAGACGAGCTGCTAGGGAGAGAAGAACGTGAGAACTGCTCTGCAGAGCTGGTCAGACCAAGACCCACTCTGGGCTGTGAGCACCGGGTAGCCCGAGTCTCAGGGAGAGGTTTGGGTGGGCTCTGCCCCTCAAAGCCTTGTGAGGTGGATGACTGGGACGCTTTCCTCATTTTCCAGTAAGACCCCCAAGAAGGACTCTCTTCTGCTCAGAGGGACAATGAGGTCTTTTTTGTTGGGCAGAAGTGGGGGACCTTGCTGAGAAGGGAGAGGGCACAAGGGAAGGACACAGAGAGCTGGCAGAAGTTCAGGACGGGCCGCCCTGGAGCAGGGGTGAGATTCAGTCACCTTGAAAGGCCACCTGCCAGAAGTGCAGCCTCAGAGATCCTCTTTTTTTTTTTTTTTTTTTTTTTTGGTCTTGTAGATTGAACTGTTTTTGCTTGTGCATGTTTAAGCTGATATAAAAAAGGAACCAAAGTTTTTAAGTTGCAGTGATGGGTTAGCAGTCACAGAGCAGATGCTGCGGCCCTTGGGGCCTTTGCTCCCTCTTCACGTCTCTCTTGCCGAGCTTTTTCTTGAGACATCTCTGCAGCTGACTGCGGTGGCCCGGGAGCCTTCGCTGGGACAGGGAACCTGGAGGTTGGGATTGATTTACTGGGTGATGGTGAAGGAGACCTGGGATGAGCTGGGCATGTTCCAGGAGCCTGACCGTTACCTGGAAAAGCCCCTCCTCTCCCATCCAGCAAGCCTTCCTTAAGCAAGGAATTGGGGCTACAAAGACAAGATGGAGGGGCCAATGTGGGGCGTGGAGAGTTGGGTATCTGCAGGCATTTGAGGAAAGAGAGAACGTTGATAACTAATGGAGAGCAGGAAGATTTCCCAGAGAAAATGGCACTTGAGCCTTGAAGCAGGTGGGGGTGAGGAGGGAACAGGACAGCCTATGCCAAAGTATGGAGGTGGGAAGTATAGGGCATCCTTGGGGAATAGTGGCTGCAGGGAGAAGGAGTTGACAGTCAGTCTGGAAAATTCAGGTGGAGCCAGAGTGAAATGGGTTCTAAATGCGCTGCTTTTGCTCCGTCTTTTGGGGGCTCTCTACCACCTTTGTTCTCCTCCCACAAACAAGAGTCCTAATTTCAAGTGCACAATGAAGGTCTGGTCACACGGATCTCTTTGCCCGCCTTCAGCTCTTCTCTGGAGCTAGCTAGGGTTCCCTCTGCTTTGGTCATCATATTCCTTTCCTTTTTTCTAAAAATTTCTAAAAAATGAACCCGTGACTTGCTCAGGACACAGCTACTAAGTGTCCAAGGTCAGATTTGAACTGAGGAAGATGAGTATTCTTGATTTCAGGTCCAGCACCCTGTGCCACGTAGCACCTCGCGTAGGGAGCTCACTAGAATTTGTATGGGAAGGAAGGGAGGATCTCACACAATGAACTGGCTGTGCCGGGGTTATGTAGCTGATGGGTGTCAGAGATCCATCTGACCGGGAGCCCGGGTTGCGATTCCATATGGCTTCTCATGCCTTCGAGGGCCATAAGGCCCCCATCTCCACTACTCAGGAGGAGCTTCACTGCATAATGACAGTTGTTCCTCCCACTTTCTCCTCATTCTCTGAACAAACAGTTTACACGTCACATTACCCAAAAGCCATCTGCGTGGCATTGCTGGCAAAAAGTCTCCATTACAGACCTAGCTGGTGCAGAAGCCCCTTGTTCTGTGTCCCCATCGAGGGTCTGAATCCCTTTTTAGGAATGAAATTGTTAAAAATGTGTTAAGATAGTTAGCTGTTACGCCCAGAGAAAGAACTCTGGGAGATGACTAAAAACCATTACATTGAATTCCCAATCCCTATATTTTTGTCCACCTGCATTTCTGATTTCCTTCACAAGCTAATTGTACAATATTTCAGAGTCTGATTCTTTATGTACAGCAAAATAACAGTTTGGTCATGTATACTTATTGTGTATCTAATTTATATTTTAATATATTTAACCTCTACTGGTCATCCTGCCATCTGGGGGAGGGGGTGGGGGGTAAGAGGTGAAAAATTGGAACAAGAGGTTTGGCAATTGTTAATGCTGTAAAGTTACCCATACATATAACCTGTAAATAAAAGGCTATTAAATAAAAAAATAATAAAAAATTTAAAAAAAAGATAGTTAGCTGTTGAAGGAATCCTTCAGTCAAACCTTTGGTAAAATAGAAAATTCTCTTGTAATTCAAAGAGAATTTGGACTGCTGCCTATTGAACTTTCCTCCAGCAGGCGGGTCCCATGGGCATACCTCTCTTGGAGTGGATGCTCCTAAATTAGGGTGGGAAGATCTGGTGATGTTGGTCGGGGGGTGCTCAATAAGAACATTTTGGCGCTTAAGTCCGGACACATTTGTGCTTCTCTCTGATGGATGTGGAATGTACCTTTTCTGCAGTCGTGCTGGGACTTTTATAGATGCCAAATGATGTGCCACGTGCTGAGTCATCCATGGCACCCGATGCCCTGGGAGGGGCCCTCTCTCACTTGTTTGTTCTTAGAATCATCGCCATGTAATCTGGAGCCAGAGGACATTGGGATGGGCCAGGACTTTGCTATGCCAATGGCAGCCTCGGGGACGCTGGCCTTGGTGTCTTGTTGTTCTGGGGATGGCCCAGAGAGTGTCCCATTGTTACTTTATTTTTCCCCTGATTTCCACATCCCTCACACCAGGCTGGGCCCTATTTCCCACAGCCCATTTCCTGAGCTCCTGTCCCTCCCTTGTTTTCTCTTTTCTTTTCTTTCTTTCTTTCTTTCTTTTTTTTTTTTTTTGCCATCATTGAAAACAAACTCCCACTGAGTCATTGTTCATTGCCAAGACGATAGGCTCGAGCCCCTCCATGCAGCCAGAGGTTCTTGCTCCCGCTCTCCAAGTGGTCCTCAAGGAGCTCACCCTCTTCTTCCTGGGCCTCTTTGGTCGGGTCGGGCTTTCTGTTTTTTGAAACGACAGGTCATACTGCCCAGCCCGTTCTTCCGGGTGATGAACAGATCATGTTTATCACCAGCAGAGCACATGGAGCCACAGGGAGGGCTTTTCCTGTCCCTGCCCTGCCTTCATTGGCATCCTGCTGGAGAACAGATAACACTGAAGAACACGATCTATTCATATCATTTAGACACGTGCTGAGCGCCTACTGCATACAAAACATTTTGTGTAAAACAGGAGGGAGGAATGCTGGGGTCGAAGGGGGAGGGCAGACACATTTGCTGTTTACGTGGGTGGCCATCTATTCTCTTGACCACGTGTAAACAAGCTTGTCTTTCCACGTAAAGTTACCCATACATTATGGGTATAGGAGCACCCACTGCACGTTGGAGAATGCCTTTTCTTCTCAGCTGCTGTTTTTGCTCCTCTTTCTTGCCTTCATCCCAATGCGCTATGTAATTAATTAGCATTCCTAATGTTTCCAAGTGTGTACAGGACAGATGTTCGCCCAGGTGCTGTGCTCTTCACTGGGTAAACAGAGAAAGGTTTGCAAGCACGTGCAAGAGAGAGGCAGAGACAGAGACAGAAAGAGGGGGGAGAGAGAGATGGAGACAGACTCTGTGTGTGTGTGTGTGTGTGTGTGTGTGTGTGTGTGTGTGTTGTGCTCTCAGGATTTTGTTCTTTATGAGTCCCCTTTCCTCCAACAACTTCATTTAGGCAGAAGCAGAGAATGATGTGATGAGCAGCTTAGGAGCTTCCTGAGCGTTCCCACCCCACACAAGCCAAAGTGCCCCGACCCCGTCTTGTGACCGCTGTCTGCCAAGTGGGCACATTGCAAGATGGGAGGATGCTTTTCCCTCTCAGTGGGGCTGGCGATGGGGACTTGGCAGTCACAATCATGGGGATGGTTTCAGGAGCATGGAGAGGACTCTCTGGGCGGGAAGTCAGTCCGAGAAGAGAAGTGCCCTGGGTTTTTGTGGCATTTAACTGACATTTCTAACATGCTCTTGGGTTTGCTAAAAGCATGTTATTTCCTTTGAACTTACCGCAGCCTGGAAGGGGCTTGCGTGTTGATATCTTGGTTTTACAAATGAGGAAGCCGAGGCTCAGAGAGACTGAGTCCAGATGTCCCCATCCCCCAGGCTAGTACCCCAAGTCGTAGTGTTGGGGAAAGTCTTCTCTAAAGAGGGCCGAGGTCTCCCCACCTTGCTGAGCACTTGGTTTCTTAGCTCTCCACCGCCTTCCTCTGGTTCTCCAGTGCTTGGTCCCTTCCAAGGGGGGCTCAGCCTCCGAGACACTGACATGGAACTTTACATGTTTTCTGCAGAGCTCCGTGGCGGGGCAGGGTTAGAGCAGACGGGCCTCCATCCCCAGCCCCCCTCCCACAGCTCCCCCTTCCTCTCTCCTCTATCTCCTTTCTGTTGTCATTTGCCTTCCATCTTCTGGAGCCTCTTCCAGCCCCGGTCAGTCCCCAGCTACAGCTGGCGATGCTGCTGCTGATCTCATGCTCCCAGCACCATGGTACAAGCCAGAGGAAATGGGATAGTAAAGACGAACTTTCAGGATTAGTGATGACTTTGAAGGCCTTTCTGATTCTGACGTGGTCTCCTCGGCAGTCCCTGTGCCCCGCCTTCCTCGCACCCCTTCAGGGACTTCTTTCCCTAGAAAAGAACAGGTCACATGGTTGGTGAGGCTTTGGGCTCCATTATTCTCCAAGAAGCTGCATTTGTGACTCTCAGACTGAAGGTTGAACTCACTCTTTTTCCCTTCTTGGGGTGGGAGAGGGTGCCAAGCTGCTGGTGGAGAAGCCTTCCAGGCCTTTGGGAGGTTGGCCTGCTGCTGTTGGGCATTTCCGTGGCCCTGACGGTTGCCAGAGGGTCTGCCCTCATGTTCATCTGTTCTAATGTGTGCTGTTAATGCGGGCCTTTTGGCTCTCCGTCTTGTTTCCGTTTGCCAGAACGTGAAGGGCCGGGCAGAGAATAATGTTCGCCCTGCTTCCTTTTGGCAGAATTGCTTCCCGTTGTCTCGAAGACTTTAATCTGGGGACCTTGGGAAGCACAGCCAGTCCCAGAACCCCAGTTCTGTCGTGCTGCTATACCTAGTCAACCTTGCTGCATTATTACCTCCATCTCCTTTTTCACTATTTTCCCATGGAGTGGGGCTCCCAGTGACAACTGGCAAATGATGGGGATGATTACTTGTTAGCATTCTGGTGGGGACCCGTTTCTAGAGTGCTCAGAGTGTTTTAGAAATATCCTCATTTGTCTGCACGATGGCCCCACGAAGTTCAACAAACAGAGTTCTAACTACGTGGGAGCTGAGGGAGCGGGGCTTGTCCAGAGCCAGAGTGCACTAGCCTGGCACCCACATCACGGCCTTGGGGGAAAGAAGGGCCGCGGGGAGAGATGGGGGTTGTGCATCTGTGCGGAGCTGCATTTTCTGCCCATCTTCTCTGAAGCCCGGAAGAGAGCGGAACCCGGCCTTGGTCTGGCCCGTGGTCCCCATCCGGCCAGTGAGGCCGCTCCCAGCTCCTCTGCATCCTAAACTCTGGTTCTCATGCCCGAGCCCCTAACGATCCGGCCAGTCTTGGCTCCCCTTCTTCAAAATGGAGGGGTTTTGGTGCAAGGAGTTGTTTCCTTCTGCCTGCCTCCCCGCTCCTCGCCTCCCCATCTTTGCTTTATGGCCGGCATATGGAAGCTGTTTCTATTTACTCGGCACCGCTAGGACGTAGCCTGCTGCGCTCCAGCGAACGGAAACCTTGGATTCCCTGCAGGCTCGTTTCTGAGGCTGCATGCAAAGCGGCCAGCTGTTTTGCTGGGAGCGTCTGGGCCGTGTTACATCAGCGTGGAGGAAGCGTTACCATCTGTGCAGACAGGTCATCCCCGTTTGCTTCTGCCTGCCCTTTGTACCGTGAACCTCTCTAATACTTTGTTTTGGGTTGGGATTTAAAATAAAATGATAAGCTTTGCCAGTTCAGCATGGTATGATATCCTTCCCCCTGTACCCACCCCTCCACCCGACTGGCTTTTTATGTTCACTTATTTAGGCCGATTGCCATGACTACGGGGAAGCTGAGTTTTGGCTCTGAGAACACAGGAACTTTCTAAAGCTTTTGCTTAGTTCAGAAATGGGCTGGGCTGCCTCTTTGTGAGGTAGTGAGCTCCCTGTTTACTGTCTGTGCGCAAATCCGGGAAGGACACCTGTCCACCACTCAAGGTGTTTGTTGTAGCTGACATCCCTCGAGAAGGTGGCTCTCTACTATGTGACTGATTCGGGAAGGAAGGAGGAATAGACTTTGGGATCGGCTCCCTCCAGAAACCCCTTGAACTGCTCAGGCCTGAGAAGCCAGAAGCTGCCAGTCCCATGGAAGAGCACCAGCAGAGCAGGAACAAAATGTTTCCCTCTGTCCGACTTTCCCTGAAGGCCTGAAAAAGGATCACCCTTCTTGCCAAGAATCCTCCCCAGCGGCTGCCCTTGGCCTTTTGAAGAACTCGAGCAAGCAGGGGAACGGAGACCCGGCTGCAGGCCAGGAGAGGCAGCTTTTCCTGCTCCCCAATCCTCCTCCCTCCACTCCCTCCTTCTTCCTCCCTCCCTCTTTCCCTCCCCCACCTCTTCTCCAGCTTCCAGCTTGGGGCCCTCCCAGCAAAGGCAGACATGCGGAAGAGCGAGCAATCCACCACCTGCCTGGCGGAGACAACATGGAGCGAGCTCTCCGAGAGGCCCATGGTCAGGTCCTCCTACCTCATGGAGCCGGGCACCCACGGTATGCCCCGTGCGGGAGACAGGATGGCGCGAGGGCGAGGTTGTGGCCTTGGTGACTGGATAGCGGTTAAAGGAAGGCAAACCTACCCTCTGAGGAATTATGAAACCAGAGCTGGAGGTTGGAACCTTGGTTTTGAATGTTAGCATTAATCATTGATAGTGTGGTCTAGTGGAAAGGGCGGCCAGAAGGTCTGTGCCTGAGGCGCAGCTCTGCCCCTCACTACCTGATTGGGTCTCCTATAAAGCGAGGGGCTTGGACAAGTGTCCTCTGAGGACCCAGCTCCAGATCTGGTGTAATCTGAGGCCTTTGTCCTAGTGGGACTCCCTTCTAGATCTAGAGAGCCATGACTGATGTTGGGAACCCTTGATCTGTTGCCTGGGCTTGGCCAAGGGGGAGCAATGAGCCCCACTGCTTGGGCGTCCTCCTGGGAAGGGCTTTGGCCTGTGCCTGCCCTTGGAGCGTGACAGGGATTGAACCAAAGACTCTGGTGGGGCAGGAAGGGAGATTTGGGGGAAGGGTCTGGGGGGTGCTGTCCCCAGGGGGAGTACTGAATGCTGGTCACTTAGCTACTTCTCTCTCCTCTCAGCCAAGATCCACGAGGGCAGCCGCCTTACCTGCTCAGGAAATCGCCTTAAGACTCTTCCCTTTCACACAAGTACAGGAACTGGTAGAGCCAGAGGGTTGGGTGGGTGTGAGCTATTATTCTTGGTGGGGATATGGTAATGACAGTGCAGGAGACTGGCTTTCCCCTTCTCCATATGCTGTCCCCCTAAAAATATAGACATGCACACACACGTACATATATGTGCACACATACACACATTCTTCTTTTCTCCTCCCTTTCTTCCCCCCTCCCCACATTGGCACTCCCTCTCAGACCCCATCCTCTGCCATTGTCTGAGCTAGTGGCAGGTCCTTGGGAGACACCGGGATGGCTTAGGCTGAGGGGGCAGTTTCCTGGACCCAGCTGGGGGTCCTTGCTGCCCCCACGGGTGGCTTAGTAGGGTCTGAGCGAACCTTTCATTTTCTCTCTCTTGTCATTCCCAGTAGCCACAGAAAAAGTGTTCTTTGTGGCCTTTGTGTGACCAACTTGCCCACAAATTGTGCCCACTGGCCCCATTCTTGAGCTGAACCTTTCTGAGAGACTGCCTCATGCACTGAGTCAGCTTATTTATACACAGGAGTGATTCATCTCACCATCTAGGAGGCTTCCCCGTTAGCCTTCCTTTTCTGGGCATTTTCCTCATTGTTTTCTGCCCCTTTGGGCCTGCTCTTGAGTTTCTGGCAGCACCTCATAAGTGGACAGTGAAAGAGGTTGGGTGGGAGTGGAGTGGGGTTTCCCATTGCCCATTTGGGCCTCCTTTCAAACTGGGCAAAGGCAGGGCAAAGGTAGACAGGGATAAGCATTCCCTCTCTGATTAAGGGCTCCCAACTTGGCGTGACCATGTGCTATTAAAACGTGCGTCTGGCTGCTGGTGTGGGTGAGTTACAAGTAAAAGAAATTTTGGGGTGGAGGGATGGGGATGGGGAGCAGGATCCTTCAGCATCCTGGAGTGCTCCAGAAATCCAGGTGTGGAGCCTGGCCTTTTTATCTGGCAGTTCTAGATGGAGAGCTAAAATACAATCCCTTCTCTGAACTAGGGATTGAGCCGAGTCATGGTTTTCAAGAATGAAATGGGTCCAATAGTCAGGAGGCTACTGGAAAAAAATCACCCGAGCATTTTGGGAATTCTCCACCCCACTTGAACCGGGCCTGTGATGAAAGTTATTTTCTGGAGACATCTCCAAGTCACTCACTTGTCATTTTCCTAATGCAAAACAGCCTTTGTGACTCCAGAGCAAGAAAAGTGGGGCTTCAGTGCAAGGCAGGACTTCCTCAAGCTGATCTCCATCTGTGCTGGAATCCAGGGGGTGGAGTTTGTGGGCTCTCTGGTCTAGGAGGAGACAACATCTGGCTGGGGTGGGCGTCTTCATTCTCCTGGACACAGTGCCAGGCACAGAGGGGGCAGCGGACTGCCCAGCACGTGTGACCCATCTCCTTAGGGGCAGAGCAGATTTATGCATTCACCATCCAGCGAGCCTTTATTTCAGGTGCTGTTCAGTTTTGGGGGCACTGGTAGCCCCAGTGAGTTTGAGCCAAGATGACGAGGGCAGAGTCACAGGCAATGTCCCCCGGTGGGCCCGTTAGTCATTCTGCCAGCCGGCCACAGTCTGTCCGCTCGTTCCATCTGGCTGCCTCCCTGACGTGCGTTATTCCACAGGAGGGGGACCAGATGAGAGGGTGGGTAAGGCAGCAACATCCATCACCACGACTGGGGAAACGCAGTCCTGGGGCACCGTCTCGGCAGATTTCTCTGGTGAGGGACCACAGTTTCCATCTCTATTCTAATTATGGTTCACATTGGAGGAAATGCAGCCATGTTGTGATTGAATGCTGATGGTAACTGCTTCCCAGGCCCAGATTTCCCACGCACTCATGTTCTCCTGAGAGCCATTTTTGGGATCCAGCTGGATGACCCGAGACCCCTTCTGCTGCTAAGGTTTTTTGAAGTTCTGATCTGTCGTTAGGAGTCACCTGGGCCCTCCCACCTGATGCCTCTTGTAATCCATAGCTCACATCAGCAAAAAGGCCAGCTGCCTGGCAGGGAAGGACGGACTCCTGTTTTTCCTTGACGATCTTTGGCCTGTAGGGACGCACCCAGAAAACAGCTTCATAAACACTGTCCTCTCACCAATAGTCAGCTGACCCCAAGTACAAAGAGGAAATGGAAAATCTGTCCATCAGGAAGAGTTCCTTGCTTGTTGCTCCCCCCTCAGCTCTGAAAGCAGCCCCCACCTAGAGAGCTGGAAGGCCAGCTTGCCCGCTCGCCTGGCAGGACTGCACTTTGGCATCGTGCAAGTGGCAAGAGGCAGATTGTGTGCCAGGGAGAAGGGGAAATGAAAATCAAGAACATCTTTTTTAACTCATAGACTTCTGTAATTCCAGGCAAAAAGCAACTGCTAAAGGTGGGAGGTGAACTCTTTGCATTGAGTTGCTCTGAAGATGGGGACCTCTGGGCTTTCCCCCACTGAAAATGCTGCCAGGAAGAGATTCTGGGCCATAAGCTTCTGCTGAGCCAGCTCACTGGCATTCCCGTGGACGGAAGGGGAAGCCGATGGATGGCACCTCCATCAGAACTGGGGAGCTTGGGAGGTGCACAAACTGGCTATTGAAATGGGTTAGGAATCTTTTAGAAAACCTTTGCCATCGTGACTTGTGCCCTTGCCCTCCTTCTTTGCCCTCACCCCCTCAGATTATTTATTTACTCCATAATTTTGTTCCTTTGCCCTGGCCATTTCTGCAGTGATGCATGAAGGTTGCCGGGAACAGGCCTTGGGCGGGCTAGAATGCAAAGTGCTTTCCAGACATAAAAACAGCTCAGTGGGAGGCTTTGGACCTAAGGCCTCTTGGGACGGGCTTCCTTAAGAAGGGAATTCTAGGGAATCCCAGAAATCTGCTGGCTGAGATGAGGAGGGAGAGAGAGAGAGAGAGAGAGAGCGCACTCCAGGGGTTGGCAACTTGGAGATTAGGAGAGATGGGGACAGGAAGAGGAGGAGGGAGGGAGGGCAGTTTATGAAAAGCTGCAAGATTAAATGATTTGCCTAAAGGAAGGAAGGAAAATGGCAAGTGCTGTAGGCAGGTTTTGAACCTGTCAATACTTTTCCCACTCCACTGATTTTCCACTTTTTATTCTTTAGTCTAGATTTTTATTCATTATGGTCTTTCCTCTGATTATTCAATAACCTGATTGTTCCCAGAACTCAAAAATGGCTTCCCCCTCAGTAAGCAATTGTTCCTGGCAGATTGATAATGGCAGGCGGGGTGGAAGTGACCCCGGATGTTTGAGGCTCATT
Source organism: Sarcophilus harrisii (assembly GCF_902635505.1). Lineage (NCBI taxonomy): Eukaryota > Metazoa > Chordata > Mammalia > Dasyuromorphia > Dasyuridae > Sarcophilus > Sarcophilus harrisii. The sequence continues at coordinate 690,698,641 of NC_045426.1, forward strand.
CGGCTTCACTTTGCGATTACTTTTCTCCAAGAAAAGTTTTCATGACAGTTGTTGGTGGGTTTGGCTTTTTGGTTTTTTTATGGGACCTGTGATTTCTTGGGTCTTAGAATTCCTGATGAGAAAACTCCCCTCCAACAATGTTGATCGGTAACAGCTCTGTCCCTTACAAGTGTCAGTGAAGTGACTGGCCCAGGGATACACAGCCACTACCTGTTGGAGTTGGGTCAGACTCTGACTGTTCACTCCAGTGCTTCTTGTACATGAGCACATGATAGCCTCCATTTATGGAGACTTTGAAGGTTATATGCACATCCTATTTCACATAGAGCCATACGTGCGACTAAGAGGGTGAGATAATATATGTACATTATCTCACCTTCTTAGTCTCACCTTCAGGTTAGAAATATTCCAGCATCAGGCTCCTGGACTCCTAAAGCTGCTGTTTTGTTTTCCAAATTAGGATCTGGCTCTCTCCAAATGCCACCTGGAGGTGGATGGTATCCCGATCACAAGTAGGTTCTGATACATGCCCAGCTGATGTACTTTCCATTGTGAAATCAGATAGAAGATGAAAGGGACCTTAGAAATGGTCTAATCCATACGCATCAAATCTGCTACCTGAATGTCACAGGAGGCCTACCTAAGCAGCCTGCCCCAGATTGTCATTGGGATTGTGGTTTTGAATTTATCAGCAATACTAAGGTCTTTCCCGGTTCATTCTTTTTATAGTATTGTTGTTACCGTCTAAATCGTTCTCTTGGTTCTACTCACTTCAGTTTGCATCTTGATGTTCATATAAGTCTTCCCAGATTTTTCTGAAATTATTCCCTGTTATTTCTTCTACCCCATAAAATTTCCTCCCTTGAGGCAGTGGGGTTAAGTGACTTGTCCAGGATCACACAATCAGGAAGTGTTAAGTGTCTGAGTCCAGATTTGAACTCAGGTCCTCCTAACTTCAGGGCTGGTGCTCTATCTACTGCACCAACTAACTGCCCCTCCCTTTGTTATTTCTTACAGCACAATAATGTTCCATCGCTGTTATTTATTATGTACAATTTGTGCAACCATTCCTCTGTTGATGAGCATCTGGGGAAGAGGAAAAGAGAGAATTTAATTTTCTTAAAAACAACAACAAAAAAAGAAAAATATAATTAGGAACAGCTTAACAGAATAAATATACAATGCAACCTAGGCAAGTAATTTTGGTTTTCTAAGTCAGAATTCACACTGCAGAGATCTATTTCTATATGACTTTAAAATCATTGGTCCAATACAGCCTATTAGTTTATAGATGAGGAAATTGAAGCCTGGAAAAATGAGGTGACTTGGCCACAGTCAGACAGGAAATGGAATAGACAAGATTTGTCCTCTCTTTCTTTCCATTATACCAGCTCATGTGGTTGACAGTGAAATGGAGAGGGAATTGGCAGAAACACAGACCCTCGTGGTATTTGGGAAAGTGTGTTGATGATGAGAACCTGGTGTATTCTGGGACCTCATGAAGCACCGGTTCTCCCCACTCTTAACCAACTCCTCTAAGAGAAGTTGCTGTCAGAGCTTTGTCTTAACTTAGGAGCCTAAATTAGACATAATTAAGAAGGTAAAACTGCAGGAAGAAAATCATCAACTGGTTAAGTAGCATTTATTAAGCACCTAAGGCCCAACTGGAAATGGAAAGAATTGAACCAGGCCCTGGCCTGGAGGAGGCTTGTTCTCTTGGAAAAGACTAGGAAAGAAAGAATATATAAAAAGTGAATGGGGTAGTTTAGGGTGGTGGGTGGAGGGGTCAGGAAAGCCTTCTTGAAGAAGGGGCTCCAGGTGGGCATTTTAGGCAGGGATGTTAATGCTGGGAGGTGTGTGTGTGTGTGTGTGTGTATACACACATGCACATAATAACAAATGGGTTAATTAGGCAGGATGGGGAGAAATGAACAAGAAGGTTGGAAAGGTAGGAAGAGTGTGAAGGATCAAATGGAGCATGTTCTGTTTGGTCCTGGGGATAACGGGGAGCTACAAAAGGTTATAGATCAGACCTTCACTTTAGGATAATCCCTTTGGTAGCAAGAGTGGACTTGAGACAGAGACACAAGTTTGGAGGCAGATGAACAGGACAGGGAATAGAGGTATCCTCCACAGCCTTATGCTGGTGCCCCTCCTAGTGGAAATGTCACCCCTGGATTCTCAAAAATGATGCTAGTGGATCCTGAGATCGGGAAGGGCCTGCCACGGTGACCCGGCTGCAGGCCCAGGCCGGGCTCTGGCCAACAAAGGCCAGCCAAATGAAATGCAGGGAGACTCTGGCCCAGGCTGGTCGTGAGTGATGGATTGCTTGGCCACAGCCGCTAGGAGACTATCTTCCAAATCCTAGAGGGCCTGTGAACTGGCCCAGGGAAGGGAAGGCCCACGCCAACAGAAGCGAGAGCCTAGAAACACAAGAGATTGGAGAAGCACACACACTTTTTTTTAAACCTTCCTTGAATCTACTTTTTTTTCCCATTTCTGGCCATCAGTGCATCTCACTGTTTAGGTTGTTAGCTAACTTCTCCTCCCCCACTTCCTCTGTCAACTCTCCATTTTGTCCACCACAGATGGAGGCAGCTATGTTATCGGTGACTTGAGGGTGTCCACTCCAGACTCAGGGGATGGGATCCTCTTGAGTCCTACCAGACCCAGCTGGGAAATGAATTACCAAGAGGCAGCAATCTACCTCCAGGTAAGTTTGTGTCTCCCCCCTGGGCACGGCACCCGGTTTGTCCAGAATGCCACAGTTCAGAGCCGAACTTGTTGCTCTTCATGGGTTGGATCATTTTAGTTACTCAAAGTTCAAGTATCCTAAATGTTGAGTGAATTAATGAAGGTCTTAAATCCTGCCCCACCCCTCACCATCTGATCCAGAAGTGTAGAGTTAATGGGCCAAAGGGGTCGGCTTTCTTAATATGCTCGGCAACATGAGAGGTGTTGGGAGGGTTATGGCTGAGGAGGCTCAGGCAGTTTGCTTTTGAAAATTCCTTGGTTTATTATTGAAACAAGGTGCCTTTTAAAAATGTGTCTTAGTCTTTAACTTTTCTGCCATGATTTGCAACTTTTAGCTCCCCCAGCCTAGCTAGATTAGTGTTGCTGCCGAGGAGACTTTCCCTGAATTAATGCTTAAGAATTGATGATTCCCCGCCCCCCCCCCCCCCCCCCCCCCCCCCAGCCCTCCTGACTGTGCTACACTGCCTGTAAAGGATGCCGGTAACTCGATTGGCTTCGGTTCATCCATCTGAGAGTAGTCCTTTTGTTCCCTTTATTCCTCTTTCCATTCTCTTTGCCTTCATCATCCTGATCTTAGGTGGTAAGTATCAGACAGACTTTAATGGATCCTTTGGGATAAAGATGGATGAATGAGTGAGTGAGTGAGTGAATGAATGAAAAAATTATTAAGCTCTTACTTCGTGCCAGACATGTTCTAGCTATACAAATGCAGAGGCAAGTCAGTCCTTGCCTTCAGGGAGCTTCCATTCTAAAGGGGGAGACAGCCACAAAAGGGAATAGAGGCTGAAGAGGGACACCGGTCAGTGTGAGAAATTGTAGGGAAGCAGACGGAGCCAGTCCTTCCTAGGAAATGTGGCAGAGCTTGTTTACTCATCGCTGTTGGGGGTATGGGGGAGCATGGGGGGAAAGGATATGTGTGACTGTCGGGCTCTCAGTGGTGGAGATGGCCAGAGGGTGGAGAGTGAGCCCAGGCTTGGCGGAGTTTGGCCTTCCCTGAAATCACGGCCCAGAAGAGGCAGTCCAGTAAGGCTGGCAAAAGTCACTCAGTCAGTCAGCCAACATTTATGAAGCACTTCCTGTGTGCCAGGCACAGTGATAAGGGTTGTGGATACAAATTAAGACAAACAGCGGCCCCTGCCTTCTCGGGTACATAATTAGGTTCTCCCAGAATTCATACAGAGTGGGTGGAAGACTATTACGCAGGGAAGTCCCTAGTAGCTGTGGGGGGTCCAGGGAAGTCCTTGTAGAAGGTGGCATCTAAAGGGAGTCTTGAAGGAAGGCACGGGAGAGCACTGTGGGCACAGGAGCCAGGGAACAAGCCTCCCAACTGTCTCGTAGGGACGGGGAGGGGGAGTGGAGAAGGGTCTGAAGAAGAGCAAGGCCAGAGTCGCAGGCTGTGAGGGCTCTAGGAGCTAGGCCCCGTTTTTATTCTGTCCTAGTTGTAAACTGCCAGATTTTGAGTTAGGGGTGATGTGGACAGACGTCGGCTCTAGGATGGTCATCTTGGCAGCATAGATTGGTGGGGAGAGACCTGAATCAGGAAGCCCGGTTGGGAAACAGTCGCTGTAATTCAGGCAGGATGTGATGGGGGTCCTGAGCTCGGCAGGGACTGTGGGAGCCCAGACCAGTGAACCACAGGAGGGCAGTTGTGTGTGTCAGAGCGACAAGATTGGCCAGGGCATACAGGAGGCACTCATTATGTGTTTATTGCATTGCGTGCAAGTGAGGAATTGAGGATGTTGGAGAGATTGAGGCCTTTGGTGACTGGGAGGACAGTAGTACCCTTGATTGCCATCGTGAGCTCAGATGTTAGGGAAGGTTGGAAAGGGAGAGTTTGGTGGGCAGATGAGTTCTGCTTTAGACTCATTGAGTTTGAGACGCCCACCTGACATCCAGCTGGGGACGTGGCGCTGGACTGGTCAGGAGCAAGATGGCCAGAGGGGCGGACTGTGGGGAGGGCTGCTGGCTGGGACAGTCAGGGCTTTTTAAAAGCTCTTGAGAGAATTCACCCAGATAGGACCTAACACATGCAGCCGGCCTAGTGTGCATTCATATGCTTCCCGATTCCCTGAGAGCGCTACAGTATCAGCAGCTTCTAATTTAAGGCAACAAGCATTTATTAGATACCTGCTGTGTGCCAGGCACCATGCCAAGGCCTCATGGGGTTGAAGGGACCCAAAGGGACCCTTCTCTGTTAAGACTGACAGGTGTCCTGCCTCCAATCTTTTACATTCTCGGGCTTGTTTGTGGCTATGCTGAACAGAGGGGAAGGCGGTTTCCATTCCTTTAGCTCTGTGCCGGCGGAGGGGGAGACCTTGATGTGCCCCATGTACCCAGGAGCCCCTGGTGGCCAGGAACTGCTTCCCTTCCCTGCTTTAAACAGGAAAGGTGCTGGGGGCAGGGTTCACTTGTAGGGGGAAAAGACCAAGTTTCTCTAATCTCATTGTGGGCTTTATTGCCTGCTCAGATGGGCCATGAGCAGTTGGGGAAGAGCTAGAGATTCATGTTCCCTTCTTCCTTCGGAGGCTCCATCTGCTCATATTTTCGCACTAGTTGTTGTTTGCTGAGCAGCCTGGCCATGATGGAATAGCCGGCTCTGGCCCGGCATCCCTCCTGGTGGGCCTCTACCCTCGGCAGTGAGTAGGAAGTGCGAGGGCCTGACACCAGCTGCCTGACCTGTCCTGGATCCTTCTGGCCTTAACTAGAACAGGCTTCCTCTGGGGCCTGGGCTCAGGATCAGACAGAGCATCAGGGAGACAGAGCAGCAGGGAGCAGCCCAACCCTGGCCGGGACAGCTGGCCTCTCCCAAGGTTGGGCCAGGAGAGCCAAGAGCCTAGCCACTCTCCCAGAAGCTTCCCGAACTGAGAGCCCCGATCCCACTGGGGCCCGAAAGGAGCTGATGGGACATTGATCAGTAGCATTCAGCAAAAGCTCCCCAAAGCAGTGGTTTCTTCCTAGAAATCGGAGCTGCTGCAGAAAACCCAAGCTGGGCCAGAGACCCCATGAGTGATCTTGTGTTCACTCCCACCTCCCCCGTGGCCTGCCCTTCTCAGGACTGGCGGACCCTGGCAGCCCCAGCAGCAGAGAGCCTCCTGAGCCCGAGGATTGGGGGCAGGGGCTCTGGGCCCACAGGCTCATCCCCTTTCTTGCCATGTGTTTTTGGAGCAGAATCACTGTGTGTCCGGCTGCGTCTCTTTAGCATCTGGGGAGAACTTGCAATGGAGCAAAGTGCTGGGTTTGGAGGCAGACCTGAGTGTCAGTCCAGCCTCCAGTATTTACCAGCTGTGTGGCGTCGGGCAAGTCACCTAACCTCTGTTATCCCCAGTCTCTTTATCCATAAAAGGGGGATGATGACAGCACCTGCCTCTGAGTTGTTGTGAGGATCAAATGAGATCATTTTGTAAAGCACCTATGAGCACGGGGCCTGGCACAAGGTGGTGCTTAATTAATGCTCGTTTCTTCCTCCTTTCCTTCCCAGCCTGTGGGAGTCCTGACTCAAGGGCTGAAGTCAGGTCTTTCCACTGGTTCAGCGTTTGTTTGGGCCCCTCAGCAGGTGGGGGCCCACAGGGATCAATCCTAGGGCTGATAATACACAGTTCTTCTCTTTGCTGATGGCTGAGGTGAAGGGATCGAGCAAAGAGCCAGGAGGTCCCAAGACTTGGTATCTCTTAAATGCTTATGACCTGCCAAGTAGTGAACTAACCACTGGCCTTATGGATGCCCAGAAGAAACCCTCCTTGCTCTCAGCCAGCTGGAAGAGATGACCGGCTCAGAAATAGTGAGGAAGCAGGTTTTAGGGCAAGAGGCCGAGCTGCCAAAGGTGCCATCCCTGGACCCTTTTCGGGCCCTGCCTCCAGCACAAAGACGTTTGATGGGAGAAACGGCGGCTAAAAGTGGGGTCCACTTAATCCGAGGAGGCGGGTGCGTTAGTGGGAAAGCCTTGGAGGAGGTGACCCCGGAGCAGCAGGGGAAGGGCTGCTATGTTGCCTGGGACGGCTGACACCTGCAGAGGAAGGAGCGGGATCTGAATTGATCCCTATAGCAGAAGAGCTCCAGAATGGAGACTCCCCAGTGGATGGACAGAAATGAGTATTTATTAAGCTTCCGCTGTGTGCCAGGCCCTGTGCCAGGGACACAAAGACGGACTTAGGGAGCGCCCTGTCTGATGCAGGTGACTGTGTGCACTCACGGAAGCTCCTCTCTAAAGGGAGGCGGAAGGGGGTGCTGAGCCCTGGGGGGGTGGCAGAAAATTCAGGCGAGGCTTAAAGGAACTTAGGAAGCTCAGAGAGAGTGGGCATGGCAGCCTGCAGTCAGGATCAGTCCCGGGCACGAGAAGGCAAGGGCAGTATCTCTGCCAAATCCCCCAAGATGGGGTCCCAAGGGTCGGGCACAAGCACCAATTCCAGGCCTGGGACACAGCCAGGTAGGGGAGAGGCCTGATGTTTGAGGAACAGCAGGAAGGGCCCAGGCTCGGGATCACAGGGCACCCAACGGAGAGGAACGTGTAAGGGGCGAGCCAGGCTGCAAAGGCTCCCAATGCCTGGTGGGGGATTTTCTAGGGGACCCTGCAGCTGATGAGTAATGGGGCCCTTATGGTCAGGCTGCACTCTGGGGAAATCCCTGCAGCTTGTGGAGGAAGACGGGAGCTGAGAGGCCCTGGGAGCCCGGCTGTGGATGGGAAGGGGCTATGGGACAGACCTGAAGGGGAAGCTGCAGGACTCAGCCCCCATGAACTGTGGGTAGAGTGTACATGGGGGACTGAGGCTGACGCCAGTGCTTCTGTCCTGTGGCGAACCTGGGACAGGCGGATGGAAGGGCTTCTCAGGGGACCCCTGAGAACTGGCCAGGCTTCCCTCCCTTTCCATCCCTCTCCCATGAGTTCCGGTCACATGGCCTTCTCCTAATAGTGCTCTCTGGGAGGGCCATCCTGAGGGCTCCACGCTGAGGTGGGTCTCAGGAACATGAGGTCACCTCCTCCCCCCCTCCCCCTTTTCTGCCAAGTCTCTCATCCTTCCTCCAACCCTCTGGTGCTGAATCTCTGTCCTCTGCTCTTGGTGTTTCAGGAAGGTGAGAATAATGACAAGTTCTTCACCCACCCCAAGAACGCCCAGGGCCTGGCTGCGTACCTCTTTGTCCACAACCACCTGTTCTACCTGATGGAGCTGACCACGGCTTTGCTCCTGCTGCTGCTCTCCCTCTGCGAGGCTCCCGCTGTTCCCGCGCTCCGGCTTGGTATTTATGTGAGTGCCCTTGGGCGTCCTGGGAGAGACCACAGGGCTGGGACAGGGGCACCGAGGGGCGCCCTCCTAGGGCACAGGAATGATACCCACCACCCCTTCAGGGGGATGTCCGGGGGTCTAGTTGCTAAGAAAGGTCCAGATTTAGAGAGACCATAACTTAAGAGGAGTCAGGATCCTGGAACCCAGTCCTTGCTCCATCAGCCTTGTACGTCCCTGTTCATCCCTGATGAACCTTGAAAGCCCAAGAGAACTCCTCCTATGGGCAAGTCTGCTTGTTTTAGGTGCAGAGCTTCCTCCTTCTCCTTCCCAGATGAGGGAACAAAAGAGTGATGGATCCCATGATGACATGGGTTGTTCACTTTTGGTGTTATTTCCCAAGGGACAAATGGGAACCTCAGCGAGAGACTGTGCTCAGAGGGGCTGCCTTGATGACCCCAGAGACCCTCCTGTTACCCTGCCCCGTGGTATCCCATGGGTGTGGGCCTGTAACCATGTTCTTTCAGGTTGTTAGGCAAGTCTCATTTTCCCAATCCGTTCTCCCCCTTTTAAAGAGAAGTTGCCTTCTTAGCTTAGTTGCAGTGTCTTGGGATCACGGTGTCTTCCCAGAAATAGCGAGTTTGTGTGTAGATGGGGCAAGAAAGTCCCGTTCCCCAGACTGTCCCTGGGACCTGAAGCTGGGTCTTAGAATCCTAGGACTTGGAGCTGCCGGAGAAAGACCAGGCTGCCTAGTGACCCCTGAAGCCCAGAAAAGGGGAGAAGGGTGCAGAATTCACCCAGGTGTGAGCTGCATGAGCAGCAGAGGCAGCTGGATCCCAGTCCTCCTGCCTCCAGGGCCAGGGTTCCCACCGGGACACGGACCTCAGGCTGCTCTAGCTCCGGTCACGTCCCCGGCTCCTCGGCTTTGGGGGAGGCTGGGGGTGCCCTCATCGTGCCCTTTGGGGTGTTCCAGGTACACGCGACTCTGGAGCTCTTTGCCCTGATGGTGGTGGTCTTTGAGCTGAGCATGAAGATGCGATGGCTGGGCTTCCACACCTTCATCCGGCATAAACGCACCATGGTCAAGGTAATGCTTCTGGCCCCTGCCTCTCCCCTGCCTCGCAAAGCCCACCTTTGCCGTTAGCCCCAGGCCGGGCCCTTCAGACTGTGTGTTTAATGTGGAGCTGTAAGGGACCGTCCCAACCCCTTGCCCCCGGTCATGAAGGAGGCCTCTGAGGGCAGGTACCTTGGCCAGTGACCCAGCAGCCAAGGGCAGAGCTGGGGTGGGAGTCGGGGTCTGTGTTCCACGAGGTCACAAACTGGAGCAGGGAGAGATGGGAGAGACACTGAGGGCCGGAGAGAGAGATGGTCAAGGGAGAGGCCCTCAGGACTTGTCAGAGGGTGGGACCGCAGCCACAACTCCAGGACCCTGCGCCTGGCTGACTCGGAACATGCTCCTCCCTTTATCTGTTGACTTGAGGGGGAAGTGCCTTTCCTAGGATCCCCCAACTAGTCAAGGACTGAGCCAGATCCGAACCCCACTCTTCCCGGCTCCGGGGCTGGTGCTCTCTCTGCCCCCTCTGGGTGTGTTCCTGACACAAACAGAGGGAAGGAAGCAAGACAGTTTGGAGATGTTGACAGTCTAGTTGGGGGAGCACACGTACCTGGGTGACACAGGTAATGTGAGCTAGTGCAGGACATCATGCCGGAGTGAGTGAGGGGGGCTGGCGGAGTTCGGAGATGGGGGCAGTGTGGTCCAGGGAAAGAGCTTTGGACTGGATCCTAAGAGCCAACTTTAAAGCCTGGACCTGCCCCTTCGTGCTATGTGACTTTGGGTCGGGTTCTCAGCCTCTCTGGGCCTCCTGGGATTGGTATGGCGTCCAAAGTTGTAGGCAGGGCTCTTTCTGAGCAGTGGGTGTGTCGCTGCTCTTAAATAATCCTGCCTTCAGCAGGGCGGTCAGGGCAGTCAGGGAAGGCTTCTGGAAGCAGGTGGGACAAGCTGGTCTACGAGGCCCTCCAGGGAGCCCATTCCAAGAGACCCCTCGCCACTCCTGCCTAGCTCGTGGCTGCTTACGTTGCCCTGTCCTTCCCTCCTCCCGCCTCCTCCTCCTTGTTCCCTCGGGGTCTCTGCCGGGGGAAGGGCCCACACTGCGCAGGGCTTGGTTCCCTGGGTCCGCTCCACTCGGCCTCTCTCCCCACAGACAGTCGTGCTGCTGGTCCAGTTTGTCGAAGCCATCGTGGTTCTGGTTCGCCAGACGTCCCACGTGCGGGTGACACGGGCCCTGCGCTGCATCTTCTTGGTGGATTGCCGATACTGCGGTGCTGTCCGTCGGTGAGGAGGGGGGACATGCCCTCAAAATAGGGCTCTGTGCGGGAAGCAGGCCTTCCGTGGGATCCTCCGGGCTGAAGGGACTCAGCTGCTAAAGTCCGGGAGCCCCAGGGCCTCTGGGCAGTGGGATTCAGGCAGCTGGCGAGCTCACCAAGGCTCGGGTTGGCGTGGGCAGTGTTTGGCATTCCTCCCTCCACCCTGCCAGTGACCCCTTGTAGGGTCAGAGGGGCGTCAACTCAGCATCAAGAATGGTCCAGATTCTACCCGTTGGGTCGTATGGAAACAATAGACACGGGGGACTAAGTAGTTCTGAGAATGAGTAAAATGTGCTTGGCGCCCTTGTCAGCAAGCTTGGAAATAACGGGTCCTGAAAGTAGACGGGCCATGAGATCTCCCTGGTCGCATCCCCTCCCACTAGGGATAGCCAGAGGCCGGCCTTCCCACTTGCTCCTTGGTCTACCCTCCCTCTCATGCCAAGGCTCCACCCCCCAGGGATCCCCTCTAAGGTCCCCTGGTCCCAAGCTGGAGGGAGACCGGATCAGGCAACTGAATGTAGGGGGATCATCAGCAGATATTTGATTGCGTACCGATTTGATATATCTGTGTACTTGGGGTTGCATAACAATTTCTTGGGCAAAAAGGGGTCACGAGTGGAAAAAGTTTAAGAAGCCCTGGCCTAGCCATTGTGACAGAGGGGCATGGCCTTGGGGGGGGTGGGGTTACTCTGTAGGATTCTCCAAGACTCCAGCTCCCCCTCCCCAATCAAGGTCAGCAAGGTCTTGTGGGGGGGGGGGGGAGGGAGAGGAATAAAAGCTCACATCCTATAGTGGTTTATGGTTCGCAGAACATTTACTTGCATTTTTTAATTTGACCCCCAAGAGTGGCAGTAGAACCGTTTATACTCCCATTTTAAAGCTGTGGAAAATGAGGCTAAGTAATTGATGCTCTAGGACTTGAATTCAGGACTTCTGCCACCAAATCAGCTTCTCTTTCCGTTGTACCCGCTCCCCCTCTGCCGGCCCTTCCATCCCAGACCTTAGCCTCTGACCCACCCCCATCATTTCTTCGCTTCCAGCAACCTGCGGCAAATCTTCCAGTCTCTCCCTCCCTTCATCGACATCCTGCTGCTGCTGCTGTTCTTCATGGTGATTTTTGCCATCTTGGGTGAGTCCCCTCCATCTCCCAATCTTCCACCGTGATAAGTCATGACCTTGGTGCAGAATTCAGAGTTTCTCTCCTACCTGCTTCTGAGGAGTTAATAGTGCACAGAAGGACGGGGTGATGCTCCCATTATGTATCCGGGAAAACAGAGGCCCGGGGGTTGGCAGTGACCCATCCTGGGGCTCCTGGGCCAGGCCTTGGCTCCCCCACGCTGGTTGCCTACCTTTTGTCTCCTGAGCACAGAAAGCTCAGGGGGAAGCATGGGGAGGCCAAGAGAGTCAGGCCCTTTCCCACCTTGTGGCTGTCAGACCTTCTGGGTCCTGGGGAGGAGGAAGGAGGAGCCGGGTCGCTGCCCAGGATGCGTCCCAGTCCAGCCCTCGACTCCTTTGGCTCCTTGCCTGGCTGCCAGACCATCTAAGCCCACGTGTGTTGTTTCTTCCGTCTCCTAGGATTTTATTTGTTCTCCCCAAATCCCTCGGACCCGGTGAGTAACCAACAGCTCGGAATCTGTTTTTCTTAAGATCTCTCCCTCAGGAAATACAATTAGCAATAGTAATTGTAAAAAAAAAAAAAAAAAAAAACAAAAACATGTTTCTCTGATGGAATATTATCGTTCCCTGGGAAATGACGAGCAGGAGGCTCTCGGAAAGAAAAACAAAACCTGGAAAGTCCTCCATGGACAAAATAAAACATACTGTGGACAAGTAATAGCAAGTCTGGGATGAGCAGCTGTAAATGGTTTTGCTGTTCTCGGTAGTACAGTCACCCATGATTATTCTGAAGGGTTTAATGGTGAAAACTCTGCTCCATACGCACAGAAGGAACTGAGCGGGTCTGAGTACAGATCGAAGCCTTCTCTATTTCTCTTTCTTTTTTAACTTCATTTTTCTTGAGGGTTTTTATTTTCATGAGGGTGGGAGATCTGTGTGTTCTTTTACAATTTAATTGTTATGGCTATTTTTTGTATAACTTCACATGTGGTTTGTTTGTTTGTTTGTTTTTCATTTAATAGCCTTTTATTTACAGGTTATATGTATGAGTAACTTTACAGCATTGACAATTGCCAAACCTCTTGTTCCAATTTTTCACCTCTTACCCCCCACCCCCTCCCCCAGATGGCAGGATGACCAGTAGAGGTTAAATATATTAAAATATAAATTAGATACACAATAAGTATACATGACCAAACCATTATTTTGCTGTATAAAAAGAATCAGACTCTGAAATAATGTACAATTAGCTTGTGAAGGAAATCAAAAATGCAGGTGGGCAAAAATATAGGGATTGGGAATTCAATGTAATGGTTCTTAGTCATTTCCCAGAACTCTTTCTCTGGGCGTAGCTGGTTCAGTTCATTACTGCTCCATTGGAAATGATTTGGTTGATCTCATAGCTGAGGATGGCCTGGTCCATCAGAACTGGTCATCATATAGTATTGTTGCTGAAGTATATAATGATCTCCTGGTCCTGCTCGTTTCACTCAGCATCAGTTCGTGTAAGTCTCTCCAGGCCTTTCTGAAATCATCCTGCTGGTCATTTCTTACAGAACAATAATATACCATAATATTCATCACAAGTGGTTTTTTAACTGAGAGTGGAGACAAGGGAGAGAACCTAGAACTTAAAAAAACCTGAAAAACAAATGTTAAAAAAAAAAAAAAACAAACACTTTGAATGTAGCTGAGGAAACTATTAAATAAGACATATTGGGGGAGGGGGAAAGATCTCTCCTTTCAGCCACGGCAGCTGAGCGGTCACAGTCACTTGTTAGCTTGTGACAGAGGAACCTGACTGTTGTTGGCATTCAGTCACGCAGGCCACAAATGTAAACAGTTCTGTGGACAAGTAATAGCAAGTCTGGGATGAGCAGCTGTAAATGGCTTTGCTGTTCTCGGTAGTACAGTCACCCATGATTATTCTGAAGGGTTTAATGGTGAAAACTCCACTCCATACACACAAAAGGCGTATGGAGCTCTAAACAGTGTGCCAGGCACTGGCCAGCAAGGGACCTGTTCAGAGGCGCCACATTTTATTAGAAATAAGTATGTCTGTAAGTGTGCGCCAAGTAAATATAAAAAGAGTCAATACCAATCATTATAGAGTAGTTAGATTGGGCTTATTTAATTTTTAGTTCTGGGCTCAGAGAGATGCCCCTTCCCACATAGAGAGTGGTGGTGGGATACCCGCCTCTGGTTAAGGAGACCAGGGCCCTGGGACTGCCAGGAGTGACTACTACATGGCCCGGGTGCATGAGCTCCCCCGTCTGCCCTGCCTGGTTCGGGGAGTGAGGGGCAGGCGGTGACCGGAGGGCTCCCGGTCCCAGGCTCCTCCGTCACCTCGGCCTCTCCCTCAAGCTCCCCTCTCCCCCTTTGCAGTACTTCAGCACCTTGGAAAACAGCATCGTCAGCCTTTTCGTCCTGCTCACCACTGCCAAGTAAGTGGTTGGGGGGGCCCCGGTGCCCTCTGCCACCCCAAACAGCCCCCAAGCCCGCGGTGGGGCTTCCTCCCCAGAAAACCTCCTGAGCAACTCAGCCCAGACTCCCTCCTTCCTTTCTTTCTCCAAAGGAGCTTAGCGAGCATTCCCTTTGGCACTGTGGGTCTGTGGGCAGCCTCAGAGTGGGAAGAGGGAGGCAGCCCAGGACCCTGGCGGTCAGGAAGCAGCTGTCCCCACTGTGGGAGAGCACCACGGAGCCATTGCTCTGGGGCTCCTTCGGGCAGAGCCAGGACTGCTCTTGGGGAGGAGGAGGGAGAGCTTGGCAAAAGGCCGACAGGGTGCCACGTCCCACTAGAGGGAGGCCCGGCCCAGCCTGACTGGAGGCCTCTTGCGTCGGGCAGGGCCTGGAGAGAGGGGGGCACTAACTCCCTCCGACTCTTTTGGGGCACAGCTTCCCAGATGTCATGATGCCCTCGTACTCCCGGAACTCCTGGTCCTGCATCTTCTTCATCGTGTACCTTTCCATTGAGCTCTACTTCATCATGAACTTGGTGAGTGGGCAGCGGGCAGCCCTCCAGCCCCTCTTCTCCGGCCTTGTGCTGGGCCTGAGGTTCAGGACCAGGGGGAGGCAGTGAGAGGGGTGACAGGAAGTAAGGAAATCTTCCACACTCAGCGGATCTGAAAGACCAACTGGTCCGACCTGCCAGAGAACAGAAGGGGAAACTGAGGCACAGAACCAGCAGCCATGGAGCCCTGGTTCAGTTCAGTGCCCTGCCCCCAAGGTTTTACATGGGCAGCTATGGTTAAGTAGGAAGTTATGTGAGACAAAGGAAGCTAGCATGGGGGCGTTGCCCACAATGGGGTCAGTTCCACAGACAGTGATTACAGACTAAGTGCAAAGTATTGAGACAAGAAGGTAAAAGTGTAATCGCCCCCACCCTTCAGGATCTTATCCCTCACACACACACACACCCAGGCATATGTGCACGTGTAAATGCACGCACACATACACAGATGTTCGCATATGCAGAAGCTCATGTAAGCTCAGGATCATGGGAAGACGGAGGACACACTAAGTTGGGACCGTTAGTTACTGTTCCATGGAAGTCGGGCCTGGCTCGGCCACGGCACCTTGAAGGTTTCTGGGAAGCAGCGTGGAGGAGGGGAGTCCAGGCAGGTGCAGTGGGCAGACGACCTTGGTGCTTAGACTGCAGCTGGAGCTGGCTCAGAGGTCAGGGTGATGGACAGAGAGGGCGTGAAATGAAGCATTGGAGTTCAAATTCTCCTGGTGGGTGGAGCAAGACATGAAGGATCTGAAGTGTCACGGACTCAAGAGCTTGTGCCTGGGCCCGCAGGCAGCGGGGAGCCCCCGAAGGCCTTGGAGCAGGGAAGTACCTGCTAAGACCCATGCCTTAAGTTTGGGGGGCTTAGAGAGAGTGGCTTGGCGCCGAGTGGCTGGGGCCGAGAGGCTGGGGCTGAGACACTTGCAGGGACATGAACCAACTGAGAGGCCCTTCTTGTGTCCAGGGCGAGGAGATGAGGTTCTGGACTGGAGCGGTTGTGGTGCGAGGGGAGAGAGGGTCTGGATGCGTGGGGCTAGAGCAGGGAGAGAAGGCAGCTGGCCGGATGTAGCGAGAGAGCGGGCTCGGGGGCTGCGTCTGTGGTGGGAACAGTCATGGAGGAGCAGGACTGTTTCACATGGCTGTCAGTGACGCGGCATTCGGTCCCATGCTTTAGAAAAACAAAACCAATGGAGAGAAAGAGGGGCAGTGTGTCTGTCCTTAGGGAGGCAGAGAAGCAAATGTGGAACTGACAGGCCCCCCCAAACCTGAAACAGGGAGCAGGACTTTCCATTGGCAGAACCATGAGAGCCTAGAGTAGGAGCTCAAAGGGCTGGGGCTCCCCTCTCTATGGAGCTTTCTGTGAGTGCCTTGGGGGTGACTAGTGAAAGGGCTGTAGAAGGACAGGTCCTGGCAGGGAGCTCCAGGGTTCTAGGCCTTTTGTGCTTTTTTTTTTGAGAAGCAGCAAGACTCGTTCTTAGTTGGTGAGCCTCAGTTTCCTTCTCTGTAAAATGGGGATATTAATACTTGGATTACCTACTTCATCACAGGAGAAACTTGTTTGTAAAATTAAGAATGCTCCATATGTTGTGAACTGTTGTCTCACAGCTCCTGGCCGTTGTGTTTGACACATTCAACGATATTGAGAAGCGCAAATTCAAGTCACTGTTGCTTCACAAGCGTACGGCCATCCAGCATGCGTACGGTCTGCTCATCAGCCAACGGGTAAGGGGTTGGGAGATTTTAAAGTTTGAATTAGCTATCACAAATGACTCGTGTGTTTTAGAAGCCAAATATAAAAGAACTTTAATAATAATAACTAAAAGCAGCAAAGAATAGACCTTTTGCAATAAAAAACCAGCACAAAAGGATAATAACTAAACACATTACAATTATTAATATAGTAATCAGGATAGAAGAAAAAGAGAGAAAAAACATTACCAATTTGGGGGGGGGGGCACCGACTCTGATTCACTGTGGCTAGGGGTCCCGTGTTCAACCTATGAGTCCCGAACTGGGAATTTTTGCAAGGCAGAGCATCCTCTCCATGGATGAGACTCCAACGAGCCATTTCAGAGCAGGGGCTTTTATGGGGTTGCAGACAAAAACGGTTTTGGGCCAAGGATTTGGAATATGGACGGGCCAGGGGCTTTGGGCTTCGGCCCGCCTTTTTGGCTATTGACCATGGGAATACAGATGTGTTAGCTCATCAAGGAGATAACCGTGAGGAGCTGCTAGGTTGTAATTAATAAATGACATCCATGGGAGATTAGCCATTTCTCCCAAGTACTGTCCTTGAGTTTCGGGAGGGACTAGTTCCTGCAACCTAGATAAGCAGCCGATGCATACATGATACATTCCTTGAGAAATCAAAGTGAACTTTCCTTGAGAAGTCACTAAAGGATAGAGTGAACTTACTCAGAATAGGGAATATTCCTTCATAAGGGGCTGCAGGGCAGCTGCCATGCATGTGGGCATCTGCACATATGGAGACGTAGATCCACACAGATAAATGGACACACACGACCACACATGTATGTATACATATATACCCACAGAGCCATATAGACACATGGGCACACACAAGCCCAAGGGTTGAGCTCAGAGGAAGGAGGGAGTGGGTGCCCTGAGTCCCCAGGCAGCATTTACCATATGCGGGTCCTGCTTCCAGAGGGAAAGAACTCTATGGGGTTGGACTATGAAGGAAACCATGGGAAGGAAGCCAGAAGTCCCCACTTCCCACCCTCCTCATTTTGGAGGTGACTTGCCCAACATCACAGTCTCAATCTTGGCAGACCTCCCCAACATGCACCAACCTGGTCCCTGGTGGACCCCAGTCTCCTGCCTGAGCAGCTCGGGGTGGGGGATGTATGTCCACCTGCACAGACCTTGACCTTCCTTTCTGTGCCCTCTCTAGAGGCCCTCGGGGATCTCCTTCCGCCAGTTTGAAGGCCTGATGCGGTTTTACAAACCCCGGATGGGACCTCGGGAGCGCTATCTCACCTTCAAAGCCCTCAATCAAAGCAATACGGCTCTGCTCAGGTAGGACTTTGCCTGTGGAGCCTGGGATGGAAGAAATGAAAGGGGTAGTGGACTGAAGGATGCACAGGGGCGAGAGGAGGAGGTGTGGTTCAGTGGGAAGAGACCCAATGACCTAGGCTTCAACCTTGGCTACTTCATGTCTGACCTGAGGGTCCTGACCTGTCTGTGCCTGGTTCCTCATTTGTACAATAAAGACAGTACCATATGGTCTTTAAGGTCTCCCCACTCTAGTTCTATGACCCTAAGGAAATGGCTAAGAAGAGTCTTGGAGTGTCCCTTCCCAGAAAAGCTTTCTGATTGATTTTTAATGTAACTCCAGAAACGTGCCCCCAAGGACTTAGGAGGAGAATCCTGTAAACTGAAAAATGCCTCTTGTGCCACAGGAAGGGAGCTGTCCTGGGTATCCCTGGGCCGCCAGCAGCCGTCAGCATCCTCTCTTGTCCTCACTATGGAGGCTGATATTTCCCTCTAAAAGTGTCCCCAGGGATCCAAATATCCCCCAAGGGTTGTTTCCATTGGCCCTGCAGCCTCTGACCCTGTCAAGACAAAACATTCCTAGGAGGGGGAGGACAAGGACCCAGTTCCTGGCCTGGGCTCCCCCAATCATTCATGGTGATCTCTCGGGGGTATCAGTGGCTCTCTTGTTTGAGGAGTGACCCATAGGGACAAAGAGCCAGAGGCCGAGGCTTTGGGAGCCCTCTGCTCCCTCCAGGGTGCTGAGGAGGAGGCAGCTTAACAGAACAGAATGCTGAGTTTGGGTTCGAATCCCAGTCCTTGACTGTTATTCATGTAACCTGGGCCAAAGCACCCACCTTCTCTTCTCTTGGTCTCAATTTCTGCCATTAACAAGTGAGGGATTTCTTGGGAGGACCCAAGATCTTTTATTGCATCCTGCATTTTGAGGGGGCCTCCATTGTCTCTAGCCAAACTTGCTTGGGCCTCTCCCACATAACTCCCTAGAAGTGGGAAGAGCGACAGGCTGGGAACTGGGGAGTCCGTGGAGCTTGTGGTGACTTGTCCCTTTTCCCCCTTTGTCTCGGACAGCCTGAAGGATTTTTACGGTATCTATGAAGTTGTTGCCTTAAAGTGGAAGGTGAGGGCACTTGGGAGAAGGGCTGGGGAGTGGGGGCTGGGGAAGCCAAGTCAGGCCTGGGAGCTGAAGGACCACCCTTGAGAGCTGGGCTTGGCTCATGGGCCCACTGCAGTGGGTCCCCCAGAATGGGACTAATTCCCATTAACCAGATGCTAAGGGTCAGTCGCTCAGCAAGTTAAATGGGGAAAGGGAGAGAGGAAGGAAAGGAGGAAACAAGGGAGAGAGAGAGGGAGGAATGAAGGAAGAGAGGAAGGAATGGAGAGAGAGAGGGAGGAAAGAAGGAGAGAGGAAGGGAGGGAGGGAAGAAAATGTTGCTTTAAACTAGCTTTCCAGAGTAGTGCCATTTGTGGACCTCAGCTTCCCTTATTCTGTCTCTCGTCTGGCAACAGGCAAAGCGCAATAAAGAGCACTGGTTTGATGAGCTTCCCCGTACTGCCTTCCTCATTTTCAAAGGTAAATTTCTCAACATAAACAATAACTCCTAACACTAAACTGAAAGGAAGAAACATCTCAGGGCCGAGGGCTTTGTCCTTCTGTGACCACTTTGGGAGTGTGTCCTTGTCCTTTTTCTGAGGCCCACCAGAGGTTGTGTGTGTGTGTGGGGGGGGGGGGGGGGGGGGGGGGTGTCGTGGCTGGCAGGTTCATTGGCTTGACTGAACTGCTTTTTGTGTTCTTTCTTTTAAAATCTTTGTACAAAAGATGACTTTTAGCTGGGGGATATTTGGAGATGAGAATAATTTGAAAACAGATCAATAAAAAGGGAGATTTTGTTTTTTTTTAAAAGGCAGATATCTATGGAGTCAGTGGAGGCTCTTGGCTGGGCCTTATCTGAGAGGCTGAGTGGAGGCAACTAGGCCTGGCCTCTGGGCTTTACTTGGGCCTCTTTGGCCTATGTGCTACTATTTGTGTATAACAAAGGAGAAACCAGAAGACAATTAATGGGTAGCTGTTTAATGGAGATGGCACATGTACTCTATTCTTTTCTACCCTTTAACTGACCAAGAAGGAAACATTTACTTATTAAGTACCTATTGCAAATCTGGCAGGTTTTGTGCCTGGCTAAAAAGCATTCCTTCATTCATTCTTTTTTTTCATTCATCCATTTATTTTTGCATTTAATTTTTTTTTCTCAATGACATGTACTTTGAGATGAATTTTGTTATTTTTTTCTAGCTCTGTAATTTTTTGGTAGTTTGATTGGAATGGCACTGAACAAGCAGACTAGTTTAGGTAGAATTGTCATTTTTATTATATTAGCTCGACCTACCCATGAGTTAATATTTTTCCAATTGTTTAGACCTGCCTTTTTTTATATGAAATATGTATTGTAACTGTGTTCATATAGTTCCTAGATTTGTCTTGGAAGGTAGACACCCACATATTTTATTTTGTCTACAGTTATTTTAAATGGAATTTCTTTTTCTATCTCTTGCTGCTGGGCTTCCTTAGTAACATCTGGAAATGCTGATGATTTGTATGGGCTTATTTTATATCCTGCAAATTTGCTAAAGTTAATTGTTTCAAGTAGATTTTTAGATGATTCTCTTAAGTATATCATCACATCATCTGAAAAAGATGTCAGTTTTATCTCCTCATTGCCTATCTTTATTCCTTTAATTTCTTTTTCTTTTCTTATTGCTAAATCAACATTTGTGACAATGGGCATCCTTGTTTCAAGCCTGATCTTATTGGGAATGGGTCTAGTTTCTCCCAGTTATAAGTAAGCTTGCAGATGGCTTAGATACATGCAGCTTAACATATTAAGAAAATATTATGAAAAACTCTATTTATTCCTGTACTTTCTAGTGTTTTTAATATGAATGAGTGCTGTATTTTGTCAAAAGCTTTTCTGCACCTATTGAGATTATTATATGATTTCTGTTAATTTGGTTATTGATGTGGTCAATTATAACAATAGGTTTTCTTATATTGAGCCTGTCCTGTATTCCTAACATAAATCCCACTTGGTCATAATATATTGTCTTGCTGGTAATTTTTTTGAACCTCTTTGCTAATATTTTATTTTTTTGCATCAATTTTCATTAGGGACTTCAGTCTATAATTTTCTTTCTCTTTTTCGGCTCTTCCTGGTTTAGATATCAGTACCATTTTTGTGTCATAGAAGGAATTTGGCAGTACTCTTTCTTTGCCTATTTTTCTAAATAGTTTACATAATAATGGTATTAATTGTTTTTTAAATGTTTGATGTTAAAACATTTGTAAATCCATCTGGCCCTGGAAATTTTTTCTTAGGGAGTTTATTGATTTCTTTTTCTAAAATGGAGTTATTTTTTATTTCCTCTTTGCAAATCTGGGCAATTTATATTTTTGTAAATATTTATTCATTTCAATCAGATTGTCAAATTGGTTGGCATATCATTAGGCAAAATAGCTCCTAATTATTGCTTTAATTTCTTCTTCATTGGTGGTAAGTTCACCCTTTTCATTTCTGATGTTTGGGCAGCTAGATGGTACAGTGGATAGAATAGTGGCCCTGAACTGAAGTCAGGAGGACCCAAGTTCAAATCTTACCTCAGACACTTAACACTTCCTAGTTGTGTGACCCTTGGCAAGTTGTGCAACTCTAATTGTCTCACCCAAAAAAAAAAAAAAAAAGTTAGGGTTTTTTCTCAGTTATATATAAATAAAAATTTTTAATATTTTTGAATTTTAAAACAATTCTGAGTTCCAAATTCTCTCCCCTCTTTCTTCCTTGAAAAGACATGCAGTCACACAAAACATTTCCATATTAGCCAGAAGTGTCAGATCAGCCAAATACTGTGCCCGGCTAGGACCCAGCGATCTGGTAGTGGGCTGGCCTTCAAGAAGCTGATATTCTACCCACATCCTAGTTTTGCTCTTCATTCTATGGGCGTGGTGAGCACAGAAGGGACTTCTTTGTAAAAAGTCATGTTTGGGATTCAGGTGAAAGGTGACCTAGACTTGGAGCCGACAACAGCCTAGGAACTTGTCTAGTCCAGGGCTAGCTTTGCAAGACAAGCCAAAGAAGCCCTTCCCTCAAGGCGCTCACATGCACAGATATGTTTGATTAGAGCAGTCTGGGAAGGGGAGAGCAGAAAGGCAGGTGGCGCTGCTCTGGTTACCTCAGATGCTCGGGGTCTCTGCTATGAGTGGTTTACTGCCCTGGGCAGTGGTATTCTTTAGATGGGCCCTCAGCAGATCCCGCGGGGGGCCTGAACAGCAGTCTAGGCCTTCCTCCAGGTGATGGGTGGTCCTTGTCCCCTGGTCGAAATAGGAACTTGAGCCAGTGGGAGGTTTGTGAAGCCAGCGGGGAATGCAGCGCCTCAGGAAGGGCAGCATTCGGGGCCACTTTTTTGTCTGAATGTTGAGATCTGTGGCAGAATCTGTAAGAGCTTCTAAACAGTAAGGGAGATAGGGAAGACTCATGAAGACGGGGGCGAGGACTCTCTGCACCCCCACCCAGACAGCCCTGCAGAGGATGCCCTCTCCATTTCTGCCTCCAATCGTCGCATTCCCTGTATGGGCATCCAAGGGTGGACAAATCTGAGGAAGGGTAGACACTGTATTTTAATAAGAAAGCAATTGGACTTTTAATGGTTCTTCTTTTCCATTAGGCATTAATATCCTAGTGAAGTCCAGAAGCTTCCAGTATTTCATGTGTAAGTATGGAATGGACATGCAGCAGGATTTCCTGCTGAATTCCTCTCCCACCCAAGGGGTGTAAGGGGCAGGACCACTCATGGGCCTCGCTGGGCCATCATCCAGTGAACTTCCTTGGAACAGAGTTACCGTCATGTTTTGTACTTGACTTTTACCCCTTCTGTGAGAGCTGCCCTTTCCATTGACCTGGAAATGATTTGTAACTTTAAGCCAGGTCGAGAAGCTGATCTCGCTCCTGCCCACGGGGTAGTTTGGAAGGGAACAGCAGACTCCAGATGAGCCCTTCTCTGGGGAATTGAGCCAGCATATTCAACAGTGCCTGGGAAGCAATCATGTACGGTGGGGAGGGGGAGGATATAGGTCTGACAGAACGGCTGTTGGAGTTCCCTGGGACTGGTCCAATGAATCTTAGATGTCCAGGGAATGTCCCCGGGCCCTTCATCTGAGACCAATAATGAAGCCAGATACCTTGTGACCCCACCATGAGCCTGCCTTTGTTTCCAGACCTGGTGGTGGCCGTCAATGGGATATGGATCCTCGTGGAAACGTTCATGCTGAAAGGTCAGTACCAGCTAGGTGACTAGCCGTAGCCTAGGCAGGGTCTGGCCTGACCCCTGAGGTCACCCCATCTCTGCTTTGCAGGTGGAAACTTCTTCTCCAAAAACGTGCCCTGGAGTTACATCATCTTCCTCACTAGTGAGTTCTCGGGGCTATGGGAAACCAAGAAAGGCTTTCTGATGGGGGATGCAGGTGGGGGGTTTTGGCTGCAGCTAGAAACTCATTCACTCTTCACTAAAAGCTATGTCACCTCCTTCTAAAGCAAGAGTCTGCTCTGGTCTCACGATAGCAGATGCTCCCAAAGGGGATGAGCCTATGAGTGGGATCCCCAATTTGCTCCCGCCTAGCTGTGTGACCTTAGGCCATTCAGGTCTGTTCTCTGAGCTTCCACTTCTACTTAAAAAGCATCAGAATAGACAGATTCAAAGCCTTCTTGTGTTACATCCCAGGATTCTAGTTGTCAGGGGAGTGTCTGATTTTACTCCTCTAGAAGGGGAGGTCTTGGTTCACCCCACCCCGAGGGGGGGAACAATCTAGTATGAAGGGGCTGCTGAAGCCATTTAGTTGGAAGAAGACTGACCAGAGATGGAATCTTTGTGATACAAGAGCATCAGAGAAGCTGCAAAAGGCAGCCTGGGATATTGGAGAGGTGGGGGGTGCTGCAGAGAGGCTCTCTTGTCAGTGGCAGGTTAGATTACTTTCCTTCCAACGCAGTGATTCTCTTTCAGTCTACGCAGTGGAACTGCTCCTGAAGACCACCGGCTTGGGACCTGTGGAATATCTCACCTCAGGATGGAACTTGTGAGTGGGAGGGAGGGGGGTGGGGTGGGAAAGGGGCCAGTGGGGACAGTGTTTCAGAGAGGCCCTGGTCCGGCCCGGCCGCTGCTAACTGCATGGGGCTCAGAACCTGGCTGTCTTCCATAGGGTAGGAGCCCAGAATCCTTTATCTGACAGAGCCTAGTAGACTTATCTTCCCAACCCAAAAGGGACACTTCTTTAGGGAGAAGCTCCAAGCCGGGAGGATAGGAGAGACCTAGAGCTTCTCCCAGCATCACCTTCAGGTGTTGTGGAAGTCACTTCCCTGCTTGGCGTTCCACCTCCTTCATGGGATGCCTGAGAGCCAGGAGTGAGAGCTGAGAGCTGGGGGGGATGGAAGGGGGAAGAAGCAGCTTCTGTTATTTCCAATGCCCCACGTGACCCTTGAGGCACCAGAAAGCCCCAGTGTCTTGGGGTTTCTTATCCTGGCGCATCACTAAGATGAGGGATCTTAAAGAGCTCCTTTTCACTTCCCAGGGCCTTCTAGCTTGTGACTGCTTTACTATGCCTTTAAAGAAGCCAGTTGAAGGGGATCAGGAGAAGTTCAAGGCACCCAGCATCAGCCACGGCCAGGGAGGCTCCTTAGAGCCTCCTCCCTAACACTTAGAGCGCATGGCTTTGGCACAAACCTTAGGCTGTGTCTGCCCTAAATCCACGCAGTGACAAGTCTGAGGCCACAGGGCAAGGGATTCAGGGTCAGAGCCCGAGCTACTGCTCAGGGACCACTGGCTACCTGCTGGGTCATCTGTTTGTGCAGCTGTTGTCCAGGGCATGTCAGGAGGGGGATACACCGGCTGCTGCTCCTTCCCCCTTCCAGGTTTGACTTCTCTGTAACAGCGTTTGCCTTCCTGGGACTCCTGGCCTTGGCTTTCAACATGGAGCCTTTCTATTTCATTGTGGTCCTGCGCCCGCTCCAGCTCCTGAGGTGAAAGGGGAGGCTGGGAGACCAAGCTCTGGGGAGGAGGCCAGAAGATCCCCAAGTCTGATCTGGGAGCTGAGGGGGAAATCATGGAGGTCGATCCCTAGGGATCCTTTTTTCTGCAACAAATGGCCCACGAGAAGGGCTTGTGGTTGCTCATTTCATTCATGAGGGATGTAGGTAGACTCTCACTGCCTAGATCCTTCCCTGAGACCCCAGATCAGAGTTCTCCTGTTTCAGACTCTGGGGTCACATGTCAGAGTGCAGGAAATGGCTCTCGGCTCGGCTGGGCTTGAGATGTAGTCAGCCTCCCTGCCATGTGGCAGCTAAAAAACCAGTCACAACTTTGGCCCGTTCTGAGAGCTTTCCGGGCCCAAGTTTTCCTTTGAATGACTCACTAAGCCCCAGTACCATTGTCCTTCCATCAGTCTTGCCCTGCCTGGGGGACCCATCATCACTCCCTCGCGCCTTAGTGTTTGGAGAGGAGGCTGACCTGCCCTTCGCTGGGTTTGCCACATGCATGCTCTCCGGTTCCCGGCCCTGCCCTCTGCCCTCATGGAGCTCTCGGGCAGCAGACTAAGAAATGGGCTCCAGGGAAGGCGCAGAGCGAGCTTGCCCCTGGTATGCGTGACCCTTAGCCCCTCTCCAGGCTTGGCGGCCATTGCCCCCATGTTTGCAGTGAGGCTCCTCCTGCCACCTGGGAGCTGCTGGGCAAGCGCCTGCTGCTGCCTCCCTGCCCAGGGGTGCCGAGAAGAGGAAGTTAAAATTAACAAGCACTTCAGGGCCTATGGTTGCCCTGGGGGGACACGAGGGCGAAAAGGAACATAGCCCCTGAGCGCCCCAGTGGCAGCCCTCTCCACGCCTGCTGCTGCTGCTGCCATCCCTCTGTTACAGGCCCTTCCCCTATGGTGTCCTGGACCCCTGGGGCAGTTTCAGCATCCCTGGTCGGAAGCACGACTTTAAATAGATAAAATTCAAACACAGAAGTTTAACCCTTCTCTGCATAGATGAGGAAGTGGGTGGGGGGGGGCGGTGTTCAGCCAGGGTGGTCTTTGAAAGAAATGGGGCAAGGGCGTGTCACTGCAGCCCTCGAAGGGATCCATTGATTTTCTGTCTCAGGTTGTTTAAGCTGAAAAAGCGGTACAGGAATGTGCTGGATACCATGTTTGAGCTGCTCCCCCGAATGGCCAGGTACCGCCCCATCTCCACTGGGACTCGGGACTCGGGGAGGGAAGGAGACGAGGGCCACACGTGCTGGGACTAGGCCCCTGGGACCGGGCTGTCCTTGCTCAGCCCCTGGGAAGCTTTTCCCAGGAGGAGCCTCAGGGGGTGGGGTTTAGGGTTCTCCCCCCAGGGAGCCTTCATCCCCTGGGGAGGGGTCGTGGCTGCATTGTGCTAACAGGCCCTCCCCCGCCTCTGCCCAAGGCCGGTAGCCAGCTGTCAGCTTAGTGGGAGGGGGGATAGGGAGGTCCCGCAAAGTCACCTCAGTGGCCCCTTCCCCACCTCACACTGTGGTCTTTCTTTCTCCTCAGCCTGGCCCTTACCCTGCTCATTTTCTACTACTCCTTTGCCATCGTGGGTATGGAGTTCTTCTACGGGATCCTGTACCCCAACTGCTGCAAGTGAGTATGTGGGCTCTCCCCCACCCCGGGGCCCCTCCCTCGGAGGGAGCCAGCCTGAGCTGAACCTCGGGCCTGTGCCCCATCAGTGCCTCTCAGCCCTGAGGACCCCCTGGGACCTCGTGGGGCTCCCTCAGCAGGGCCTGGGCCTGGGACAGCCCGGGAGTGCCGGAGCCCAGCCGCCTCCTCTTCCCTCACTCCGGGGGCATTTTCCCAGAGCCCCTTGTTGGGATCCCTGCGCCCGGGCCCCTGTCCTCCAGCCCCCGAGGCCTGGACGTGCTGGCAGTTGGCAGTCGTGGTGCCCGGGGCCCGATGTTCTGGGAATAGGGAGCTCAGGCCCTTCCTCTCCTCTTGCGCCTGCCGAGTTTGTTGCCGGCACTGCCCGTGTGCTCTCTTCCATTTGGAGTCTGTGACCTCGGTTTCTGCCCTGCAGCAACATTTGCCACAAGTGGCCAAGGGACTCCTGAGGGGAGCAGCGAAGGCCTTGGTCCAGAGCTAGCTGTGCAGGAGCAGGCAGGAGGGGTGAGGCAGGTCCTGGAAGCCCCCGGGGGTGCAGAAACAGGTACAGAAGCAGGCCCAGCAGGGAGCCAGGCTCAGGACCCCTAGAACAGGGAGCCTCAGAGGAGATGCCTCTTTCTCTTCTCCTTGTCCATTCCTTCTTCTGGTAGCTGAGAGAGGGACTGGGAAGGAGGCATGGGACCAACTGAGACTTTCGGGCTTGTTCATGACTCGGGAGGCGGCACTTGGCATCCGAGGCAGGTAGGTGAGAGCAGACTCCGGGCACAGGGATAAGAGGGAAAGGGCCCCACAGCGAGAGGCACTGAGGGACCGAGGACGTGGCTCAGCTGCTTGGCTTTGAGTGAGCTGGCCTCATGCGGACCGTCCGTGGGCCCCTGCCCACCCGGCCCCTTCTGCTTGCTCCCCCTTCTAGCACCAGCACAGTGGCTGATTCCTATCGCTGGATCAACCGAACAGTGGGCAACAAGACCAGCGTGGACGCGGGCTATTACTATCTCAACAACTTCGACAACATCCTGAACAGTTTCGGTGAGCCCCGAGAGGGCAGGGCCCGGGTTCTCTCTGGGAAGCAGGCCTGTGTGCCAGAGCCGGGGGCTTCTTTTGTTAGGAGAGGTAGAAGGGGGCACCAGGAAGGCCCCGATGTGATGAGGAGGTTGGGACCTTGTCCCGGGTCCTTGTCAGCCCTTGGCTCCCTTGACCTCAGCGCCTTTCCTATAGGAAGTCGGTCATTATGGATGAAAAGCATCCTCAAGCCGTCCCATTGGTGCCATCTGCACCTGGTCTCGCATTGCCCTCCTGGCCCTTCCATGAGGGCCTTCCATGTTAGACTAGACTTGTCCCTGGCTCAGCTCTGGGCTAGTGGGAAAAAGACCGTGGGCTGTGAGGGTAAAAAACACCACCTGAGAGTGGAGCCGGGTTTTATTTTTGATAGAGGGGGCATCCCCCCACCCCCACCCCCATCAGTGTAAACTCTGCCATCTGGCCTTCAAAGGCTTCCTGGAGCACTTGGAGGTGGGCGGGTTTGTCCCTTGTGTGTGGGAGGGAACACCCCCCTTCCAGTGGGGGCTTTATCCGTGGAGTGCCCAGCTTTCAAGCCAGATAAGACTTCCGCGTTGGGTGTTTGTGTCTGTTCTGTAGCATGGGGCCCTAAGGCTGCCGTATAACTAGAGAGCCAGGGTGGGTAAGGTGGGGGGGCTCAGGGGCTCGGCTCACTCTGTGGAGAGAGAACGGCCTGCATGGCAACAGTCACAGTGGGTAGCAAGGGGGAGAGACTTGACCTTGAAAAGCTTTGGGTTGACCCGGGATCTCTTTCTTATTCTCCACCCACCACGGCAGTGACCTTGTTCGAGCTTACAGTGGTCAACAACTGGTACATCATCATGGTAAGTAAGGCCCTTCTTTGCTCACCCACCTCCTTTTCCATGTCCGCCAAGGACTGGCCACAGGTCAGCCTGTCTGGCCAAAGTTGGCTCCCCTCAGGGCAGGGGACACCCAGGGCCACTCTTCTGCTCCCCAGTCTCTGTTGAGGAGACCTTCCATGGAGGCTGTGACTGATGCTCAGGGCCTTTCCCCCCCACTTTCTCTGACTGTCCAGAAGGGGAGATCTCCTACCTCCCTTGCACCCATCCCTCCCCCAAGCCCGACTGCCCTGCCTGGCTCAGCCTCTGCCTCTGGCCGACTGCCCGGGGCCGAGCCACAGAGCAGCTCTGCGGGGGCCCCGTGCACTGGGCCTGTGATGGCCACATGCCCAAGCAACCTCATGTGCTGGGTCTCCCCTTGGTCTTTAGGAAGGTGTCACTTCGCAGACTTCCCACTGGAGCCGCCTCTACTTCATGATATTCTACATCGTGACCATGGTAGGTTCCTGTCCCCGGGAGGGTGTCTCTCTTCCCCCGTCCCAGGCCCCCCACTCCTGTGCTGTGTCCGGGAGGCTGTGCCCCCGGCCCTGCTCTGCTCGCAGAGGCCTCCCTGATGCTCCTCTCTGACCCTCCTCACCTCCCTGCTAGGTGGTGATGACCATCATTGTGGCCTTCATCCTGGACGCCTTCGTTTTCCGCATGAACTACAGCCGGAAGAACCAGGACTCTGAAGGTCAGTGCCAGGCACGCTAGGCCCCGGAGGCTGCCTTTAAAACCCCCAAATTTTGAGAAAAGCGGGGCCCAGGGGAGAGCCCAGACACCCGAGAAGGCCCCAAGCCCTGGCTTGAAGCTCCCGCTGTTTCTCCCCCTCCTTTGGCAGTAGACGGCGGCATCATCCTCGAGAAGGACATTTCCAAGGAGGAGCTGATCGCAGTCCTGGAGTTCTACAGGCAGAGTCAGGGCTCTGGGGCCGAGGTCTCTCAGCTGCTGAAAACCCACTCGCAGATGGACAAAAGCGGGGTAGGTGTGGGCCACAGCTGCAGCCACCGTGGTCGGGCAGGTCCCTGGGCCAAGTGGAGTTTGGGGCTGGTCCCTTCCCCTGCTAAAGGTGGGCCAGGAAGTCCTAGTGACAACAGCGTGGGGCCCCTTTGTACAGGCCCTCAATAATGTTCGACCTTCTTTCCTTTAAGCAAAACTCGGTGGTATTTCTGGGAAGAAGGTCAAAGACCAAAAGTGACCTGAGCCTAAAGATGTACCAAGAAGAGATACAGGTAGGAGCCGCCACACTGACCGCAGGCCCCCGGTCCTGCCTCCCTCAGCCCGGCCTGTTGGCTGCAGGACTCCCTGCCTCTGCCCAGGCTCAGAGTGCTGCAGAGGGAAGAGCAGTGCTGAGCTGGGGGTCCAGAAAACCTGAATTCAAATCCTGTCTCAAACATTTACTAGTCGTGTGATCCTGGGCAAGTCCTTTAGCCTAAGCCAGTTTCCTCATCTGTAAATTGGAAGTAGCAGCCCCCCCACCCCCGATCATCGTGGGGTTTGCCAGCCTGAAAGCACAATGAGCGTGCTAGCTCTTGGCCATTGGTGCGAGGGGTGCTTCTTCCCCAAGGGAGCCTGCTCCGTGGCAGCATGAATGGCTGCCCTTTCCTGGGGTCACAGACCAAGCCAGGTGGCTCCTTGGGACACACACACACACCCCCCCATCATTGGAGACCCTGTACATGTGCAGGCACACCCCCCCCCTTCCATCATTGGAAAAATACCCCTCCCCCACACACACACACACCTGGAGACCATGTGCACATCACAGGAGCTCCCCCAGCACTGGCCGTGAGACCCCAGGGTTGCCCCCCGTGTCCAGGAGGAGGCAGAGCCTGGCAGCAGGTGGTGTCCATTGTCCCTTAGCCCACTTTCCCAAGAACTTGTGGGGTCTTAGAGCAGCCAGAGGAGCAGCTGAGAGGGCGAATTTGAAGGTGCCGTTTCTGGCTCCTGTGATGGGGGCGTGAGATTTCTGCCCTCCTCTCACCAACCACCCTCCTTCCTCTGGCCTCCAGCGGGGCAAACCGGGGAACTTTCCCTCCCTCCTCAGAGCCAAGCCTGGGCCCAGAGCCGAGCAGGGAGCTGGGCTCGGGCGGCTCTTGGCCCTCTGGTGGGATGAGGCTTGGGCTCTTCCCGAAGCCCTCAGCACACGGGTGACCTTTGGCCCCCCCTTTTCCCTCCATGTCAGGAATGGTACGAGGAGCATGCCCGGGAACGAGAGCTGTGGCGCAGGCAGGAGGGGCCCGGCAGCAGCGTCCTCACCCCGTCCCCGCAGTGCCCGGGAGGCCGCCCGCGCTCCCAGACCGTCATCTAGCCGGCTCTCACTAACAAAAGCCATGTCTTCTATGCAATAACCCGTAGTATCATTTTACAGGAGCGTCCCCAGCTGTGTGTACGTGGGCAAAGCGAGGTGAAGTTCTCCACCTCCTTGTGCTCCCCCGCCCATTCGTCCTAACTCCACAAGTCGGTAGCTTCGGAAGGGTGGCCCAGTGTGGACCCCCTCCTCTGAGGTGACCCTAAGCTGCAGAGTAACCCTTTCGTTAGAGGACCCTTTGAAAATGGGCCCCAGCCCCTTGGGGGGGGGGGCTGTGCCCTGAAGGGATCGTCCCAGCGCATATAGACTCGGGGCTTGGTCCCAACTTAGGGACAAAACCACTTAAGAGAAGTCGGGGCTCCAGGTTGGTGACCGTGTCCCGCCTTTGAACGGCAGGGTGCCCGGGGCAGTGTATGAAGGCCAGGCAGGGAGGGCACTTCCCAGTGCTCAGGGAAAGGCCGGCGTGTCAGTCACTCTCGAGGGAACTCAAGGCTCTTCCCCAAATGCTTTGATTTTGGTCCTAAAGCTGACACCCACCCGCTCACCAAGGGCAATTCCAAAAGGCGAGCAGCCCCAAAGGCGGGATCCCCTGTTCCATCTTGGGCCTCCCTTCTGCGCTCGAGGTGGCTTCCTCACCTGGCTGGCGACATGCTGGAGCCCACCCCTCAGGGACCAGGCTGTGCGAAACAGGGCCACATACATGGCCCTGGGGCGTCTCCCGAGAGTTTCCACATGTCCCCGTATGTTCAAACCTGTGGCCTTGTAACTGGACTTTGGCCCGCCAAAGTCGCGTATGGAAAAGGAGCCTACCTTACTGATGAGTTCTGCTTGGTCACGGTCTGGCTAACAGAAGTCTGACTGCGTTTTCATTAATAATGAATTATTTTAATTATAAAATTATGTTAACGTGTATATATCTGTATACATATGTATCATATTCTCCTAGGAGAAGGGCATATAGCCAGAAAGTTCGCACCGACTGCCCTGTGGGCGAGTTGACATAGGGGGGCTCCCAACCTTTTCTCTCCTGTCCCGGAGACCTTATGCACACGTGCAGTAGGGGCAAAGGGGACCCAGGAAGAATGTGCTGCCTAAGCCCCTCCTTCGGCTCTGGGCCATCACCCTGCTTCCTGCCTTGGGGTTGGAGGCAGCCAGGGAAAATCAGAACCATAGCAACAAGATGAGGGGGGGAGGACCTTCCTCAGAGTTCACCTGGTCCTGCCAGTGCTTAGACGGCCCTCGTTCCTGGGTCCTGAGGCTGTCCCGGAGCCCTTCTATGTGGCCATAGCAGGATGCTCCCAAAGCCAGATCATCCAGCCCGAGTGCTCTTGCTGGGGCCTGCCAGGAGTGGGCAGCAGCACTGAGACTCTTTGGAGTCTGCCTTTGGTCTCCTGCTTCCAGGAATCTGCTTGTCTACTTGGGCCTGGGAGCAAGGGTCAGGGGGGCACTTCCTGGCAGAGGAAGAAGGAAAAGCAAAGCCCTCAAAAAGATCAGTGTAGAAAGCAGCAGCTTCTCATATCAGCCCTGCCTAATTGGACGTGAAGAGGGCGAGCACTTTTCTTCCTCTGTGGAGTCATCTCATCCCCAGGGAGCAAGTGGACAGCTTGGTGGGCTAGTTTCTCTCCCTGAGGGGACAGCTGCTGGCAGCAACCAGGTCCCTCCCCATCCCACCATCCTCTGGTCTTCCACTGGTAACATGAGAAGGAAGTATAGATTGGTCTGGATTTTTTTTTCTTTAACAAAATTCTCCCCCTTGAATATGGGAATGGGAAAGGCTGTTGAATCCTGCAGAGGAGTCGGGACGCAGGAGATCAGAGTGGCTTGGTTCTTCCCTGGCTGTCTCCTTCGGTGCTTATTCCTGCTTTCAGTTAAGAGATCCTTCCTAGCCAGCCTAGGAAGTCAGCCATCTCACCCCAAAGGTTTCCCTCCCCCCCAAAGAAACCCCAACAAAGCATAAAATTACTCCGAAGTTTGCACAGTGGGTAGCTGGAGCCTTTTGTGTAAAGTCAAACAATGCTGGAGACCATTAATGGTCTTTGTGTGATGAGTCCTCCTAAGCCAGACTCCAGCCAGTGGAAATCTAACACGTCCCAGTCCCACCTCCCAAGGACAAGATGTAGAGCTTAGGGCCCGTCTCACCTCTGGATCTTTAGTCCGGGGGTGACAGGGAGCAGTCTGGGTCCAGCAGGACTCCAGAAGCAGCTAGAGCCAAACCAGAACTGGGAAAAGGCCAGTGGTTGTGCACCCCAGAAAGGGGGTAGAAATGCCTCGTTTTACCAGTTCAGTCATTGGGCACAATCGACTCGGATAACCAATTTCAGTTAGTTGTCCCAGGACGAGGCAGGAATTGAAGTAGGTTTACAGTTTCAGAGCTGGAGGGGATCCTCCTCTCGTTCTGTAACTGTGGACGTGGCTAACTTGCCCAAGAACACACAGCACATTTGTGGCAGGGCCCAGATGTTCGTCTTAGGCCCACCTCGCACAGCACACACTTGGAGAGAATACCTTTGGGGTAAAGGTTTCTGCTCCTGTCCCTCCTTGATCCCCCCCTTCCCTTTGCCCCCAGCCTTACTCAAAATCACTGAGACAATCATTTTGTATGGACAAGAGAAGCGCTGTGAGGTTTTGTACATTGGCAATTTGTTACCTAAATAACCTGTCAGTATGAGGGTCTCTAGAACTTAGGCACATTAATAAAAGGATATTCTGCTTTGTAAAGATGGCTGTGGTCTTCATTTCGGGGGGTTTTGGGGGGAAAGGGGCCTTTGCCACCACTGCTAGAGGAAGTGGAATGCTCTCCCCAAGCCAGAAACCACACCACCCTGTCCACAGAGACACTGAAGGGCTTTAATGACAACAGGCCTGCAGGCCTCCTGCTGAGTAATGAACTTAGCATCCAGAGACAAGACAGGACCTGGGGCTGAGGGGGAGTGTCCCTGAGTGGAGGATGTCTTGAGTCCTCACAGAGAATGCTTTTAACAAAGTGATGAGGAGAGTGGGGCTGGATTGTTTCCTTTTCTACAGGCTGGGGCACCCTGCCCCAGGGCAGCTGCTTCCAGCCTGCCATACAGCCAGGCCCCCGACTGGCCACCAACCCACAGGAGCCACCTTTCAGTCCCAGATCCGGTTCTCCACCCCTTGGAGTTTTTGGCAGAGAATGGAGTTCCATCCCTGCTTTTCCCTTTGGTGGAGAGAAGCACCAGTGACCACCACCAGGGCTCAGAGACTTGCGCTCTCGCCTCTGGTTTCCATCCAGAAGCGCTCTTTCGCCAACCCCCGGCTCACGTTCTTCATCCCGCTCTCAGGTGAATCACCCCAAACTCCGTGAGTACCGCCACAGTGAGGAAGCCCACGTAGAAGAAGAGCAGGCAGAACCCATACAGTTTGCTCAGCTGGAAGCACTGGATTGGCACTGAGATGAAGGAAAACAGCAGACTGAGCCCCAAAGCTCCCGCCAAGACCCACACCAGCAGTCCATCGGGCTCCAACTGGAAAGAGAAAGATCACCAGGAGCACAATGAAGTATCTCCGAGTAGTACCAAGTAGGAAGCCAGAGACCTAACAGAGGAAGGCTGTTCTAGCTCCTTTCATGCAGGGAAGAGGGTACGGAGGTGTCCAATATTACATTGACTCTTTCACCAAACTAGCTTTTCTTTTAAAAATATTTTCTAAAAAATCCGATTCTGAATCCTCTCCTTTCCCTTTTTCTCTCCCACCCACCAAGAAGAAATGTGCTATCATACATATGAAATCATACAAAACATTTCCTATTAACCACGTTGAAAATGGAAAAGAGGCAAGAAAAATCAAGTCAGAAAATATGCTTCAATCTGCATTCAGGTTCATCAGTTCTCTAGAAATGGATAGTATTTTCACCTCAAGACCTATGGAATTGTCTTAGATTGTAATCTTGATCAGAATAGCCAAGTTTCATAGTTGATGAGCGGACATACGGCTGTTTCTGTGTCAAATACGTTGAACTGACTTTTAAAGATTTTTGATTATAAGGAATGTTTTTTGGAAGAATCTACAGATGATTCTACATTAAGGTAAATAATGAATCGCCACAAAGAGGTTGCATTATTCAAATATGCGATAATGATCATTTCCAGTGGGCCAAAGGCAGTTCCCACATTTTATTGTTGTTCTGTCATTCAGTCACATCTGAATCATGCCTTTCTGTCCTCCACCATCTTTCAAAGTCTGTCCCAGCTCATATTCATTGCTTCCATGATACCCCAGCCATCTCATCCTTTGCCATCCCCTTTTCCTTTTGCCTTTCCCAACACCAGAATATTTTCCAACGAGCAGTCCCGTCTTCTCATTATGTGGCCAGGGTGATTTCAACTTCAACTTCAGTATTTGACCTTTCAGTGAATAGCTTGAATTAATTTAAATATTGGCTGATTTGATTTCCTTTCTGTCTAAGGGACTCTCAAAAGTTTTCTCCAGCAACATAATTTGAATTAATTCTGTATCATTCAGTTTCTCTTATACTCCAACTTTCACAATCATATATCCCTACTAGAAAAAACCCATAGCTTTGACAATATGGATCTTTGTCAGCAAGGTGATGTCTTTGCTTTTCCAGTAAGCTGACCAGGATGTCTGGTTCTAGATCAGAAATCACACTAGTGAAGCTAAGTTCTTTTGTATATTCTTGCCACCCCTTCTGCTTCTGCTAAATTCCTACCATTTTTGTCTTTTTTCAGGCCTGTTTTTGGATGCAATATTCCCTTGATGTCTCTAATTTTCTTGAGGACATCTAGTCTTTCCCATTCTGTTGTTTTCTTCTATTTCTTTGTGTTGCTCATTTAAGATTTGTCATAGCTCTCCTTCCAAGAAACAAGCATCTCTTAATTTCATGACTGCAGTCACCACCTCCAGTGATTTGAACCCAAGAATATAAAATCTGATACTACTTGTTTTTCCTCCCTATTTTTGCCAGGAAGTGATGGGACCAGTTGCCAAGATCTTAGTTAAACTCCAAGTCTACTTTTACACTTGCTTCTTCACCATCATTAAGAGGCTTTAAAATTTCTCTTCCCATTCTGCCATCAGAGTGGTATCATCTACATATATGAGACTGTTATTTCTCCTGGCAACTTTAGTTTCAGCTAAGGCTGCTCTGCATATAAGTTAAATAAAGTGACAATATGCAACCTTGTACTCTCTTTACAATCTTAAGCTGATTGACTGTCCCATGTTCAGTTCTAACTGTTGCTTTTTGGCCCATATATAGACACAAATAAATTTTATAGCCCTAGCTCTTTAAGGACTTTGCCACATTTTGTTATAATATACACAAAGACTTTAAGTGTAGTCAATGAAGCAAAAATAAGTGTTTTTCTGGAATTCCCTCGATTTCTCCATCATCCAGTGAATGTTGGCAATTTGGTCTCTAGCTCCTCTGTCTCTTCAAAAACCAGCCAGCTTTTCTGGTAATTCTAGTTCACATATTGCTGAAACCTAGTTTGCAGGATCTTAAGCACAATCTTGCCAGTACGGGAAATGAATGTAATTGTTGGTAATTTGGACGTTGTCATTGCCCTTATTTAGGATTAGGATGTAAATTGATCTTTTCCAATCCAGTAGCCCCGTTGAGTTTTCCAAATTTGCTGGCAGATAGAAAGCTGCAAACACTTTCAACACCTCCATATTTGAAGATTTTAAATGAAAAAAATTTTAAATTTTAAATTCCATCACCTCTTTTGCCCACTTGTTTGCCCACTTGACTTCCTTCAGCAGGATGTCTGGTTCTGGATCAGTAATCACACCACTGAAGTTAAGTTCTTGTGTATATTCTTGCCACCCCTTCTGCTTCTGCTAAATTCCTACCATTTTTGTCTTTTTTTCAGGCCTGTTTTTGCATGAGATATTCTCTTGATGTTTTTAATTTTCTTGAGGAGATCTGGTCTTTCCCATCCCATTGTTTTCTTCTATTTCTTCGAGTTGCTCATTTAAGAAAACCTCATCTATCCTTGCTGTCCTCTGAAATTCTGCATTCAATTGAGTCTTTCCTTTCTTCTTTGCCTTTTGCTTGTTTTCTTACCTATTTGTAAAGTTCATCGAAGAGTCATTTAATTTAATTTATTTAATTAAAATTTATTTTATATAACTCTTAACTTCATATAGTGCAAATTCAAACACATTTGACCAATTCAGAGGATTCTTATTCACTGGGAACTGGTTGTTTTCAGAATACAGAAACCTAAAGCATCAATAGAAATTCAATGAAATTTTAAAACAAGTCTATGAGTGCCATAATAAACAGGCTTCGGTATATAACTCAATAGAATGCAGGGAGGTACATAATGCCCCATGTTCTTGGCTGAGTCACTTTCCTACTAAGAGATAAACCTTGAAGGGAGTAAGAAACTAAGTAACTTGTCTGGAATCACACAGTGTCTTGACACTGATGATTCATATTCACAGGTGATCATCACACATACAGCACTTCTGTTTCTGTGTACAATGTTGTCCTGGTTCTGCTCCTTTCACTTTGTATCAGTTCGTGTAAGTTTGGGTTTTTCTGAAATCATCCTGCTCATCATTTCTTACACACAGTAGGATTCCATCACAAGCATATTCCACAAGTTGTTCAGCCATTCCCTCCTTGCTGGGAGTCCCCTCAGTTTCCAATACTTTCACACCAAAAAAAAGCTGCTATAAGTACTTTTACTTTTTGTTTTTTATCTCTTTTGAGATAGAGACCTACTAGTGATATTGCTTCCCCTCAGTTTCCAATACTTTCACACCAAAAAAAAAGCTGCTATAAGTACTTTTACTTTTTGTTTTTTATCTCTTTTGAGATAGAGACCTACTAGTGATATTGCTAGGTCAAAGGGTATGAGTGGTTTTATAGGCCCATGGTCATAGTTCCCAGTGGCTCTACAGAATGACCGTAATGTTTCTTTGCCCAGAATCCAACAACCTACCTTCACATCTATGTTGTTTCTGGTGATTTCCAACACACAGCCCAGACCTACACCCACCAGTATATCTGGAGTCACATTCAGGACAAAATAACGAATTCAGTAGATAGAAATTCATTATTTCTTGCCATTGTGTGCTTACATCTTAAGTGCATGCAATAGGCCCAAGAGAGAAAATCAAGTGGAATAAGAGCCAAAATAGGGTCAAGCAGGGTAGGAAAAAGCTGGAGGTAGGGCAAAATATACTGGGTGTACCCCCTCTCCCCATGTCTTACCTCTGTGTAAGAATGAATGAAAAAGTTTTTGGTTTCTTTTTGTTATTCAATCATATCCAACTTTTCATGAACTCATTTGAATTTGAGGTTGGGATTTTGGGTTTGTTTTTTTTTAAAGAATATCTTGCATTTCCTTTTCCAGCTCATTTTACAGCTGAGGAAACTGAGGCAAACAGGGTTAAATGATTTGCCCAAGTTCATACAGCTAGTGTCTGAGGATGAATTTTAACTCAGGAGATGAGTCTTCCTGACTTCAAACCTAGCATTCTATCCACTGTGTCATCCAGCTGCTGTAGCTATTGTTTTGCTACTATTACTGCTACTACTATTACTGCTGCTGTTGCTACTGCCTACTACTACTGTTGCAGCAGCTGCGGGTCCTACTATTAATTGCTGCTGCTGTTGCTACTGCTACTGCATACTACCTCCTACTATTATTGCAGCTGTTGCTGCTACTATTAGTATTACTATTGACTACTGTAGCTGCTGCTATTCCTACTCCTACTACAACTTCTGCTACCACTATTACTGCTACTACTGCTGCTATTATTACTATTATTACTGCTACTTGCTATCTATCACTCCTACTATAACTACTACTACTACTACTACTCTACTCCTACTCCTACTCCTACTACTATTACTACAGCTTCTGCTACCACTACTATTACTGCTGCTGTTGTTACTGCCTACTACTACTACTATTGCAGCAGTGGGTCCTATTATTAACTGCTGCTCTGTTACTACTGCTACTGCATATTACCTATTGCAGCTATTGCTGCTAATGTTAATATTACTATTGACTACTGTAGCTGCTGCTACTACTGTAGCTGCTGCTGCTGCTACTACTACTACTACTACAGCTTCTGCTACCACTACTATTACTACTACATCTGCTGCTGCTACTTTTAGTGCTACTGCTACTTCTATTGCTGCTGTTACTACTGCTTACTACTATTACTCTATAGCTTCTGCAACTACTACTACTTAGTATTACTATTATTGTTGCTGCCACAACAACCTACTACTACTACTACTTACTACTGCTATTATTGTAGCTGTTACTACACTACTTAGTACTACTACTAATGCTTACTATTTCTACTGCTCTAGTTACAGCTATTACTATACAATTATATTATATACTATACTACTATAGCTGTTGCTGCTGCTGTTACTACTACTACTACTACTACTTACTATTATAGCAGCTGCTATTACTCCCATTAATGCTGCTGCAACTACTATTACCACTATAACTTCTACTACTATAGGTGCTGCTATTACTACTAGTAGTACTAGTACTACTGTAGCTGGTGCTATTAACCAAAAAATAAATAAATAAACAAATAATAATAATAACTCATGGTCTGAAAAGTCATTTCTAATCTGTTGTTTTTTTTAAAAGAACCTCTGTTGGGATCCTAGATTTCAGTGCATATGATATTAGCTCATGCAGGAGACAGAAGGCAGCACAAGGATTGTGTCCTTTCCTTTCTCCCATCCCCATCCCAGGACCTGTGACTTGGGAAATTTTAGCAAAAACACTGAATGATGGGTATCAGACACTAAAAGGATACTGAAGATGATGCCCCCAAAGCAGGCTGAGTAGGCCATCCGTGGGTACCCCTGCCGTGCCAGAGTGAGATCTGAGACGACATCTGCAAGAAAAGGAAAGAGTGGTTCAAAAAGGCACCATGAACCCAAGCTCTCCATCCATCAAGACCAGAAAAGTTATTAAGTTTCTGCTGTAAGCCAGGAACTGTGTTAAGTTCCAGGGATGCAAAGGAAGGGATTACGTCCCATGCTTACATTCCCCTGGGGAGATACTACATATAAACATCGGTATATACACGTGATAATCTGAGGGAATAAAATTTGATAATAAATGGTGTAACAGATTGAGAATTGGAAGGGACCTCAAAGACTACCTAGTCCAAACCCCATCACTTTACAGGCACAAAGAAATTATGTGATTGATTTAGGGTCACACGGCTACTAAAAAGCTGAGAGGTAAGATATGAAGGACTGGCTCCAAGTCCAATGCTCGATCAACTATGCCACATTGCCCTGAGTGAAGGAGAGGGTACAGACTGGACAGCAAGATCGAGGTCTGAGGAGAGAGGAGAGGGAGAGGGCGAGAGAAAGGGGAGATGGAGAGGGCACCACCACCTGGTGGGCTCAGAAGTGAGAATAAGAAGAATGACAGAGATTTAAGGGAAGACTCATGGGAAATGATGCAAAGTAAAGTGAGCAGAACCAGGAAAATGCCCAGGAACAAGAACAATGTAAATGGAGACCATTGAATAATAAACCCAAATGAAAAAGGATCAAGAACCGGGTGAGCTCAGGCCTGCACCTGACAACCTTACCACCGATACTGTTCCCCCAGGCGAGCAGAGTCAGCCCCAAGATGGTGTTGCTGAGCTGGAAGATGATACCCAAAGAAATTAGGACATTCACCACTTCGGTGGCTGCTGCATTGATCCAAAGGGCGCTGACAAAGAAGCCCAGGAAGGCAAAGATCTGCAGAAGGGGGGAGGGGGGGAGAGAGAAAGAGAGACGGAGAGGGACAAAAATAGAGAAAGAGACAGAGAAAGGGGTAGAGAGGGAGAGGGAGGGAGGGACAGAAAAAGACAGAGACAGAGAGATAGACAGAGGGACAAAGAAATAGAGAAAGAGACAGAGAATGGGGTAGAGAGGGAGAGGGAGGGAGGGACAGAAAAAGACAGAGAGAGAGACAGATAAAAGAGGGAAGGACAGATTTGGGAGGGAGAGGGAGACAGAGAGAGACGGAGGGACAAAGAAATAGAGAAAAACACAGAGAGAGGGTAGAGAGGGAGGGAGGGGCAGAGAAAGATAGGGAGAGAGAGACACACACAGAGGGAGGGAGAGATGGGGGAAAGGGAGAGGGAGAAAAGAGGGAAAGAGATAAAAGAGGGAGAGGGACAGAGAAGGGGAAGGAGAGTTGGAGAAGAGGGGGACAGAGAAAGAGAAGCGGGAAGGAGAGATGGAAGGAGAGGG
The DNA here is from genome assembly GCF_902635505.1 of Sarcophilus harrisii. Lineage (NCBI taxonomy): Eukaryota > Metazoa > Chordata > Mammalia > Dasyuromorphia > Dasyuridae > Sarcophilus > Sarcophilus harrisii. The sequence goes on from NC_045426.1 coordinate 690,739,245, forward strand.
GAAGAAGGGGAAACGGGAAGAGGAAGAAAGAGAGAAAGGGAGAGAAAAAAGAGGGAAGAAGAGATAGGGAGAAAGGGAGAGGGAAGGAAAAGGAAAGGAAGAGAGAAGAAGGGTGAGAGAGGGAGAGGGAGAAAAAAGGAAAGGAGGAAAGGGGGGAAAGGAGGAAGGGACAGAAGGGGAGATAAAGAGGCAGGGAAAGAAGGAAAGAATAGGAAGAAAGGGGGGATATATGGTGAGGGGGCAGGGAGAAGGGAAAGAGGCAAAGGGGAAGAATATACAAATGAAATCAAGTCAATGGAGAATAATGGCAAGGACATTGAATCCCCTGTATCCAAACCCTAATCTGCCTTTGCCATATTCTAGCCCTGTGACAGTGGATAATCAATTGGGCCTCAGTTTCCTTATCTGTAAAATGAGGGGATGGGATCAGATCAAGATTTCTCAAATCTTTTCTGTGTTTTAGACTCCTTGGGCAACAGTCTGGTGAAATCTATGGATTTTCCCACACAAATAATGTCTTAAAATGCACAAAATAAATTGAAATTCAAAGAATTTCAAAGGAAATCGAGTATTGAAATACAATTATCAAAAAAAATTGTTAAAAAAGTTCACGGACCCCGGGTTAAGGCCCCTGGAACAACAGTTCTGTGAGGTGCTAGGGGCACAGTGATTAAATTCTTGGGTCTAGAGTCAGGAAGATAAGTTCTAATCCAGTCTCAAGCCACTTAATTGTCTGACCTTGGGCAAAGTCATTAACCTGTCTGCCTCAGTTTCCTCATCTGCAAAGTGGGAATAATAACAGCACCCACCTCCTAGGGTCACATGAGATAAGCACAGTACCTGGCAGCAGGCAAAATGGCCTTAAGCCTTGCATCCCGTTTATTATTTTTTACTTTATTTTAACATACTTTCCTTCCCCGGGGTCTCAATTCTGAGTATCTGGTGCCAGGAATGGGGGGAAAGGAGCCTCTTACCCAGTGAAACCTGGGAGGTCGGTCATTGGAGGTGGCAAAGAAGGTAACGGAGGCAAGGAAGCAGCCCACCAGCAATGTGACCCCCCAGATGGGGAAGATGCCCTGGATCTCATAGAATCCATCTGTTGGAGAGAGAAGAGACAATGACCCTCCTGGGACATCTCTCAGCTAGAGAGAGAGCTTGCCCCCAGGAAGCCTTCCTAGGGTGAGCAGAGGGGAGAGCACAGACTCCCCCTCCCCAAACCCCTCTCCTACTGAAATTACAAACCAGTCCCGGGAATATATGCTCCCACCCCAACCCCGGAAATATTCTCCCCCTGCACCTGAAAACAACATAAATTAGCTTTTTATCAGCCACAAACCACTGGGTTTTAATGAGCGGTAGAGTGAGTGAGTGCAGAGCTGGGGTCAAGAGGGACCTGGATGCCAATCAATCAATGTAACGAGTACTTATCTGGCACTGTGCTAGAAGGGAATAAGCATTTATTAAGCACTTACTGTATGCTGGACACTGTGCTCAGAAGGAATAAACATGTATTAAATACTTTATGCCGTGACAGAAGGTAATGAGCATTCATTAACCTCCTATGGTATGCTAGGCACTGTTCTAAGAAGGAACATTTATTAAGCACCTACTATATGCCGAGCATTAAATACCTACTATGTGCCAGGCACTGTACTAAACACTTTACAAGCATTCATTTGATCTGCACAACCTGGTAAGGTAAGTACTGTTGTCACCCCCCTTTTACAGATGGGGAAACTGTGGTCACACAGGCAGTCAGTGTCTGAGGTCTCCCCGACTCTGTCCACTACACCCCCTCTGATACCTAGGACTTATAATCTCCAGGCCTCCAATCTGCAGAGGATATCACTCTCTGAGCCTTCACCTCCATATCCCCTGAGCTCTACAGAGCCCTTTCTACCTGAAATTTAGCATGTTCTTCAATTATTTAAAGTGATTAACCTGAGAAGGGGACCTCAGCTCCCACCAGCCTGACACAAAAGAGACTCTAGGCAACGGGGAGCCATTGAGGCCTTTTGAAAAGGGAATGGGCAACTTGGAAGTCTTACACAGAATGGACTCGAAGAAAAGTCTGTAGAGATTGTTCTGTGCAGCTAATCCAGGCAGGGGGTGCTAAGGGGGAGGTGAGAGAGGCCAGAAAGCTCCTGGGGCTTTGGCTTTGACCTTGGGGCTCACTGAATGGACCCTCCTGCAGGCCAGGCTGTTCCTTTATCTGGATGCACTTAAATGACCAAAAGGAGAACCTGGATTTGAGGATGAGCTTTGGGACTCCTGGATCTGTCCCCAACTTAAGCCTGTCCCCCCCCACCTCCTGCCCCCCATCTTCAGATCCTGAAATCCTCCAGGGGCCATTGCAGGGGATCAGAAGGACCACTGGAGCCGAGTGCACCCCCTTTTCCAGATGGTATCACTGAGGCATGGATGCCCAGGGGGAATTATCTGCTTACCCCCGCTGTAAACAGAACAGAATGTACACCCCCTGGAGGGAAGGAGCTTCCCTTTAGATTCCCGATCTGTATTGAGAGAGAGAAGCCATCTCAGAGGGTCAGCGGGTCCAGACCCTCTCAGGTTCACAGAGAAAGAAACACTCAGAGAACAGACTGAGCCACCTAAGACCAGATTGGAAGTGTAAATTTTCATAATACCTACTATGGGCCAAGCACATAGTAGGTGCTATAAAAATATACAGGCAGTAGTTAAGAGTGTCCTCGAATCAGGAAGACTTGAATTCACACACTTCCTAGCTGTTTGACTCTGGACAAGACCCTTCACCCTGTTTGCCTCAATTACCCTCATCTGTAAAATGTGCTCCAGTATCTCTGCCAAGAAAACCCCTGAAACAACTAAATAGCAATAAATGAAAATATAAGGCATAATAATAACAATAGTTATTATTATTATTAGCACTTCTCTCCCCAAAATGAGCTACTATTTATAAAACATTTAGCACAGTGCCTGGCACTTAGTAGGTGCATAATAAATGCTTGCTTTTCTCCCTTTACAGTTAGAATGTAAGCCCACTGAGGACCTTGGTATCCCATTGCTTAAATATGTTGGTTGATCGCCCATTGACCTTTTTTTCCTCTCACTTCCTCTACATTCAAACTTGAGGAGGGGATGGTCTATGTCATTTCCAACTTTGTGTCCCCAGTCTTTAGCATGTGAGTTGTTTGTTATTATTATTTATTGTTAGTATTATTATCATCATGGTCATTATGATTGTTTTTGTTATTATTATTATTATTAATTTGATATTATTATTATAGCAGTTCAGGACCTAACGGTCCCACTGGGCCAGAATAAGATACAACAGTGACTATGGGATACTCACACACTCCGGACTGCACAGTCATGACACAGACCATGGGGCTGGTAAACAGATGGAGGCAGTTGAGGGGCCGTTTCCAGTTGCGATCATCCTTGTCCAGGTCCACAAGAGGCACCGTGAGCCCCAGCAGAAACTCTGCCGGCACCTGGCCCCACGACACAAAAACGGGTCAGAAACAAAAAGCTGGACGGTCACTTCTGGAAGCTAAGAACCGAGGGCAGTCGAGGAGAACGGCTCAGTGTCGAGGAGCCAGGAGATGATATTCCCACAGGCCTCTGTCCCACCCAGCCCACACTGGGGGTTAGTTCTGGGTTTCTCAGCTTGGGATAATGACCAGCTGGAGGCGGGTGCAGTAGAGCAACCGGGATAGACGGAGGTCACACTGAAAGGGGATCAGGCCTAGAGAGGCAGCTGCCCATCCTGTCCCTCCTCGCCAGCTACGACTTCAAGACTCAGCTCAGATACCTTTACAAGCCTTTCCAGGGTCCCTCTTCCTGCTAGGGCCTTCCCCTTGGGATGACTTACTAAACATCCCCTGTACATATATAATCATTTGCATGGGGTCTATATTTTTGCCTTTTTTTTGCACCCCCAGTCCTTAGCAGAGTGCCCGACACACAGTAGGCATTTAATAGATGCTTGTTTGAGGGGCTGACTAAGGAAAGGGGGACTTGGGAGAAGGGGTAGAACATTATAGGCACCCTTAAGAGTTGAATTAGAATTATTCAATTGGACTGAGAGAATGTATAATGACCAGAAAGCCGGCCTCTGACCAATTCTGACTGTGGGACCCTAGGAAAGTCCCTTAAGCTCTTGGGTTCCCCAGGATTGGAAGGTGGCAGAGCAGGAGCTGATCTGCTAGAACCGAAGGCTTCCTATCCCCCTGAAATCATCAGTCCATTCTTAGTCTCCCTCTTGGGCTCAGAGGACAGAGCTAGAAACAGCAGATAAAAAAATGCAAAGAGACAGATTTTAGGCTTGAGATAAAGGAAAAACCTTCTAGCAATGAAAGCAAAATAATGAGGAAGTATTTATTAAGCACTTACTATGTGTCAGTCAACTGCACACTTATTGAGCACCTACTATATTAGTCATCAGGCATTTATTAAATACCTGCTATGTGTCAGTCATCAAACATTTATTAAGCACCTACTAGCATTATGCTAAGCAGTAGGGATACATAGAAAGGCCAAAAAAACAACCAAACCAAGCAACCAACCAAAAACCCCCAAACCTCAGTCCTTGCTCAGAGAGCTCACAGAGTTGGGTTAAGGCACCGTGTCACCCACAACTAATAAACGACTGAGCCACAATAATAAAGATTTACTAACATATTATGTGTAAAATACTGAATATACTAACTCATATGGGACCTAGAAAAATCTTTCTGGGCCTCAGCTATCCCATCTGGACAATGGACAAATCAATTTTTCCTGCCTTTATTGTTTGCATGTCATTATTAGACTGGGAGTTTCCTGAGGGACCCTTTTTTTGCCTTTCTTTGTCCCTCCAGTGCTTATCACAGTGCCTGGCACACAGTAGGAGTTTAATAAATGCTAATGCTCTCTGACTGCATTATGTGGTTATCAGAAAGAAAACCTTAAAGTCCTAAGTAACTATAAGATACAATCAAAGTTCTCTCTCCCCCTCAGACTGATTACCAGGACAAAACTGCCAGGAGACCCCACCCCCATCTTCTATTTTTAATGACACTCCCCACCCCCTATCCCAAGTACCTTGAAGAGTTTAAGCAGCTTCAAGTACCAGGGTTTCCGCTTCCACTTCTGGTAGTCCAGGGGGCTGAGGGACCGTGTCAGGATCCGAACTGTGGACTCTTCACAGAAGAACTGGGGTTTGTACTCATCCGCTGCAGAAAGTCGGGATTAGGTGAGACTTCCCCCATCTCTCCTTGGGTAAGTTGGTTCTCAATGAGATCACCTTTCATTTATACTGTAGACCTTGTAGTTAAATATTTGTTTTCCCCCATAAACTCCTTGAAGACACAGACTTTTTTTTTTTTACCTTTCCAGGAAAACTCAACACAGTATCTGGAACACAATAGGAGCTTACTAATTGCTAGATGACTGAAGGTCCCTCAGTATTCCCATCTGGGAGCTTCCCTGGTCCCCAGTCTGGGACTGAATTTTCTTACCTAACCATGATGGCTACTCTAAGCAGAGGACTTTTGTGTTGTGCTGCAGTGAAAGATCCTAGGTTCGAATCTCAGTTAAGCCCCTTAGTGTGTGTGTGTGTGTGATGTAAATCAGATCATTTTCCTTCTCTGGCACTCTGCAAAATAGAAAGTTGGATGAATTATCTCTCCCAGCTTTAAATCTACGATTCATTTCACAGAGAGACAGAGAGAGAAAGAGATAAGAGACAGAGGGAGAGACAGAAACACAGACACAGACAGAGACACACACACACAGAGAGAGAGAGTAAACTTTTCACTCTTTCCAATGAGAACGATAGTGCCTTCTGTCCCCTGATTATCTCCGCTTTACCCTGTACAGGGCTTCTTTGTCCAGAACTGTTTGCATGTCGTCTCCCTCAATGAATTATTAAGCCCCTTAAAGGAAGGGACTCTCTTTTTATTAATTATATCCTCAACACTAAGCACAGTCCTTGGTTTGTAGCAGCCCCTTAATAAATAAATATTGATTGCATTGGATTAGGCAGGAATTCATTTTATCTTTCTTTGTATCCCTGGTGCTTAGTGCCTGGCACAAAGGAGGTGCTTAATAAATGCTTGTAGACTTCTCTGATCCCCAGTGCTTAGTAGAGTACTGGGACATAAGAGGTGTTTAACAAATACTTGGAGATTTCTCTATATTCCTAGTACTTAGCATAGTACCTGGGACATGAAAGGTACTTAATAAATGCTTATAGACTTCTCTGTATTCCTAGTGCTTAGCATAGAGCCTTGGGACATAAGAGGTGCTTAATAAATGCTTGTAGATTGGTATCCTCAGGGCATTTGCCTGACTCCTGCTGTTACAACCAGAGTGAGACAGGGGGATGCTTGAATTGACCCAGCAACCTGTACCTATAAAACTTGTGTCCTTCCCCCAAAGTCTGTTTTTCATTTGCATGTGACCTCTAAGGGTTCATTACCTCCTTCTATCCCACCATTCCCACAAAGGACAGAATGAGGTGACTAATGCAAGTTCCTGGAAAGCAGGAGCTGTTTTACTTTCTCCCTGTTCCCATTGCCTAGCACAGTTCCTGACACATAAAGACACAATAATAATTGTTATAGATAATTATTATAATATAATATTAAATTTAATATATATAATACAATCATTAATTATTACAATATAGAATATGGTATAATATAATAATAAGATAATCAACATAATCACTGAACTGATTATGGATCCATGACCCTTCTAGAGAAAAAGCTTCTCCTCTTGCCATAGCATCTTTCCATTCTACCAAATGTAGGGAGACCACATGGTAACTCTCAGATAATTATCACAAGCATAAAACAGCCAAAGACTTCAGAATTTACCTAATCCAATCCACTCATCTAACAGAAGAGAAAACAGAGATCCAGAGAGGTTAAATGACTTACCTAAAGTCACACAGAGCTGGGATTTAAACCCTGCTTCGTTCCACAGCTAGCATTCTTTTTCTCTACTATAAAATCCTATTGTTTTTATTTATCATCATCATCATCATCATCATTATTATTATCCCGTCCAGACTTAGCCCAATCATAGCTGTTAGAATTGTTTTTTGTTATTTATTTTATTATTATCAATCCCATTCATAATCATAGCTGTTGGCCATGGAAGAGTCTTGTTATGAGTTTCTTTATTGATGTTGTTATTATTAATTACCCTACCCAGACTTAGCAAAATCAAGCTGTTGGAAGTTTATTGTTACTTATTATTATTATTATTATTAACCCTCATTCAGATGTATCATAATCATAGTTATTGGTGATGGAAGAGTTTGTTTTTATTTTATATATTTATTATTATTGCTGTTGTTATTATCAATTACCCCACCCAGACCTACTGTAGCTACTGGAGATGGGAGTTTGTTCTAATTTATTTATTATTATTGCCATTGTTTGACATTGACATTACCCCACCCAGACTTACCATAATCATAGCTATTGGAGATTGTTATTATGGGGAGTTTGTTCTTATCTATTTATTATTATTGACATTGTTGTTATTATAATGACCATAATTGATCATATTATGATATAATAATAAATATAATAATAATAACATAAATATAATCATATAAAAATATTACGGTAACTTACCATAATCATAGCTGCTGGTCACAGAAGACTTCCCATCCTCAGATTCCAATACTGTATAGGTGAGAAGGAGAAGATCACTCAGTCACCCACTCACTTCTTCTGAGAGTTAGTAAAAATTACCAATTATCCGCTGTGCCCATGGGCTGGTCTTGGTGGATAAACAAAAGACACCAGGTGCCTGCCTCTGGGAGCTTCTAGTCTATCTGGGGAAATAAGACCCTGAAGAGAGATTAAGGAACAAGGCTGGGCAATGACCAATAGTGGAAAGAACCCACTGGAACTCTCGATGCTATCCCTACATCTGACGTAATCAGCAGGTGAGATCCATGGGCCTCCCGGAGGGGAAGGGGACAGAGCTCAGTCCCTTTGCCCCCGTCTAAAAAGAGGCAGCTGCCACATTCGGGCAGGCACGAAAGGGCGGAGAAGAGGCACTGGGATGGGTCTAGCCTCGGATAGATCAGTAGTGACGGGTTCCTGATCGCTTGAGTTCTTCCTTTAGGAAGAGGAAGGCTTTTCGGACAAGAGGAAATCATGCTATAACAGAGGGGGCATTTCATTTGGAGACTCAAGATATGGGTTCAAATCTTGGAATCTTGGTTTTGGTTCATATTCTCTGTGTCACCTTGGAAAAGACATGTAACTTTTCTGGGTCTCAGTTTCCTCATCTGAAAAAATAAGGGGAAGGACTCAAAAAGCTCTAACATACCTTTCAGCTCTAGCTCTAAGTTCTACCATAGACAAGCTCCCTGTTCGGGTGTGGGTGAGATGGGCTAGTTCCTCTCTCAGGGCCCTCCTAACTCTTAAACTTCTCTTAGACTCAGTTTCCCCATCTGTAAAAGGATGACAATAGGATCTCCCACATAGGGTTGTTTTGAGGATCAAATTGAGATTATCTTGGGACCTTGTGGATAGGATGGCTTGGAAAAAAGGGGGAAAAGAGAAACAGTTCAAATCTGGCCTTAGAAACTCACTACTCTGTTTCTTCATCTATAAAATGGGAACACTCTGAAGAATGAATTTGTAAACTACTATCTTTGCCAAGAAAACTCCAAATGGGGTCATAAAGCTTTGACGTGATAGAATAACAACTAAATGATAGCATGCTTGTCGACCGATTGGTGTCTACCACTTGACACTGTTACTAAAGTCAAATCCCAGTTCCTCTACTTAGTCCTGTGTGACTCTGGGCAAGGCCCATGCTTGGACCTTAGATCCCTCATGGCTAAAGTGAGGGGGAGCTTCAGGATGGCCTCTGAGGTCCCTTCCAGGCCGCTCTCCAATTACCTGCCGGAAGCAGGTCTAGGAAGGCAAGGCTGAGAAGGAGCAGAGGGTTAGGGGAGAAGGGAGACAAGATCCTGGAATCCACAACCTCCCAGTCCTCAGAGTGCTGCCCTCCCCAAGGCAGGGACCCTCCTTACCTGGTGGGGGGGGTAGGGAGGGGGTGAGCACTGCCACACTCTGCCGCTGATATATCCAGGTGGAGAGGACCACAGTGAATACATAGAAGATGTAAATGCCCAAATAACCTGCCAGCATGTAGGTGAAAGAAGCCTAAGGTCCCAGCATCCCCCAGGATCCCCCTCCCACCCCCACTACTTTCATTGGCCCACTGCTAACTCCAAACCCCCTTCCCTCCCCCTGCAACAGGAACTGGGCCTCCGTTCCCCAGCCTGCTGGCTTACCTAGGCTCCAGGCCAGAGTGACCTTGCCTGTGTACAGCACGGTGGAGGTCAGGAAGATGGCCACCATGTAGAAAATTATGTCTCTAAAGAAGGGCCTGGAGGCTGCCGTGAAGGGCCGGATGATAGCAATGCTGCCGGCTACCACTGTGGTGACCAGCACGCCGGCACCTGAGGAGACCAAGATGGCGCCCCTGGGTCAGGCTGGTCCACAGCCCCTCCCGGAGCTCCTCCCAGCAGCCACCCGCCCGCCCTGACCCCGTACCGAAGAGCGCTCCGATGGCCAGCCCAGCCGTGCGGGCATTGGAGAAAGCCACCAGCGCACTGAAGACATCAGGGGCCCCATTGCCAAAGGCCAAGAAGGTAACACCATGGAGAGAGCCAGGTCAAGGAAAGTCCCTGCAAGGGCGGCAGCAGTTCCAGCCCCTCCCAGGCACGAGTGATTCCCTGGGAGCTTCTCCCAGAGCTTTCACCCAGAATCCCATCTTGCCCATTTTCCCCAGCTCCCGGGGTTCTGTTCAGCTGTGGGGCCTTCCCCTAAGCCCTCTTCTGGACCACTGTCCTCCTCCTGTTGTCTAGGCTCCCAATCTTCCACATCCTCATCATCCCCTAGACTTTCCCAAACCCTTCCAGGCTCCTTGGCCGGCCTCTGTCTGCTGGGTCTTTTCTCTCAGGCTGTGCTCTAGGATCCCAGAGTTCTCCTCCCCGTGACCCCCAAATTCTCCTAGTAGCCAAATTATCCCCATAACCCCAGACTTCCCTCCTTCCTATGACCCCAGAATTCTCCTCCTTATGACCAGACTCCTCTCTCCCAAACCTCTAGACGTTCCCTTTTCCTTATACTTGGCCTCCCATTTCCTTGGCCATTTCTCCATTTCCTTAGCTCTCTCCTTCCCCACCACTCCAGCCTTTTCTTTATTCTCCCACTTTTCTCTTCAGCCTTTTCCTCCCTTCCCCCTTAGTTTCTTCCTTATTCCTCCAATCTAATCTCTATCCTCTAGGTACTTTTTTCCATTTTTTACTGTTCTCCATTCCCAAGACCTTTATTCCCCTTGATTTATTCCCCAGATCCCAACTCCTTTTTCCAGGGCATCCTCCCGAATAACCATCACTGCAAAGGATACTGCCACATTGTGGCTAAGCTTCAAGGTGGTGGAGATCGCTGACAAGTTGGGGCAGAAACTGCAAGGAGAAACATGGATCCTGAAGCCTCCTTGGGCAAGACGTTCACTGAGATAGCAGGCCTATTTCTCCTAGCTCACCATGGCTAATGACGTTTGTGGGCTCTCTTTGGGCCTTAAGCAACAGGGGGACCTAACAAGGTTCCAACTCTCACCCAGCTCTACCCAGTTCTACAGCCTCCTCTGTAACCCCACATCCTTTCCTCCCACGTCAGAGGTGTAGACCCCCACCCATCCATCCTCTACCACCCCATTCTAAGCCTGGGAAAAGATAGACTTACAACTTCTCAGCTGTGACAGCAAGGAACAGAAAGAGATAAAACAGCCAGAATACCTAACCAAGAAATAAAGAAGAATTAGGGTTGGGGTGAGGAAGGGACTCCCCTACTCAGCTAATCCCCCCCAGACTGAGCAGTTCTGACACCTGGAAGCCCTCTGGGTCCCATAAGCTGAGGCTCATCCCCCACCCATCTCCTGCTCCTTGGGGTGTGAAGGAGAGAGGGAGGTCAGCCTCCCGCCAAGGATAAAGCCTCACATAGAGAGTGACCGCTAAAGGCAGGAGGTCCGGGGAGAAGAGGCAGAAGATGCCTTTGAGGTAGTTGAGGTATCCACTCCCACTCTGGCAGTCTGGGTTGGTCTGGATAAAGGCACATCTCTCAGAGATGTTCAGGTCGCACACCTTCCTACACTGTAAGTGGAGAAAAGGGGAAAGAAGTCAGGGAAATCCACCTCGGCTCCGGGGAGAAAGGAGCTAGAACCCGGCCACAACTGCCTTCCCCTACCTGGTCTCCCAGCTTCTCCCATGCTAGCTGCTGGCAATGTTGTCCCAGCACATAACACTCCAATTCCTCCCACATCCCTTCCAGCCCTGTCCCTTATCTGTAAAACTGGTGAGAGCACATAGTTTAGATGGACTCTGAAGTCCCTTCCAACTACAATCATAGCAGTAGTAGTAGCCGTAGTAGTAGCTGTAGTAGTAGCCGCAGTAATAGTAGTAATAGAAGTAATAGCAATAGCAGCAGGAATACTACTACTACTAATGTTAATAATGATGATACTAGGAATAGTAACAGTGATAGTACCAATAATGGTATACCCTTACCAATAGTAATAGTATCAGTGATAATAGCCATGATAGTAATCATAGTAAAAGTAACAGAGATAGTATCGATAATAGTAATAGGAGCATACCCATAACAATAGTAATAGAAACAGTGATAGTAATGATGATAATAGTAACAGTAACAATCGTTATGATATTATAGTAATAATAGTAAAGGTAACAGTAACAGTGTCAATAATAGTAACAGTAGTATACCCATACCAATAGTAACAATAACAGTGATAGTAATAGTGATAATAGTAATCATAGGAGCGATGATGGTAATAATAGTAAAGATAACAGTGATGGCATCAGTACTAATAATAGTAGTAGTAACAGGAATACCAACAAGAACAGTGATAATAACAATGATAGCAATAATAGTAGCAGTAACTAGTGATAATAACAATCGTAATAATAATGTAATACTAATCATGATAGTAATAATAGGAATAAGAATAATATGTACATCAAGGATAATAATAACAATAATAGTTAAAACAGTAACAATAATAGTAGTAGTATACCCATAACAATAGTAATAGTAACAGTGATAGTAATGATGATAATAGTAATAGTAACACTAGTTATGATGATAGTAATAATAGTAAAGGTAACAGTGATAGTATCAATAATAGGGAAGGGAGGGGAGGGAGGGAGGAAGGGAGGAAAGGGAGGGAGGGGAGGGAGGGAGGAAGAGAGGGAAGGAAGATGTAGGGTCCCAGGCTCTAATTCTGCTTCATACACACTTCCTAGTTGTGTGACCCTGGGCTCAATCCCTTCCAGAATCCAATCTTTGGTAACTCCTTCTCTATCTGGGCTACATCCTTTAGAGTCTGGCCTATTCAGGAAAAAAGACAGATTAGATCCAGTCTGCTTGCTCATAGGAATTCAGGAATGTAAAGCTTTAAATTCTCCCTTTACCTCCCAGAAGAGAGGGCGATGGCAGCCATCCAGCATCAACAGAATCCCAGGAAGGCCACTTGAGATACAGTTCACCTTCCTACCACTCCCAACCAACCCCAGAGTCGTGGAAGTTTGGGGTTTATTAAATGATTGACATTTATTGAAATAGGAAAAAGAGGTTTTCTTGGTTTGTAAGTCATAGCCAAGAAAATAAGATTCCAGATTTCTAACCGGAAGGGATCTTAGGCCAACCCCCTGGTTTTACTATAAGATCAGGCTTTTAGATACCATGACTTTGCTCAAGATTAGTAGGTATTAAGTGGGAGAGCCAGGACTTTTGACCTAGCCCAATTTTTGACCTACCCAAAGACCCTCAGCCTCCCTCCAGCCTCCAGAAAAGAGTTCCATCTCATCTTCCACCTCCTCCTCTCCCTCTAATCACAGTTGGGCGCCTCATGTCATAAGAAATGGCTCTCCTTAAACCAGTCTTGCAAATCAAGCCACCAGTGGGCCCCAGAATGGGGAGGGCCAGGGAGTGGCTGCCCCCAGGGTTCACACAGAACAATATTTAAAAATATAATCAAATAGCACCTCCCACAGACATAGGGCAAAGTGCTTAGCAACCAACCGCCTAAAAATGGAGGTTCCAGGCAGGGTGTGGGCCCTGGGGATTCAAAGGCAGAAATAAGACAATCCCTACTCTCAGACACTTTGTATTCCAAGGCAGATCCCAAGACCAAGAACTGCAGCCAGAAGGGACTTTGGGACCCATCTAATTGGACTCCCTCATTTCCCTCATTTCAGAGATAAAAGAGCAGAGACTGAGACAGGAGAGGAGGTGATTTGCCCAAAGCCATATTTATAAATCAGCTTTTAAGTAAAAGTTGTTTGGATTGAATTCATCTGTTTCCATTCCTTCTATCTTAAAAGCAGAAGCATAGGCTCAAGAAAAAGACCGAGGAAAAGAATGGGTGGAAACTTGAATTGAAAGCAAAGAAAAATCAATGAACTGGAAGGAGTTAGTTGGTGCAGTAGAGCACCAGCCCTGAAGTCAGGAGGACCTGAATTCAAATGTGACCTCAGACACTTAATACTTCCTCCTGGCTGTGTGACTTGGGCAAGTCACATAACCCCAATTGCCTCAGCCCCCCCCCAAAAAAAAAGAGCTCTACCTCAGTTTCCTCATCTGTAAAAGGAGAGGATGGGACTCACTGGTTTCCAAGGTTCCCTTCAAGCTCTTTGAAAGACTTAGGTTCAAATAACATCTCACTTATTACCTGTGTGATCCTGGACAAGTCATTAATAGTTCTGTGCCTCAGTTTCCTTATCTGTAAAATGGGGAGGTTTCCAAGGTACCTTCCATCTCCTACAAAGACCTGGGCTTAAAACCCCTCTCACTAGCTGTGTGATTCTGGCCAAGAATCTGGAAAGAGTAGTTAGCTGGCTTCAGATATTTCAAAGAATCTCAGAACTGAAAGATATCTCATGAGTCAACCAACAGAACCCAGACCAAAAATGAATCAACCCAACTGGTGACCATCCCACCTCTTGGTGATGATCTACTTTCTGAAGAAGCATAAGGACTCCATTTCTCACCTCCATGCCTTTGTCCTGGCGGTACTCCAAATCTGTAATACACTCCTTTTTCTTTTTCTTTTTCTTTTTTTTTTTTTTTGTTCTTTTTTATTTTTTTATTTTTTAATAACTTTTTATTGACAGAACCTATGCCAGGGTAGTTTTTTACAACATTATCCCTTGCACTCACTTCTGTTCTGATTTTTCCCCTCCCTCCCTCCGCCCTCTCCCCAAAGATGGCAAGCAGTCCTATACATGTTAAATAGATTGCAGTGGATCTTGAATATAATATATGAGTGCAGAACCGAACAGTTTTCTTGTTGCTCAAGGAGAATTGGATTTAGAAGGTATAAATAACCTGGGAAGAAGAACAAAAATGCAAGCAGTTTACATTCATTTCCTAGTGTTCTTTCTTTGGATGTAGCTGCTTCTGTCCATCCTTGATCAATTGAAACTCAGTTGGATCTTGTCTTTGTTGAAGAAATCCACTTCCATCAGAATACATCCTCATATAGTATCGCTGTTGAGGTATATAATGATTTCCTGGTTCTGCTCATTTCACTCAGCATCAGTTCATGTAAGTCTCGCCAATCCTCTCTGTATTCGTCCTGCTGGTCATTTCTTACAGAACAATAATATTCCATAACATTCATATACCACAATTTACTCAACCATTCTCCAACTGATGGGTATCCATTCATTTTCCAGCTTCTGGCCACTACAAACAGGGCTGCCACAAACATTTTGGCACATACAGGTCCCTTTCCCTTCTTTAGTATCTCTTTGGGGTATAAGCCCCGTAGAGACACTGCTGGATCAAAGGGTATGCACAGTTTGATAACTTTTTGGGCATAGTTCCAAATTGCTCTCCAGAATGGCTGGATATGTTCACAATTCCACCAACAATGTATCAGTGTCCCTGTTTTCCCACATCCCCTCCCAACATTCTGCATTATCTTTCCCTGTCATTCTGGCCAATCTGACAGGTGTATAGTGGTATCTCAGACACTCCCTTTTCTTATTCAAAAATCTGAGTCAAGCATTACCTTTGTATAGGATGCTTTTCCTGATCCCCCCAAATGCTGGTGGTCCTCCCTCCTTAATTATCTTTTGTTCATTCTGTCTCAAAGTCAAAGACCTGGATTCAAGTCCTGCATCTGACACATTTTGGCTAGCAGAATGTGAGGAATTCACTTCTCAGTTCACTACCTAACCCTCTAAGACTAGAAAGTTGAAGAGAATCAAGAGCCAGCATTTTATAATATAACATGTATTATCACATAATATTTTTTGATATAGAACTTTAAGGTTTGCAAAGTATTTTATAATTACTATCTCATTTGACCCTAACAACAACCCTGAGATTTTGGTCCCATTATTACCCCCATTTTACAGATGAGGAAACTAAAGAAGGCCATTTCTCTGCACAGAATCTGGCTCATCATAGGTGTAGACTGTCTGTCTCCTTTTCCCTCTCTTTCCCTCCTCTCTCTTCCTCACCCCACTCCTCTGTGTCAGTCTCTGTTTCTCTCTCCCCCTCTCCTCTCTTCTCCATTTGTCTTTCCTCTTTCTGTCTTTTCCACCCTCTTTCTCTCTGTTTCCCTTTCTCCTCTCTTCTCTCCTTTTCCTCTTTTCTCTCTTCTTTACCCCACTTCTCCCCCTCTCTTCTCCTCTCCTGTCCCTCTTTCTCTCTCCTCCTCCTCCTCCTCCTCCTCCTCCTTCTTCTCTCTCTCTCTTTCTCTCTCTCCTTGTGTCTCTGTCTCTTCCTCTCCCCTCTCTTCTCCTCCTCTTTCCCATTTCTCTCTTCTTTTTCTTCTCCCTCTCCCTCTTCCTCACTCACTTCTCTCTCCCTCTCCTCTTCTCTCTCTGTCTCTGTCCGTGTCTCTTCTATTTGCAAACAGACAAGGCAGAGAAGGCTACCGACTTAGAATCAGGAAAACATGAGTTCAAATTGTGCCTCAGATCTCACTGAGGGACCCTTCGAGCCAGAGGTGTCAAACGTGCAGCCCTGGGGCCACATGCAGCTGCACAAGATTCAAATGTAATTGATATTAAATTTGATTTGATAAATTAAAATTGATAAATAGTAAAGAAAATAAAGGCACAATGAAAACAGAAAATATTAGTAGGCTTCCTGAGTCGATCTGCAGCCATAGGGATCTCAACCCCCCATTCTTCCAAAGTCTAGCCCTCTTGCCCCGAACCAGTCTCCTCTAGCATAGAACCATAAAGACCGCATCTGGTGCCCAGGATCCCTTTCCTAGAAGTCGGAAGGAGACTTTTAGTGCAGAAAGGAGAAAATGCAGCAGAGAGCCAACTCCTGCCTGGCCATCACCTTCTCAAAGCACCAGGGAGAGGCTGATCCCAGGCTTTGAAAAACAGTCTTCTCCCTCAGCTCAGGCCCCAACCCCTCCCTTCTCTCACCCCCAAAGTCTCCTAAGGCTTATCTGACTTCCTAAAAACATAGCATTTATTAACCACCTACTATATGCCAATCACTATGCTAAGTATTTTATAACTATTATCTCCAGCGGATCATCCTCTTGGGAGATAGGTGCTATTAATGAAAAAAAAATAATAATGGTTTACTTTTATAAAACACCTACTATGTGCTGAGCACTATACTAAGCACATTACAATTATTATATCACTTGATGCTCACAACATCCTCCTGGGAAGTATAGACTATTAAAGAAAAAAAAATTAATAATAATAATAATAATTATAATAATGGCTTACATTTACATGGTACTTACTATGTGCCAGACGCTGTGCTGAGTGTGCTTTACAATTATTATCTCATATGACATCTTTCTAGAAGGTACACGCAATTAATTTTAAAAAATGACTTAAATTTACAAAGCAACTACTATGTGCCAATCATTGGCACATAACTTATCTCCATCTGATCCTCACAACATCCTCCTGGGAAGTAGGTGCTAATTATAAAAAATGTAATAATAATAACGGCTTCCATTTACATGATGCTTACTATGTGCTAGACACTGCACTAAGTATGCTTTGCAATTATTATTGCAAATTTCTGGGAGGTAGATGCAATTACTAAAAAAAAAAAATTAATGATTTAAATTTACAAAGCACTTACTATGTGCCAATCACTGTGCTAAGTGCTTTCTAACTTATCTCCAGCTGATCCTCACATGTCCTCCTGGGAGGTAGGTGCTATTAATAAAAAATTTTATAATAATAACAGCTTCCATTTACCATGGTGCTTACTATGTGACAGACACTGCACTAAATATGTTTTGCAATTATTATCTCATATAATCCTTATAACAACTTTCTGGGAGATAGATACAATTAATAAAAAAAATAATAATTTAAATTTATTTATAACTATTATCTCCATCTGATCCTCATAACATCCTCCTGGGAGGTAGGTGCTATTAATTAAAAAGTAATAATGGATTACTTTTCCAAAGCACTATGTGCTGAGCACTGTACTAATTTTTCCCAATTACACTAATTTTACAATTATTATCTCACCTGGTCCTCACAATATCCTTCTGGGAAGTAGGTGCTATTAATAAAAATTTGAATAATAATAATGGCTTACATGGTGCGCACTATGGCTTGGGCATTATACTAAGCACTTTTAATTATTCTCTCGGGATCCTCACAACAATTCTGGAAGATAGGTGATATTATTTATAGTCAAAGAACCTAAAATAAATTACGGTGATGTAATTTGCCCAGGATCCCACAGTTCCTAAGTGTCAGAGGTTAGATCTGAACTCAGGTCCAAGCCCAGTTCTCTAGCCACTGCACCAATTGGCTGCCTCTATAAACTGCCCGGCTGCTTCCTCCAGATGCTTCCCCACCAGTTAGTTTTTAACTATTAACTTGCCTGGCCCTCCCCAGAATTCAGAGGAGACACTTCCTGTCTCTCTTCCTCCCTTCCTAAGGAGGAAATAAACACTCTGTAGAGGCAAGAAACAGGCTTTAGAGACAGGACAGACTTGAGACTTTGCCAGCCCAGCCTCCAATCTCTTTAAATCAAAAATGAGGAAACAGAGGCTCAGAGAATCGAAAGGACCTTTGTTTCATGGGTGAAAAGGCATAGAGCCTAGAGACAAACACAAGGTCAGCCTTCAAATGCCCAGTGCCCTCTCTGGATACTCAATTTGTGTCAAAATGAACTCATTCCCCTGCCCCTCAATTGCCCCTTCTTCCTGATTGCCCTATGGCTGGGATGGGTACCTCTCTCCTCTAGGTCGCCCCGGCTCCCAACATTGGGGTCCTCCTTAACTCCTCACTCCTGTCCAATCCCTTGCCAAATCCTGTCATTTTCTATTTTTATGACATCCTTTGTCACTTTCTACTTTTAATTCAGATCCCTCTCACCTAGATTATTGTTTTATTAAGAAAAATTATTTTAATATATTTATTTTTTTAATTCCTTTAAAAAATATTGAGTTCTAAATTCTTCCCCTTTCTCCAGCCCCATCCCCATCCATTGAGAAGGCAACCAATATGGTACCCATTATACATGTCACCCAGAGCACTAGTTTTGTTCTCAATATCTTTATACTACTAAGAATTATTGAGGACCTTTCCAAAGAGGCTTTGTTTAGGTAGGTTATATTTATAGATATTCACCATATTAGAAATAAAAATCTGTTGTTTGTCCTCTGTTCTCAGGGAGATGATGCTATGAAAGTGATTTGGATTTAAGGGAGAGAGGGCTGGTCAACGTCACCTGCCTCATTTTCCCCTCCAAAGCCATCTGGGTCCAGTGGCCAGATAGAGATCAGGACACATGCAGTTGGTCTTGGATGCAATGGGAGAAGGTAAGGTCTTTGACAAGTCTCAGTTTTGACTGAAGTCATACCCATTCAGTGATTAAGGCTAAGGAGCAAAAAATCTCCTCTTTTACCAAGTCAAAAAAAAAAATCTAAATAAATAAATCTGGTAACCCTGGGTGAGTCACTTAACTCCAATTGCCTCAGCAAAATAAACCACTGCTATTTACATTCGATCTGAGTCCCTTAGGACTCAAACAATGACCAATTATCAATCAGAATCAGAGTGGTTTTAAGGCACAGCCTTAAGAAAGAAATCTAATTTGTGGAAATATGTAGAGAGGAATTGCACAGGTTTTTAACATATGTTGGATTAGTTGCTGTCTGGGAGAGGGGGTGGGGAAAGGGAGGGGAAAATTTGGAACACAAGGTTTTGCAAGGTTGAAAATTATCCATGCATCTTTTTTTGAAAATAAAAAGCTTTAATTAAAAAGAAAGAAAGAAAGAAATCTGGCCAGTAAACCCCAAGATATTTTGGGAGAATTCAGAGATCCAAAAGCAAAAAAAAGACTAAAGAACATCTGTAAGTAAGGTTACTTGTCCTGGGACCTATAGTTGATCAATCAATGAGAATTAGAATAGTTTTAAGGCACAATCCTTAAGAAAGAAATCTAATTTGTGAAATATGTATAGAAGAATTGCTATGTTTAACATATATTGGATTACTTGCTCTCTGGGGAGAGAGTGCAAAGGGAGGGAGAAAATTTGGAATATAAGATTTTCCAGGGTTGAAAGTTATCCATGCATCTTTTTTTGAAAATAAAAAGCTTTAATTAAAAAAAAGAAATTTACCCAGTAAACCCCAAGATATTTTGGGAGAGTTCAGAGATCCAAAAGAAAAAAAAGCTGAAGAGCTTCTGTAAGTAAGATTATGATTCTCTATGTGGAGAGAGGGAAGGACGAGAAGGGGGGAGTAAAAATAAAATAAACTAATTTTGAATTTACAGACTCCTTTCAGAGACTCCCAGCATTCTTTGGACCATACTTTGAGAACAAGAGACTTCTAGCCTTCTGGTGGGTTTCCCTGCCTCTAGTTCTCCCACTCTTACTCCAATCCATCCTCTACCAAAATGACTTTCTGACCATGGCACCTGTCCTACCCAAGAAAACCACTGTGCTACCTTATTACATCCAGCACCAAATAGAAATCGCTCTGTTTGACATCTAAAGTTCTTCATAGCCCAGCCTCTTACCTTTCCTGTCTTTTTATACCGAACCCTCCCCTACCTGATTCACCCAACTCTCACATCTGGGTCCAAGAAACTGGACACGGACAGCGGCCACATCCCAGTAAACCGTCTCGGCAGACAGGAGGATGAGTCCAATAGGACTCAAACTCTTCAGGGAGTTACAGGAGTACCTACTCAAGCATGTCAAGGCTTTCCCTGGCAGAATGGATGGATGGGAACAATTTGTTCCAATGACCGTGAAGGCGGCTGAAGCAGGCGCCCGGTCAGACATCAAAGGCACCGAGGTCATTCTGGGCCATTACCAGTCATCTTGACTTCTGTCTTGTCACTGACCTGCAAAGACTCAGGGAGAGTGAGCAACTCTGTCTCACTTAAATGTACTACCCATGAGTCAAGGCTTCACCCATAATGCACTGGTTCTTTTTGGGCACAGAGGGCAAAGACCACCATCCCCTATGTGAGATAGGATCCAGCCATTTTTGTCCCTTCTTCTATCTCCTGGGATGCCCAAAGCCTAGAATGCGCTCTTTCCTCACTGTCCCTTCTCACATTCCTGTTTTCCTTCAAAACTTATTTCAAAGCCCACCAACTGCAACAATCCTTTCCATTATTAGATGGTAAGCTCCCCAAGAGTAAGGATCTTTTTTTTTTGGGGGGGGGGCTTTGTTCATATCCCCAGTGCTTGGCTATATATAAATGCTATATAAATATTTATTATTACTACTGTTATAATTGGGGAAGGAGAAGAGGGGAATATACAAATTACAAATAATACAAATAGATGGATAACTCCAACTAAAAACTACACAATATACATATACTGGATTTAACATATATTTTAACATGTTTAACATATATTGGATTACTTGCCATCTAAGGGAGGGAGGCGGGGAAGAAGGAGAAAATTGGAACACAAGGTTTTGCAAGAGTCAGTGCTGAAAAATTATCCATGCATATGCTTTGAAAATAAAAAGTCTTAACTAAAAAAAAATAAACAAATAAATAGCAGTGATAAGAGTGGTGGTATTGTGTTAAGATGTCTGAATTTGAACCCCTTTCTGCTACATGACTTTGGGCAAGCCATTTAATTTTATCTAGTGTGGGCAAGGGTAATACAGTGGATAGAACGCTCACTTAGATGCCTTAGAAACTGTATGACTAGCAAGCCCTTGGCCTGTGGGAGCCTCAGTTTCTAACTCTCTAAAATGGGAAGGAAGATAGTATCCATCTCTCTAGTGGACAGAATATGGGCCAGAATTTGTACCCTGCCTCAGGCACCTATTCGCTGTTTGGGTGGCCATGTCTCAGAGTCTGTTAAATCTGTTAAATCAGAATAATCTCTACTTTCTGTCATACAGTATCATAAAATCCGTTGTGAGGATCAAATGTTCTGCAAACCTTAAAGAACTTTATAAATGTCAATCACTCTAAGTCCAGACCCCAGAGGAGTAATAATAATTCCAATTCCTACAATGCTTGAGCTTTACCACCACCCTAGGAAAGTCCTTGATTTGCAGGGAGCACGAGTCCCATTTCTAGTGCGTGGTCGCGTCCCTCACTCTCCTGTCCTCCCGTGTCCATGCCCTCACTCCCCAGTACTCACATCCACGTTTTCCGTGCTATTGAAGCCGTCCTGGAGAGTCAGAGAGCTTGGGTTTCCTGTGGTCTGGGCAGCTGGGCCAGCCCCCTGCACAGGGGATGTGTCTCTCAGGAGGAGGCACAGCCAACTCAGCAGCTGGAGGTGGCTCAGGGCCTGGCTGCCCCTCATGCCAGCGGGTATCCTGCCCCGTTGTGGAGCTGCCTTGATCTTCAGAGGCCAGACCTTCAACTTCAACTAGCCGGCAGGTCCAACAGCCTGGGGAGGAGGAGAGGAGAATATTCTGGGAACAGGAAGAAGGCTTCTCCCCCTCTTCTAAAAAACAGAAAAAACGGTTTTTAAAATCATGTGCAAGGAGCTCGCTATTTCTCAATCTCCTGCTGAAAAGAAAAGACAGTCTTTTGGGGAGACCACAAACTGCTTCTGTCTCTTTGTACAGAGAGCTAGAATGGTCTGCATTTTTAAACACTGCTTTGGACACCTGAGAGGAGCCTGAACAGCCCTCCTGGCCCTGCTCCAGGACAACCCCAATGCTCCAACCTGCTCCTAGGGGGCTTGTCTGTGCTTTTTACAGTTCACGTGGGGTACTTTAAGATATTCAAAATCTTACAAAAATCAATGTTGAAAATTATCTTTCCACGTAATTGAAAAAAAATCCTATTGAAATTCAGGAAGCCAAAATAAAATGAAGTTAAAAAAAAAAAAAAGATTTGCATGCAAATAGGTCATTTCATTTGATTCCTCCCAAGCCTGTGAGGTAGGTGCTGTAACAGCATCCCATTTTACAGAAGGGGAACCTGAAGTTAAGTAACTTTTCAAGAGTATTAATAAATGATAATATAAGAACTGACCTCAGATTTTGCTGTGATTGCCTCATTCTGAATCTCCCAGCTGCCCCTCTTTTTCAGGACCAGAGCTTTAGAATCGGAAAGGGTCTTGGAAACCAAAAAAGACCACCCCCTTCATTTTCACAAGAGGAAACTGAGGCACAGAAATATTAATTGACTTGCCCAGAATTTCACAGCTAGTAAATGAAGATGGGTTTGAATCTAAGTCTTTCTGAACCTTTCAAGGGAATTTTGGAGCCCACGGAGCCCATTTTACAGACAAGAACCTGAGGTACTGTGTTACTAAATGGCTTGCCTAGGGTCACATAGCTATCAACAATCTGAGGCAGAATTTGAAGCCTTATCTTGATTCCACTATCCAATCATTCTGGTCCTTAGCCATTCCAATAATAGTTCTTCTCCAGACTTTAAGATTTCAAGATATTCAAAATCTTACAAAAATCAATGTTGAAAATTATCTTTCCATGTAATTAAAAAAATCCTATTGAAATTCAGGAAGCCAAAACAAAATGAAGTTAAAAAAAAAAAGATTTGCATGTAAATAGGTCATTTCATTTGATTCCTCCCAAGCCTGTGAGGTAGGTGCTGTAACAGCATCCCATTTTACAGAAGGGGAACCTGAAGTTAAGTAACTTTTCAAGAGTATTAATAAATGATAATATAAGAACTGACCTCAGATTTTGCTGTGATTGCCTCATTCTGAATCTCCCAGCTGCCCCTCTTTTTCAGGACCAGAGCTTTAGAATCGGAAAGGGTCTTGGAAACCAAAAAAGACCACCCCCTTCATTTTCACAAGAGGAAACTGAGGCACAGAAATATTAATTGACTTGCCCAGAATTTCACAGCTAGTAAATGAAGATGGGTTTGAATCCAAGTCTTTCTGAACCTTTCAAGGGAATTTTGGAGCCCACGGAGCCCATTTTATAGACAAGAACCTGAGGTACTGTGATACTAAATGGCTTGCCCAGGGTCACATAGCTATCAACAATCTGAGGCAGAATTTGAAGCCTTATCTTGATTTCACTATCCAATCATTCTGATCCTTAGCCATTCCAATGACAGTTCTTCTCCAGCCCCCACCCCCACCCCCTTCTCCAGTAAACCTATCTGGTTAGATTGTACACTCTCCTCTGCTCTGAGCACTTCTTAGTAATACTTTTTTGATGGCTGCCCTGGAAAGATTATTTAACCCACCCCTGTGTTACTGCCTGGCCTCTCCAGACCCCATTCAACTTTTTTTAAGCACCTACATTATGAATGGAATGGAGTCAAAATTTACTTAAGGCCTTTGCCCAAAGATTATTTTATGGAGAACTCACACAGGGCAAGCACTCACAAAAAAGAGTCTTTTTACAAGCATTTGACAAGGTGGCCAGTCTAATGGAGAGCCTAGTCAGAAAAAGCGATACCAGGACACTCTCAAGGTCCTTTAGAATGGACTGTAGGATTTGGGAGACACTGGTACAAGACCACCAGCATGGTAAGCCCTCGTCAAAGAAGGGGCTGGGCTCTGGGAGCCAAGCAGAACTGAGTTAGCTCAGAGAAAATATGAGGTGCACAAAGTTAGAAAGTCCACCCCAAATGTTGATAGGGACTACATGTGTCTGACCTGTGCAGAGAACGTTCTGTCTTCTTCAAGATTGATGGTCAACAACCAAGACCTTTCCTCTTGGTATGTAGAGGTATAGGACAGAAAAAGAGGTAAAGGTGTTCCAGGGAATGATGTTACCTAACTCTATGGCTCACTCCCCGAGGCCATATCTCAGCTTAGATTCAACTACTCCCCCAAACCAAGCAGATGGGGTGTGATGGAGTATGTCTATACCAGAGGAATCAACTGAGTTTTTTGATTATTCATTTCATGGGGAAGGATTAGGTTAGGTTGAGTCCTTTGTTTTCCAAGAGAACCAAAATGACCTCAATATGTTAGAGTTGAGTCACAGTGTGTTCAACGGTGACTGAAGAGACCAACACAAGCTCAGAAGGCTCTGCCACAGGTTGGACACACATAGTCCCTCAACGTTTGGGGTGGATTGTCTAACTTTGGGCACCTCATATTTCCTGAACTAATTGAATTCTGCTTTGCTCACAGAGCACAGCATCTTCTCAGATGAGGATCCGCCATCCTGGCCAATTTCTCCCATGTCATACAACCAATTCTAAAGTTCTTGAGAGTAGCCTTGTGTTCTTTAGTTTGCCACGGGTGAATTCTCCACAAAATAGTCTTTTTAAAGGATTTGAACAAGGTGGCCAGTCTAGTGGAGGAATTAGAGGATGAGAGCCTAGTCTAAGACATGGCTTGCTCTTGGGATCACACAGCTAATCTGTGTCAGAAAAGTGATTTGAACCCAGGCCTTCTATCCTGCAAGACTAGCTTGGAGAATTCTCATTTCCTTGCTTGAGCTGCTGGTTTCATAACTGTTCTTTTTTTAGGTCATCCCAACCAGTCTGACTGCTTGCTGTCTATGCAATGATGGGCTTCTGTTCAGTAGTTTTTCAGTTGACTCCTCAAGATCCCATGTAGGGTTTTCTTAGCAAAGACACTGGAGCGATCTGATTTGCCATTTCCCTCTCCAACTAAAGTTACAGATGAGGAAACTGAGGTGAAGGAACTTCCCAGGATCATACAATTAGGAAGTGTAAGGGGTCAGATTTGAACTCAGGAAGAGAAGTCTTGTTGGCTCTAGGTCCTGCACTCTATCTGCCTCCCCCCCCCCCCCACCTCCCCATACCCCAGGAAACTAGTCAATAGAGCACTGGACACCAAAAGGCCAATTCTGGCTCTCCCTTTAATTCAATCTCCTTTTCTGGTTATTAGCTTCCTTCTCTGTGAAATGAAAGACATAAAAGGAGAGCAGGGGATTTATGGGGTGTTTAAAAAAAAACTTATTTCGATAAATATAATTGGTCTCCTTTGAAATCCCATGTATTTTACCTTAGGCATTTAAAACATGATTCTGATAAGGGGATGCCCTAGGTCTCTCCAAGCTGCCCAAGAGACCCCAGATTTAGCAGAGCCTTAAGGGCTCCTCCAGCAGAGGGGGGGGGCACACCCACTCAAGCTGATCACTCTTGATAAATCATTTCAGCATCCCTAGAGTCTTTGCCAGTGACTCAGACAACTTCCAGCAGGGGCATGGCCTTTAGAATTAGGGCTGGGAAGTCTTCCCTTCTCCAGCACCCCACCCCCTATTTCCTTCCCTTCTCCAAACTTCCCAGGTCAAGGCCTTTGCAAAGTGGGGTGGAAGGGGAGCAGGGGCTGAGACAGCTCCCAGGTTCCAAGTTAGGAGAAGCCGCAAACTGGATCTGGGGTGTGTCCTAGAGCTTGCCGGGAGGGGGAACTGGCAGAGGAAACAACTCTCAGTCTCCGTTCCGGGATCCCAGAGCGGATTCCCCAGCAATATTCCCGAATGGAGGGGCCGTCCCACTCCGTCCCTCCGGCTCTCTTCACCGCTGGAGGAGGACACAGTCTTCCGTCCTCTCCCGTCCCACACCTTGTCTCCCATCCCATTTCCTGGCAGAGAAGCGGGGCTTATCTCCTCCTCCCATCGCGCCGGCGGGGTGCCCAGCCCGTCTCCCCGCAGGGAAGAGGGGCCCACCTCCGCTGAAGGGAACTCACCCCTTCGCTCCCACGGAGGGATAACCTCCCTCTGCCTTCTCTCACCCCTACCGGAGCCGACTCACCTCCCATCTCCTACCGCCGCTGAGACAGCCGGGGCCCCTATAATCCCACTCCCCCCCCCCGGGGAGTCCCCTGTCCCCCCGCATTAGGGAGGAGAGGGCCTCCGCCCCCCGCCCCCCGTCCCCCGTCCCCCGTCCCAAAACTCACCTCCAGCTCGCATGGCCCCCCGCCCGCAGTCTGCCCTGCCCGACTGGGCTGGCTCAGCTCCACGCTGCCGCCTCCTCTTCCACCTCCCCCCCCCACCCCCCGGCCCGGCCCAGTCCCCTCCCCTCTAGGCCCTGTCCCACCCACTCGGCTCCCTTCCTCCCTTAAAGGGGGCCCGCGAGCGACAAGACCTTCAACTCGGCTGAGCACGCCCACCCCCCGCGCTCTTGGTCTGAAGCCCGCGCTGCCAGTTGGCCCCTGGTTCAGAAAAGCAAGGATCCGGTCCAGAGGCTGATGGAGAGCTTTCCCGCCCCCTCGGGCCACCTACCGGGAAATCCACTGGCTAGTTTGGGAGTCTAGGTCCAGCTCCTAGTAATGGGGGCGGGGGTGGGAGTAGAGGGAACCTAAAACCTCGTCCAAAACCTCACTTGGGAGGAGAGAGTGAGAGGAAATCCCGGGGGTCCATAGAAGGCATCCAGGAAGCCCCGGACCCAAGAACGCCTCTTCCCTCAGCTCCGAGGGCCCGTATTGTGCCTTTGGGTTGCTCTTTCTAAGCTCCTATTTTCAAGTGTAGGGAGACTAAAAAGAGAGGGCACTCCCCCAAACACACTTTCTTTACAGAGGTGATGAGCTGGGGGTGTGGATTCTGTCACACTCAAATTTTAGTCAACGGCTGGGTTTAAACCTTTGTTACAAGGGATGGCTTTCTAGATGCTTGGAGGTTTGAGAAAAGATTTCAAAAATAAGCAATGAAAAAATAAAACCGATCAGTAAACATTAAAAAAAAAAACCGAGCCCACCATAGCCCTCCATTTCAAAGTATATTACAAAACCGTCATCATAAAAACAATTTGGTGCTGTTTAATTTCAAAAAAAAAAAGGGGGGGGGAAGGAAAAGGGAAACAAGCACCTACTATGTGCCAGGCAACGGGACTAAGCCCTTGACAAATACCCATTTGATCCTCACAATTACTCAGAAGAGTAGGTGCAATTATTATTATTCTATTTTTCAATTTAGAAAATTGAGGCAATGACTTGACCAATGTGAACCAATTAGATACAAAATAATCAGAAGCAAACAGACACAATAACATAATGTTCCATAAACCTTAAAGAACTGAAGAAAGGACTTACTTCTGGGGGGACCTAATGGAAAAATTGGAAGCTTTCTGGTAGAAATTAGCTCTAGACCAACAGCTCTCACCAAATATGCCAGAGTATACTCCAGATGGATACAAACCTTAGATTTAAAAGGTAATTTGTAAGCAAATTAGAGGAGTGAGGGAGAAATTCTCTTTTTGATCTATGGAAAAGGGAAGAATTCATGACCAAATGAGGGATAGACAAGGCCACAAACTTTTTTTTTCATGTTCAATATAATAATATTGTCAACAAATATTTATTAAGCATGATCCTGTACTAAGTTTTGGGAACACGGAGAAAAGGCAAATAGAGCCTTTGGAGACAAAAAACTACCTACAAACAAGATACACACCCAAATAAATTGACATTGTTTCGTGGAGAAACAAGAAAGACAGAGAGAGACAAAGAAATAGTGACAGAGATAAAGACAGGCAGAAAGATAGAGGCAGAAATAGAGACATAGAGAGAGATGGAGAGAGATAGAGAGAATAGCATGTTTTAGCATGTAGAACAGATAAAGCACCTCTTTCCTGGTGAGAGGTTCAGGATTATGTGGGGTGAGTTGGATGAGGTTGAGGGAATCTGTTGTTACCCCCCCCCCAAGTTGTGAATGTTGTCAGCATCATTTGGCTCCCTACCTTCTTTGTCTTTGCCCATTTTTCTTTGTTGGATGAAACAAATTCCAGTGGAAGAGAGACAGTACTTCCAAAAATGACAGAGGTATAATAACAAAAGTTTGAAATAAAGCATATTTTAAATGTATTTTTACAATTTTAATAGTTTTTTTTATTTTTTCCAATTACATGTAAAAGTAGTTTTCAACATTCATAGTTACAAGATTTTAAGTTCCATATTTTTTCCCCTCCTTCCTTCCTCTCTTCTCTACCCAAGTTGGCAAGCAATTTGATATGGGTTATATATGTACAATCATAATAAATATTTAAATAGGCATTTGAATTTTAAAATATTTTTGAACAAATTTTGCAACATTTATTTAAATGTTAAATATGTATTTACGGAAACTTCACATTTAAAAATATTTTGAACAAATTTAAAAATATTTAATTTTAAAAAATAAAAATAAAACGTAGAGGAGTGGAAGAGGGCCAGAGCACAAAAGGTGGGTGATGAGGACCATGAGGGAAAAAGGTTTTGTCAACTTTCTAACTTTCTCTGAATATGTGGAAAGAATTAGGTTGCTGCAGACTTTAAGTGACGGTTTTCAGAGCTGGAGGGAAAATCATCTGCTTCGAATATTGTATCAATCAGTCACTAAGCACTTATTAAGCTATGGGTTAGTGATGGGCTGCAGCTTCTAAAGGAAATGTAGCAATAATCCTAAGGTCCCCTGGCCTTGGGAGTAATGTAGTTATATATTTCTTCCCCTGGCTTTTAGGGAAGATGAAGCAATAACCCTGAGGTCCCCTAGTTAAGAGTACTGTAGTTCTACAAACGTTTCTGGCTGTCAGATAACAAGGTTTGCCAATAACCCTAATATCCCCTGGCTTTGGGAGTGCTATAGTTCCACAAACATTGCTGGCTGTCAGATAACAATCTCTTGGTCTCTGATGACAAAATTTCTGAGACAATAATGAGGTGCAGACCATCGACGTTCCAAGGAGACCCCAAAAGATTGGGGTTGCAGACCAGAGTCAAGAGATATCTCAAAAGAATTTGGAGGCTTGAACCCATCTCCAAGTCAAAGGACAAAGTTTATTATAATTATAAAGCCGATTGAAGTGGGCTAAGTTCCAAAAGAATTTAGCAAAGCATCAAGAGCAAGAAGATAAATTTATAGGAAAAAGTTACAGAGACCAGGAGCTTCATGTTACTTATTTGCTAATTTTAGGGCTTACAGGTAAGTTTGAGGGGTGGTCTATTCACTGTTGTCTCAGGAACTTTTTTTTTATCACTGACCAATGGATTGTTTGTTTGTAGGACTATATTATGGTATCCCTAAGGCCATGAGATTTTACCAGGTGAAGTGGAAGGATTTCCCAGGCATGTAGAACAGCCAGGGCAAACACATGGTAGGTAACAAGAGATAGTGAGCCATGTGTTCACATTGAACTATAAAATCCAAGAATATCAGAGCTGTAAGAAACATTAATAAGGTGAAAGAGATGGAGAATGACAAATACTACATATAATAGTTCAAAGTATAGTAGGTGAGTCAGTTATTGAGCATTTATTAAGTGCCTACTATGTACCAGACACAGTTAAAAACACTAAAAGTAAAACACAATGTGTTATTGACTTATTCCAAGGCTTCTATCTCAACTCTATCAAGAAATGGATAAGAATTTAATAATAATAATAATAGATGTTAAGAACAAGCTAAAAGCTTGCAAAGTACCGCTCTTAGCTCATGGGCACCGAGGGAACCTTCCTCCCAATCACCCTCGGAAGTATCACAGATATTGTTATCTCTATAATTACCAATCAATAAACATTTATCTAGATCCTAGGTGAGTCAGGCATTATGCTAAACCCTGAGGGCAGAAAGAAAGACAAAGAAAAAATAATTAAGATTTAAAGATTTTAATTCAACTCCAGAGACTTGCTTCCCATCACATATCTGGGGCCCTTTGGGAACAAAGTCAGCTGCTAACTTTACCCGCCATTACCTGAGGAAGCTAAAGCCTAGAATTGCTGGATCTGGGGATCAAAGTTCTTTCTCCCCTCCCTAGCCAGCCACTCAGATGTTAGTAAGGGCCACTCTGCTCTTTGATGTCTGTAATTCTGTTTGAAGGGTAAAAATAAAAATAGTTTGAGGAACCACTGTTAGGAAGCTTCATATTGAATAGGTTCCAAAAGTTCTAATAAATAAGTTCCAATAAAATAAGTTCCATTCAGGAAACCTGCATTTTAATGAACCTTAACATAAAGGACAAGATCTGACAGGAATCAGGAAAGGCCTCATGGAAATGAACAGGTGGGGTGGTTCTTTTTTTTCCCTTCATTTTCCACTTTCTTATTTATTCATTCATTTACTTATTTGTTTATTTTTATTCATTTATTTTCTTGTTTGCTTATCCATTTTTTTGTTTGTTGACTTTTAAAAACTGCAGTGAATAGAGTGTCAATCCTGGAGTCAGGAGGATCTGAATTCAAGTCCAGTCACTTACTAGCTGTGTAACTCTGGGCAAGCCTCTTAAAAAAATAAATCCCCAAACATAAGAAATGGTCAAGTCTGCCTGCCCTAAAATCCTGACCTGTAATATCGTCTTACACAGGGCCTTCACCCTAACAGAAAGAACATTGATCCAGTAGTTAGAAAACCTGGGCTACTCCCTGTGTGATCTTAGGGTCCCCAATCCCCTTTTCTAGGCCTCATTTCTCTCTTAGGTTAGAACAATAAAACAAAACCAAAAAACCTGAAAGAGTTGGAATGGATTGTCTAAAGGGTTTTCCAGCTCTGAGAGTCTCCAGCATGGTACTGAGGTTGAGAAAGGGGGACCCCAAAAGTCCCAGACTGGTGTCTCAAGGTGTTGCAAAAGAATTTGTAAGCTTGAAGCCATCTCCTAGTCAAGGAGCAAAGTTTATTAAAAGCCTTGTCACCTCATTACTAAGCAAATTCAGTAAAGATGCAGTATCAAGCACTTACACAGCTTTCTATCTCAGATATGTTAATTCTATTGTTCAAGGGTAGGTTTAGGAAGGAATCTCCAAATGAATTAAGGGTGTGCTCAGTTTCCTAAGGCAGATCCCAAAGCCCTAACACCAAGGATTCATTAGAACAGAAACCCCAAGGTCAGGGGACCCCCAAATCAGCTTACAACAATGGGACTATAACAAAGTGCTGGATTTGATGGAAGTTGAAATTTCTAAAAATTTTAATTAAAAAAAAATTCTGAACTAAACAACTGCCAAAATAACAACTACAACCCCAGCAAAATGAACTTTTCTATATGTTGCAGAACAAGAAAAGATGATCTGCAGGAAGATGATTCCCAACAAGGTTGTCAGAAAGACTGTTTGAAGATTCTAACTAGACAGTCTCAGAGAATGGAGTTCTAGATAATGGAGACTGATATAAATAGTGTGGCCTTATAATATTCTATACAAACAAGAATTAGTTTCCTTTTGGTACTCTTTTGTGTTCCTAATTTTAGCTGATAATAGCAGAAGTGGATCCCCTCAGTATTTCCTGATTGCAGAAGGTAATAAGGTGGTTGTCCACTTCACTTTAGGGCTTTCCTTCCTTCTTTCTTTTCTTTGTTTCTTTTTTCCTTCCTTCCTTTCCTCCTTCCTTTGTTCCTTCATTCTTTCCTTGGTTCCTTCATTCCTTCCTTCATTCTTTTCTCCCTCCCTCCCTCCCTCCCTTCCTTTCTCCCTCCCTTCCTCTCTTCTTTCCTTCCTTCCTTCTTTTATTTTTTTTGGAGAAGACATTATATCTGGCTTTCTTTCCCCACATTGGGGAAAGTAAACACTTTTTATTTTTTTATTTTTTGGCTGAGGCAATAGGGGTTAAGTGACTTGCCCAGGATCACACAGCCAGGAAATGTTAAGTGTCTGAGGTCAAATTTGAACTCAAGTCCTCCTGACTTCAGGGTTGGTGCTCTATCCACTGCACCATCTAGCTGCCCCAACAAAAATTCTTATGGCAAATAAGTAGTAATGTTCAAAATTGTATCCTCTTTTTTCATTTTGAATCCCTCAGAATCTTCAGCGGGAGATCAATTCAATTCAACAAATATTTGTTAAGTGCACTTTATGACGCTAGGCACTGTGCTAAGTGTTAGGGATGTGGAAAGCTGCAAAATATAGTCCCTGCCCACTAATACATTGTTGGTGGAATTGTGAATATGTAATGCCAAAGAAACTGAGCAAGACAAGAGATTAGAGTCCAATTCAATAGTTTATAAATGGAGAGAAATACTGGGACAAATGGATCCACGTTTGATCCCAGGGCTGGACGAGACCATCATCTCAAAGAGTCCAGCCCTGATAGCGAGCTTTTTTATAGGATAACAAGAACAATGATGTAGTGGGGGAGGTACCTAGGTGGGGATAACCTAATGGTGGGGGAGACTTCTAGGATGACGTGGAGGGAGGTTATTGATATTCTAATGACATCTAAAATGGATAAACCTTTATCTTGTCAAAGAAGAAGAAGAAATGTCTATAACCTAAAGATATAAAACCTTTATCTCAAACATTAAGAGGGAAAGGTTATAACCTGAAGCAGAATAACTAAATAGGACAATTGGAGAAACTGGGTCATGATATTAAAAGGGAACTCTGGCACAACAAATACATCCAGCCATTCTGGAGAGCAATTTGGAACTATGCTCAAAAAGTTATCAAACTGTGCATATCCTTTGATCCAGCAGTGTCTCTACTGGGCTTATACCCCAAAGAGATACTAAAGAAGGGAAAGGGACCTGGATGTACAGGAATGTTTGTGGCAGCCCTGTTGGTAGTGACCAGAAACTGGAAACTGAGTAGATGCCCATCAATTGGAGAATGACTGAATAAATTGTGGCATATGAATATTATGGAATATCATTGTTCTGTAAGAAATGACCAGCAGGAGGATTTCAGAAAGGCCTGGAGAGACTTACATGAACTGATGCTGAGTGAAATGGACAGAATCAGGAGATCATTATATACTTCAACAACAATACTATATGATGATCCATTCTGATGGACATGGCCCTCTCCAGCAATGAGATGAACCAAATCAGTTCCAATAGAGCAGTAGTGAACTGAACCAGCTACACTCAGCGAAAGAACTCTGGGAGATGACTATGAACAACTATATAGAATTTCCAATCCCTCTATTTTTGTCCACCTGCATTTTTTTATTTCCTTCACAGGCTAATTGTACACCATTGCAAAGTACTTTCTGTACTTTCTGTACAATAAAATAACTGTTAGGACATATATACTTATATTGTATTTAACTTATACTTTAACGTATTTAACATGTATTGGTCAACCTGCCATGGAGGGAGGGGATAGAGGGAAGGAGGGGAAAAATTGGAACAAAAGGTTTGGCAGTTGTCAATGCTGTAAAATTACCTATGCATATAACTTATAAATAAAAAGCTATTAAAATATATATATATAGTCCCTGCCCTCAAGAAAGCGACAATCAAAAGAGGGAAACATCATGCAAATACATTCAAAGCAAACTATATATTGTTGGTTATTGAATAGATCAGTCTTTCTTTGCTATAACAACTAGGTTCAAATTTCACACTTGCTGCTTCACAGCTCTAGGCAAGATACATAACCTTTCTGAGCTATTGTTTCCTTAGCTATAACAATACCACAATTAACAGTTATCTCCACTTTTGGGTTAGGCACTGTGCTAGGTGCTAGGGCGCACACACTCAACATTAGGGAAACATGGTTACTACACCATGTAAACTCAGGTGGAAAGAGTAGGTATCAGATACTAGCATTATACTTTCCCCTCTTCCTCCTCTTCTTCCTCTCCTCTTCCTCTTTTTTCTCTTCTTCCTTCTCTTCCTCTTTTTTCCCTCTTCCTCCTTCTCTTCCTCTTATTTCCTCCTCCTCCTCTTCCTCTTTTTTTCCTCTTCTTCTTTCTCTTCCTCTTTTTTCCTCCTCCTTCTCTTCCTCTTTTTTCTTCTTCCTCTTTCTCCTTCTCTTCCTCCTCTTCCTCCTCCTTCTTCTCCTTCTCCTCCTCCTCCTCCTCTTTCTTCTTCCTTCTCTTTCTTACTTTCTCAATGAGTATGAACCTAGATAGACTCCCAAAGATGGTAGAGGATAGAAGGGCATGAGGTCACAAAGAATCAGACACAATTGAATGACAACCAAAAACTCCTTTCTCCCCCTCCTCCTCC
This sequence comes from Sarcophilus harrisii, assembly GCF_902635505.1. Lineage (NCBI taxonomy): Eukaryota > Metazoa > Chordata > Mammalia > Dasyuromorphia > Dasyuridae > Sarcophilus > Sarcophilus harrisii. The sequence continues at coordinate 690,773,540 of NC_045426.1, forward strand.
TCTCTCTGCATCTCTCTCCCTGACCCTCCCCCCACACCCACCTAGACGCTTAGAGCAACCTTTGCCTCCTCACTCTACAGAGTTAGGCAGAAGAGGGAGAGGAGTTTGCTTTGCCTTATTTGCTTTTTGATTCACACCCAGTTCCAGCTCAGCAGCCAGTCAAGTGAGTTTCTTTGCCCCACGGTTAGCAGAGCAAAAACAAGTTGCTGATGTGCATTTTCTAACATGGAGAACAGGGCCTTCTCCTATGCACACTTGGAATCAAGCTCATTCAACCTCCATGTGAGTAGGAGGCTAAACCTTGCCCATGTTTTAAAGGATGGGAGTCCCATTTGGTCAGTCTTCTGCCCCAGCCATTTTCACTGTCATTCATAATATTACATGTCAAGTACATTACTGAGGCACAAAATAGATACTCTACAAAGGTGGTAGTGGAGATAATTATTAACCAGAGGAGTCAGGGATAGCTTTCTTCCATTGGGTAAAGGGCTCTTAGTCTGGGATCTGGGAATTTGAAAAGTTTTTTTGAAAATTCTTGAAATTCAATATAATTAATTAATTTCCTTTGTAATACTATACAATTTATTTTGTGCCTTTAAAAATAAGATTCTGTGGATCCAGCCATTCTGGAGAGCAATTATACTCAAAGTTATCAAATTGTGCATACCCCTTGATCTAGCAGTGTCTCTGCTGGGCTTTTTTCCCAAAGAGATCTTAAAGGAGGGAAAGGGACCCACATGTGCAAAGATGTTTGTGGCAGCCCTCTTTGTAGTGGCAAGAAACTGGAAACGGAGTGGATGCCCATCAGTTGGAGAACGACTGACTGAGTTATGATATATGAATGTTATGGGATGTTATTGTTCTATAAGAAACAATCATCAGGATGATTTTAGAGAGACCTGGAGAGACTGACATGAACTGATGCTGAGTGAAATGAGCAGGATCAGGAGATCATCATAAACTTCAACAACAATACTGTATAAGGATCAACTCTGATGGACCTGGATCTCTTCAACAATGAGAGGATCCAAATCAGTTCCAATTGATCAGTGATGAACAGAACCCAGAGAAAGAACATGGGAAATGAGTGTGGACCACAATATAGCATTTCCACTCTTTCTGTCATTGTTTGCTTGCATTTTTGTTTTTCTTCCCAGGTTATTTTTACCTTCTTTCTAAATCTGATTTTTCTTGTGCAACAAGAGAACTGTATGGATCTGCACACATATATTGTTTTTAAGATAGATTCTAACATGTTTAACATGTATGGGACTACCTGCCATCTAGGGGAGGGGGTAGAGGGAAGGAGGGGAAAAGTTGGAACAGAAGTTTTTGCAAGTATCAGTGTTGAAAAATTACCTATGCATATGTTTTGTCAATAAAAAGTTATAATAAAAAATAAATAAATTTCTGAAATTTTGGGTTCACCAGATTGTCAATAGGGATCGGGACAGAAAGATGCAGGAGGTAGCATTTCAACTGGGCTTTAGTAACTCAACAGGAAAAGAAGGGGAGGGGTGACATTTTGGGGAGAGGAAACTTCCCAAGAAAAGGGAAGTTCAAGGCATGTTCAGGGGACAAAGTTGTCCAGCTTGCGAGAGGTCATCAAATGCCATTCAAGCTACAACCAGTTCCTATATAACTGACTTGCTTCCTTTTCCAATTGCTTCTCATGCCTTGCATAATCTCAATCGTGATTTATTTCTCTATTCCTACTGGTGTGTTATTTAAACAAGTTAGAAGAAGTCACAAATGGATGGTATAGAGCAGGGGTTGTGAAATAGCAGAGAAAGCACTGAACTTGGAAAAAGGAAATCCTGGATTCTAACCTTTCCTTATGTTAATATAAGGAAATATTAAATCAATTATTAGATATAATTATTATTTTTGTTATATCATTATAGATTGTAATTTATTACCATCATTATCATATTAATAAAATTATACTGTTAATGTTATAATTTCTATAATTATTAGTGTTATATTTATTATTGTTATAATTTATATAATTCTAATTACATACAATTATTTTACTTCATCTAGTATGTAAGATTATTCTAATGTGCTATATATAAAATATCAATTTAATTTAATAACTAATACAAGGAAGTTTGGAAATGTACTAGTTGGGAAAGCCTCAGTAAGTTACTTAAGCTCTCTATTTGGTTTTCTCATCTGTAAAAATAAGTGACTTGACTCAAAGTCTCTGCTGCACAGTACTTCTTTTATTCTTTCTTGTTTGATTCTATCTCACTGTCCTCAGCCTCTATGCCAGATCTTTCCTTCTATCCATAAATCTATTCCACTGTTTCTTCCCTACCTTGCTCTCAGCATGACATCTTCTTTTCCAACTTTGCTGAGAAAAGAGAGGCCATCCTGACTTCTCTTGTTTTCACTTTGTATTTAATTATCTACATTAATTAATATTTATTGACCCTGGGCTACTCACTCAAAACCTGTGTCTTTATTTGGAAAAAAATGAGGGGATTAAATTCAAAGAATTTCAAGATTTGCTACAATTCTAAACCTATGATCCTATGCTGATGGGCCAAGAAAATTTTATTTTGTAATTATTCTGTAAATATATCTTTATATACGTAGACAGTATCTCCCCTCAAAAGAATGTAAAGTCAGTGAAGACAGAAAAGAGAACAGAAAAGCATTTATTAAGTGCTTACTTTGTTCAAAGCACTGTAGAAATAAATAGAAAATCAAGGCGCTGCCCACTCTCAGGGAACTTGCATTCTAATCAGAGGAGACAAGAAATAGAGGAGGGTCCACCTGCAGGGTGGATGGCAAGGCCCGGGGCTAAGTGGTTGGACAGGTGTCAATGATTTGAGAGTCTGGCAACTGGGCAATTGATAAAGCCCAATAGACCTTATGTACTGGTGAGTAGCCAGATGCTAAGGCTTGCCTCAATGATTTCCATCCTTCCAAAGGGATTGTAGTTGGTGAACTCTACTCATTAAAAGGGTTTAAATTGCCAAGTCTGTGTAGCAGCCAGGGATATGAAGACACCCTAGATCAGGGGTCCGCAAACTTTTTAAATAGGGGGCCAGTTCACTGTCCCTCAGACTGTTGGAGGGCCAGATTATAGTAAAAACAAAAACTATGTTTTGTGGGCCTTTAAATAAATAAACTTCATAGCCCTGAGTGAGGGGGATAATGGTTTTCAGCTGCTGAATCTGGCCCACGGTCATAGTTTGAGGACCCCTGCTCCATGTCTTGGGAAGAGAAGATGTAGGAAAGCTTTTTCTGGTTGGACAGAACGGGACTATCCTTGATTTTAGTTTTGTCTTTGAATTCCCAACACTTAACACAGTGCCTGGAACATAGTAGAGACTTAATAGTGCTTATTAATTGATTGATTCTCTTCTTCTCTATACTTCAACCTCCCTTTATATCATCTCTCATTCTTTCTTCTTTTGCTTTATCTTTAAGGAATAGAAAAAAACATCTTCTTTCAAGAAATCAACACTGGTGACCTTAGTCTTCTCCCCTCCTTCAAACTCTGGAAGTTTATCCCATCAATCCCCAGCAATCACTAAGCTAAAATGAATAGGGCTTTTCCTCAGGATGCTGATAGTGCGAGGAAGGTCCTAATTTTTCCCATCCCACAAGTAGATGCACCAGCTGATCTTCCTCAAAGGAGATGTCTTCCTCTTTCTCAAAGATGAACAAAAGAGGCAAGAATGAGAAATGAAGTTAACGGGATTTGAAATATAGACTAGAAGAGAATCAAGTGATTAATCAATAAGCAATACTAAGCATCTATTATGTACCAGGCACTGTGATACATGTTGGGAATTTTCCAAACCAAAAATGTACCTACCAAAAACTCCGAGCTTTTAGAATGTAAGCTTCTGGAGGGCAGGGATTATCTTTGTTTTACAATCTCTGTCCCCAGCATCTGATTATTTATTTAGAAAGCAATGCGGGTTAAAGAACTTTCCTAGGGTCACACAACTAGTAAGCATTTAAGTTCAAATTTGAACTCGGGTCCTTCTGACTAGGACTAGAGCTCTGCATGGTGTCCCTTCATTCCCCTTGTTAACAACATTTAGAACAGTGCTTGGTACATAGTAAGAACCTAATAAATGCCTTTGAGACTTCATCCATTCATCCTCACCATACTTGAGTTCTTATAGTATTACTGTTGACTGTCTTCTGGACTCTCTTTCCCTCGTGGGTTTTCTGGTACTGTTTCTGCTTCTCCTTTATTTCTGTTCAATCCTTTGCTGTATCATCATCCATATCATACCCATGTTACTGTTGATATCTTTACATGACTTTTCATTATTTCTGAAATAAAATAAAAACTCCACAGCATGTCTGTCTCACGTGAATTCGTTACTTGCTGCACAATCTGAGTGAAGATTTCCTGTGGGAATCAGACAGTTTCGAAATGAGAAGATTCGATCAATTGTTTCCACCTCTTTAGTTTCTGTATTGGTACAAAGGTCTCTCCGAATGATTGCTTATGTAGTAACAACATCCGATGGTGGAAAGGGGAAAAGAATCTAAGGTCATGGGGAGATTATGGAGTCTTACAAGGCTGGGGAATCTCTGGTCCTGTTACTAAATATGATTCTGAATAGGTTTATTGCCCATTCCTTTCATTGGGCAAAGTAAGTTCCTATTCTTTTTTTTTTTTTAAATTCTTATTCACATCCTCCCCCCAATTACATGGAAAAAAACCAATTTTTAACATTCGTTTAGACAAGCAATCTAATTTGGTTATATGTGCACAGTCATGCAAAACACATTGCCATATCGGTCATGTTGTAAAAGAAAAGACAGTCTGCCCCAAAATAAACACCAAGAAAATGAAAGTTGTTTTTTTTTTTTTTTTTAAAGTAAGCTTTGATCTGCACTCAGACCTTATCAACTTTCTCTCTGGGTGTGGATAGCATTTGTCAACATAGTTCTTTGGAATCATTTTGGATCATTTTATTGCTTAGAATAACGAATTCATTCACTATTCCAAAGAACTTATGATGTACTGTGTACAATGTTCTGGTTTTGCTCTCTTCACTTTGTAACAGTTTATGTAAATCTTTCAGGTTTTTCCTGAAATCATTCTACTTGTCATTTCTTTTTTTTCCCTTTATAATGCTCTTTTTAAAATTTTCAAAACATAATATGGTTTTCAATATTATTATCTTTGCAAAACCTTGTGTTTCAATTTTTTTCTTCCTCTTTCCCCTCCTTCTCCTAGAGAGCAAGTAATCCAATACAGATTAAACATTTGCAATTCTTCTATACGTATTTCCACAATTATGCTGCACAAGAAAAATCAGATCAAAAAGGGAAAAAGATGAGAAAAAACAAAATGCACGCAAACTACAACAACAAAAGAAGTGAAAATATTATGTTGTGATCCACAGTCAGTTCCCACAATCCTCTCTCTGGGTGCATATGGCTCTCTCTATTACAAGACCATCAGAACTGGACTGAATCACTTCGATGTTGAAAAGAGCGAATCTTTTTGTTCCTGTGTTACTTGTCCTTTCTAATAGCACAATATTATACCACAGCTTGTTCAGCCATTTGCCAATTCTTTGCCATCACTAAAAGAACTGCTACAATTTTTTTTTTTTTACAATTTTTGTACAAATACGTTCTTTTCCTTAAAAAAAAAAAGTCTCATTGCCTATAAGCCTAGTAGTAATTTTCTGGATCTTCAAAAGGTATGCACAGTTTTATATCCCTTTGGACATAGCTCCAGATTGTTCTCCAGAGTGATTGGAACAATTCATAATTCCACCAAAAATGCATTAGTGTCCCAATTCTGCCCCCCATCTCCTCCAATATCTATCATTTTTCTTTTCTGTCGTATTTGATAGGCATGAGGTGGTAGCTTGGAGTTTAATTTGCATTTCTTTAATCAATAGTGATTTAGAGAATTTTTTCATGACTATAAACAGCTTCAATTTTTTCACCCCAAAACTGCCTTCAAGCACTTATAAACTGGGGAGTAAGTAACTCTTATTCTTACAAATTTGACTCAGTTCTCTACATATTTGAGAAGTGAGTCCTTTATCAGAGAAATTTGCTATAAAATTCTCGCCCTCCCCACCACCAACTGGCTATTAAACATTTCAATCTGATAAATCATATCATATCCAACCATATAATCTCAACATATTCAAAACATATTTTATTATGCTCTTTTGAACTTCCCTATTTCTACTGAAGATAATACTATTCTTCCTCTTTCCCGGTTTTGGGAAAAAAAAAAAAAAGATGGTGACGGTAGTGGTGAGGAAATGGCAATGTTTGCATCTGATAGATGAGGAAACGGAGAGTGAAGAGTTTGCACTGAGATTGCGGTCAAGTAAAAAATCACTTATGAAGCACCTACTAAGTGCCTGGCACACAGTAGGTGCTTGTTGATTTTTTCCTTTCTTTTTCTTTTTTTTTTTGTCCTTGTTGATTGATTGACTTTAACTATACTTATATATGTGCCCTTGATAGAAATAAGCTCCCTGAGGATAGGTACTATTTTCTTTTTGAAATGGAAGATAGGTAGCATGGTAGGTAGAATTCTGGACCTGGAGTCAGGAAGAACTGAGATGAAATTTGAACTCAGACACTTACTGTGTGATCCTTGGCAAATCACTGAAGCTTTATCTCAGTTTCCTGAGAATAATAATAGCACCTACCTTCTAGGTTTATTGTAAGGATCAAATGAGATAATGTGTGTAAGGTGCAAACCTTGATAGATTAATTAAATTCTAGCTAATATTATTTTTATTTTATGGGAATAAAATGATTAAGACTGAACTTATTTTAACTTACAGGAATTTGTTTTATTTGACTGCAGATTTGTTACAAGCTCTTTTCTTTCTTTTTCTTTGCCAGTGGGGCAGACAAGTGGTGGGGAGAAGAAAATACATGTTTAGTAATGGCGGGGGGGAATAATTTAAAGAAGATTTCACAAAACATTTAGAAAAAAATTCTGCCTCAGAATTGCCTGACTTGTGCCAAAAGGATGGATGGTCTTTGGTTGTTCTCTCAAGTAAGGACCAGAGAGCTAAGACTTCCATGTAGTGGCTGCCTCCTCAGATTCTACAAGGGAGAAGGGAGATCTCAATAAAGGGGCAAAAGGCTATAGCTTTTTTCTAGCAAGCAAATTTGATGCCATTGTCTTAAGAAGGGATAGTACTTGCAGTTGTAGTTGCAAAATTCTAGGAATCCAACCTACCTTTAAACTTCCTGGAAGAACAGTTATAGACAGAGTGAACCAGACTCTCTCACTGGCGTTTTCTTAATTTCACAGTACTTAACCCTGCCAAAAAAAAAAAAAAAGGAAAGAAGTTCACCTGGAGTGATCTATTCATCTATTCTGTGTGTGTGTGTGTGTGTGTGTGTGTGTGTGTAAATACATTTTATTTGCACTTGATTGTGCAAATACATTGAAGAAGTATCCATGCACATTTCCAGTGGCTCCTAGAGTTTATACTGGGAGAACACATCCCAAACCCTAAAAAGAGTTGCTGTTATACCATCCTAGTGCCTCAAACTTCCAGAACTAGGGGCCTCTTTTTTTTTTTTTTAATTTAATAGCCTTTTATTTACAGGATTTATACATGGGTAACTTTACAGCATTAACAATTGCCAAACCTCTTGTTCCAATTTTTCACCTCTTACCCCCCCCACCCCCTCCCCTAGAAGGCAGGATGACCAGTAGATGTTAAATATATTAAAATATAACTTAGATACACAATAAGGATACATGACCAAAACATTATTTTGCTGTACAAAAAGAATCAGACTCTGAATTATTGTACAATTAGCTTGTGAAGGAAATCAAAAATGCAGGTGTGCATAAATATAGGGATTGGGAATTTAATGTAATGGTTTTTAATCATCTCCCAGAGTTATTTTTCTGGGCATAGCTAGCTCAGTTCATTATTGCTCCATTAGAAATGATTTGGTTGATCTCGTTGCTGAGGATGGCCTGATCCATCAGAACTGGTCATCATCTAGTATTGTTGTTGAAGTATATAATGATCTCCTGGTCCTGCTCATTTCACTCAGCATCAGTTCGTGTAAGTCTCTCCAGGCCTTTCTGAAATCATCCTGTTGGTCATTTCTTACAGAACAGTAATATTCCATAATTTTCATATACCACAATTTATTCAGCCATTCTCCAACTGATGGACATCCATTCAGTTTCCAGTTTCTAGCCACTACAAAAAGGGCTGCCACAAACATTCGTGCACATACAGGTCCCTTTCCCTTCTTTATAATCTCTTTGGGATATAATCCCAGTAGTAACACTGCTGGATCAAAGGGTATGCACAGTTTGATAACTTTTTGAGCATAGTTCCAAACTACTCTCCAAAATGGTTGGACCCGTTCACAACTCCACCAACAATGCATCAATGTCTAGGGGCCTCTTTTTCAACTGTATTTTCCTTTTATCATGTTGTTCAAGGCAAGGGGGAATTCTTATATTTGGATAGCATATGTATGGATTGAGTAGATTATTGGCAAGAGTAACTGCATGATTTCTTCTTCTTGTTCTTGTTCTTGTTCTTCTTTCTTCTTCTTCTTCAACTGGGGTTAAGTGACTTGCCCAGGGTCACACAGCTAGGAAATGTTAAGTGCTTGAGATCGGATTTGAACTCAGGTCCTCCTAACTTCAGGGCTGGTGCTCTATTCACTTCACCAACTAGCTGATTTACATGATTTATTCTTAACAGTGCTATCACTTCCATTTTTAAGTGTCCATTAATCAGTGCTTCACTTCCATTTTTAAATGTCCATTAATCAGTGCTTAGAGAATGCTGATCAATACAATGATCAAACAATTATAATTAGCTGATCAATGAGCATTTATTAAGTGTCTACTATGTCCTAAGGGCTGGGGATAGTTAAAAAAAATTTAACTGATAGGGAGACACCATGTACAAACAAGTATAAACAAATTAAAATGGAAATGATCAATGGAGACAAAGCATTAGCAAGAAGGGGAAAGGCTTCCCGGACCTGAGAATACAGTTCAGCGAGCCCCTTGCCCTGAATTCATCACGAGCAGTAAGAAGCCAGAGGCAACAGGGACTTTCCAGAACCTTTTTCTTTCTCACCTCATGTGGTAACTGAGACTTTGCCTGGCTGGAGATTCACCTTAATTTTCATCTGAGCAGAGTCACTCCCCAGATCTCGGCTATCAAAGTGCTAACCACTTCCTTCATAGTGACGTTGGAGTGCACAGAAGGAAACTGTGCAGCAAGGTGCCATCCACTCTCAGGGACTCCCATCTTTCCTTCCCACACCCCAAGGCTGAAGAGCAAGGAGGGGGCTGGGATGCTTTTTGGGTCCTTTTCTCTCTTGGGGACTGAGACCTTTGGATCTGAGCCTCCTCCCCCTGCTACAGGAGGGAGATAGATCATGAAAAGGACAGAGCCTGCTTTTTCTCGGGAGAAATGATTGGATGTGGTGCCATGATAAAGACTCCCCAGGTCACATGCTGATTATCCACCTGCCATTTCTTATACCTGTGATCTTTGGTACCTGGTGACACACATAATCTCGCCATCACCACATATATGTGGTTATCTGCGTGATTATGGAAATAGTCACGGATTCCTAGAATTGTAGGCTAAAAGGAAGGGAGCAGCTAATACTGCTTGCTTATTGTACAAAAGCAACCAACGTGCAGAGATGTGTCTGTTATCAGGTCACATGGATCATAACTAGCAAAACTGGAATGCTTTAAAATTATTTACAGGTTGTCTGCTCCATTAGAATGTCAGCTCACAGAGGGCCAGAACTCTTTATTATTATTTTTTTTTTGGTTGTTGTTGTTGTTGCTTTTTCTACTCAGTACCTAGCACAAATTAAATGCTTAATAAAGTCTTGTTGAAGGGTAGCTAGGTGATATTATGGATAGTTCACCAGTCCTAGAGTGAGGAGGACTTGAATTCAAATCCAGCATCAGACACTTACTAGCTGTGTGATCCTGGACATGGTATGTGATATGTGTTAAATGTGATCACTTAATCCCGATTGCCTCCAAAAATTAAAAAAAAAAAGTCT